>NC_092281.1:24902218-25062218 GCF_036320965.1 Panulirus ornatus | reverse complement strand
GTTTTTCTCCATTCAAACTCACCTCCCAATTGACTTGACCCTCAACCCTACTGTACCTAATAACCTTGCTCTTATTCACATTTACTCTTAACTTTCTTCTTCCACACACTTTACCAAACTCAGTCACCAGCTTCTGCAGTTTCTCACATGAATCAGCCACCAGCGCTGTATCATCAGCGAACAACAACTGACTCACTTCCCAAGCTCTCTCATCCCCAACAGACTTCATACTTGCCCCTCTTTCCAAAACTCTTGCATTTACCTCCCTAACAACCCCATCCATAAACAAATTAAACAACCATGGAGACATCACACACCCCTGCCGCAAACCTACATTCACTGAGAACCAATCACTTTCCTCTCTTCCTACACGTACACATGCCTTACATCCTCGATAAAAACTTTTCACTGCTTCTAACAACTTTCCTCCCACACCATATATTCATATATATATATATATATATATATATATATATATATATATATATATATATGTGTGTGTGTGTGAGTGTGTGTGTGTGTGTAGTCAGTAGGGCCAGCCTCGTCTGACCTTCCAGCCAAAGTGGCTCACACAATTGTCTTCCTCAGCTCTCGTCTTCCAGGTGGGTTGTCCTCGCTCAGGGTGTCCTCCACACACACCACCTCAGTCTTCCTCTAGGTCCCTCACCACCAGGGTCGCCACATGCAATCCCTCAAGGCAATCCCTCCTCCTCCTCGCTCCATTCTTTCCCAGTGTCCAGACTCTGTGTTGCCTCCTGTCTTTGCACAGGAACTGTACTCACCATTGTGGTGGCCTTACTCTCTCGTCCTCTCTCTCTCTCTCTCTCTCTCTCTCTCTCTCTCTCTCTCTCTCTCTCTCTCTCTCTCTCTCTCTCTCTCTCTCTCTCCTTTTACCAGCTACTGTGTTCAGTGTTCTTATGTGAAGCTCCTGTGCTCTGTTCTGTCTCACATAACCTTCTCCACTTCCCTGATATGGTAGTCACTTAAGGTGTGAGTATTCCAAACCCACAATTTGTCTCTGTTACACTATTTAGTTTTGTTATTTCTCTATCGTATCTCCTCCTTTTTTATTCTGGGGAAACAAAATGCATCTCAAGGAGTACGTATGTACGTACACCTTCATCCTCTTCCCCCTCCACCTCTTATCACTACTGTATTAAATTTCCTGGTGATTTTCATCGCCTTGTCTTCTCTCACAGCAGTCAAGAACCACCACCACCACCACCTCCTCCTCCTCCTCCTCCTCCTCCTCCTCCTCCTCCTCCTCCTCCTCTTCCTCCACCCCGCACTTGGTCAATTTTTGTTTCCCGCCCGACGCTCATGCTCATCCTGGCTTGCGTGAGGCAATCATTCAGGTGGTCATGTCCCTCCTCCAGCTCCCCTTTTATTTTCACTCCAGTCAGCATACTTCACAATACCTCCTGCACACACACACACACACACACACACACACACACACACACACACACATTCTCTCTCTCTCTCTCTCTCTCTCTCTCTCTCTCTCTCTCTCTCTCTCTCTCTCTCTCTCTCTCTCTCTCTCTCTCTCTCTCTCTTTCTCAGATTCTCGACGGTACCAGACGCCATATATTCAGTCAACAATACCATGTGAATTCCTTGTCTAACATGAGTCGTGACCTCATACTACGTATTTCTCCCATGTGCTCGTACGTTTCATATAGATAGGGAGGAGAACACGCTTTCCAAAGGAGTTTCCAGTCTAATTCTTATCTCCTCATTTTTCCTGAGTGCGTTTCCATAATCCCAGCTCTGGTCTCGTGTAAGGAGACGGTCAATATCTCCCTCGTTTTATGGGTTACCATCGTCTGCATTAATGCCTCCACTGTGAGCCAAAACCCTGAGCCATTCCATGTCTCCATACATTCTTCCAGGTGAGCCTTCATCAATTTTAATATCATGAAAATTTTTTTGAATTATCCTTCCTATATACTTCTGTATACTTTTCCCTGTGGTGTAAACCCGCTACAGGAAATTCGCTCGACACGTCTATATTTTTTTTCTTTTTCATCGTGAATGTATGACACAGACAAGCACTTCTGGTGTGTTCAGCTCACGACAGAGGAAATTTTTTTTTTCCGTCTAATCTGTGCTCTCGATGCACTCAGAGTCGTATTTCTGTATCACATTGAGTTACTAAGAGTTCGCATAAGCGAACTCCCAGTCAATTCAAAGTGTTTGAGACATATGGTCCAATGTATTGAAAAAGTGTGAACGGATTTTTTCGAAAATGCCACTACGTGTTAACTCACGCCCGTGTTTGCTAAGTCGCAACCTGCACTACGTTAAGTGGTGGAGGGGTTTACTTCGTGGTAAACTCACGTTACTTAAAAGTACGGACGTGTCGTACGCTCGCATCATGGAGAGACTTTGCTACATGTGATCTTACGTCTCTGCCACGTCGTAATCACGTCAGTGGAAGGTTATGGTCATTTTCTACGTTCAGTGTTCGTTGTGTGTTGGGAGTCACCACAATGAATGTCTTTGCCTCAGAGGGAGAGAGACGCGCTGTTCTGCAACACGGTGACACGCTGGTCATATATACACAGGGAAATAAAAGGAAGGGAATTCAAACAGCCACAGACCACTGGGTCACGAGGACACTATTTGTGACAGCGGAGGAGTTCTGAATCCCATAGAGTCATGTGGTATGATGATCGAATACCACATAACGTGCATTGTCCCCCCTCCCCCCCATTCCTTTTTGGCTGTGGTGTGTCACATTACGTGAAGCCTAACATAGAAAAGATTGGACGTTTCAAGGTAGGATGTACTGCGCTTGACAGCAGCGAGCAGTCAGCCCAACACACACACACACACACACACACACACACACACACAACGCTGCCCTACACAGAAGGCCAACTTCCTTCCTGTCAACATTATTTTAAGAACAGAACAAAAATGGGGAAAAAAGAAATCACATGTTTACCTGCCTGGCCTTTGTAATTGAGAGGAGGAATTCTGTCTCCTTAATGTAACCTGAGCTTGTAATTCCACCCGAAATTATCGTGATTCCGATAATTACTTTGATGCCATCTTTTAGAAAGTACAGGGGAGAGGATCCTGAGCCAATTAAACGATTGTCTGTCATTAGCTTCGGGCTGGCGCGTGCGCGCGCAAGTGATCACATTTGTACAACTCTTTTTTTTTCTTACAACTGTTTGATGTTATCATTTCACTTCTTAATTCACTCCTTGCTCTCTCTCATCTCACCAACCAGGGGGCTATTCATTACTGGAAGGAATGTAAATATTCGTGTTACAACCACTAGTTATATATTACTTTATATATATATATATATATATATATATATATATATATATATATATATATATATATATATATATATGTTTTGGAAAGAGGGGCAAGTATGAAGTCTGTTGGGGATGAGAGAGCTTGGGAAGTGAGTCAGTTGTTGTTCGCTGATGATACAGCGCTGGTGGCTGATTCATATGAGAAACTGCGGAAGCTGGTGACTGAGTTTGGTAAAGTGTGTGGAAGAAGAAAGTTAAGAGTAAATGTAAATGAGAGCAAGGTTATTAGGTACAGTAGGGTTGAGGGTCAAGTCAATTGGGAGGTGAGTTTGAATGGAGAAAAACTGGAGGAAGTGAAGTGTTTTAGATATCTGGGAGTGGATCTGGCAGCGGATGGAACCATGGAAGCGGAAGTGGATCATAGGGTGGGGGAGGGGGCGAAAATTCTGGGGGCCTTGAAGAATGTGTGGAAGTCGAGAACATTATCTCGGAAAGCAAAAATGGGTATGTTTGAAGGAATAGTGGTTCCAACAATGTTGTATGGTTGCGAGGCGTGGGCTATGGATAGAGTTGTGCGCAGGAGGATGGATGTGCTGGAAATGAGATGTTTGAGGACAATGTGTGGTGTGAGGTGGTTTGATCGAGTGAGTAACGTAAGGGTAAGAGAGATGTGTGGAAATAAAAAGAGCGTGGTTGAGAGAGCAGAAGAGGGTGTTTTGAAGTGGTTTGGGCACATGGAGAGAATGAGTGAGGAAAGATTGACCAAGAGGATATATGTGTCGGAGGTGGAGGGAACGAGGAGAAGAGGGAGACCAAATTGGAGGTGGAAAGATGGAGTGAAAAAGATTTTGTGTGATCGGGGCCTGAACATGCAGGAGGGTGAAAGGAGGGCAAGGAATAGAGTGAATTGGAGCGATGTGGTATACCGGGGTTGACGTGCTGTCAGTGGATTGAATCAAGGCATGTGAAGCGTCTGGGGTAAACCATGGAAAGCTGTGTAGGTATGTATATTTGCGTGTGTGGACGTATGTATATACATGTGTATGGGGGGGGGGGGTTGGGCCATTTCTTTCGTCTGTTTCCTTGCGCTACCTCGCAAACGCGGGAGACAGCGACAAAGTATAATAAAAGAAATAAATAAAATATATATATATATATATATATATATATATATATATATATATATATATATTTTTTTTTTTTAAATCGTCGATGACCAGTTGACTTTCTTTACACCAAGAAAGAAATTGTAGGTGATGTTAGCTATCCACGAGTAGAATATGTTTTCTTTTTAGAATAGACTGATACACCGGCCTTGTGTGATGTATGCTACACTCACACGCGACTATCTCTACTGTTGAACGTTTCTAAGCTGATAACGTTTAACACTGCTTTCCCGACGCCCCTCGAACTCGGAACGCTGCCACTTTCGAGTATGATGGGTCGGCCTCTGACCCGCGCGTAAGGATGAGTGAGGACCACAAGGGTGGCATACCCAAGGATCAAACCTTAGTGTTCATACGCCGCCCCGTCGTACACAAGGACCGTGCCGTCGTGCTCAGGGATCGCACGCTCGCTCTCAAGGATCGTACCTTCGTGCCCAAGGATCGAGCTGTCGTGCTCTAGGATCGCACCGCCGTGTCGTGCCCAAGGATCGAGCTGTCGCACTCAAGGATCGCACCACCGTGTCGTGCCCAGGGATCGCACTGTCGCACTTAAGGATCGCACCATCGTGTCGTGCCCAAGAATCGCACGGTCGCACTCAAGGATCGCACCGCCGTGTGTCGCGCTCAAGGATCGTACCGCCGTTCTCAAGGACACTCAGTTGACCCGAGACATGGTGTGTGACAACATCCCTCTGTGTGTGAGATGACACACACTGTGTGTTGTAATGTCTCGCACCACGACAGGGGAAGATGTTCGTAAAAGACGGTGAGAGAACTCCTGTTTACGACCCCCTGTGTATATCATTTACGTACCTCACGTATGCAGGGGTGAAGTAGCGACGTGTATAGGAGTAACACTGACTTATACAAATCTTGAGCCGAATATTTTTATGAAGAGAAGAAAAGAATTCATTTAGAATGTAATGAAAAAATGAACTTCCTAAAGAGATATATTACGTACCGTATATTGACACTGTGTATGTAAATCATTTACATACAACTGGAAGGATGAAGTACTTAATGCCTTGAAGGTAAAAGTAATTTACAGCAGTTGATAGCAAGATTAAGAATTTGCTGGCCCTGGGAAGGCTGGTTAAACTTTGTGTATCTTTGATATAGGTCGAACACACGCTCTCTCTCTCTCTCTCTCTCTCTCTCTCTCTCTCTCTCTCTCTCTCTCTCTCTCTCTCTCTCTCTCACATTTCCATCAATCATCATCAGGAAGTTAAATACGACCCATCGCAGGTAAGAACAACCTCGCCTGGCATCTGAGGAATAAATTGCCGTTTACACGGAAAAGAGACTTAATTTAGGATGAATATGCCACAATTTGCATACTGTGGATCGGAAGAAAATGTTACGATATATATATATATATATATATATATATATATATATATATATATATATATATATATATATATACTTGGTCGCCGTTTTGCGCGTTAGCGAGGTAACGCAAAAAACTGACGGAAGAGAGGCCGCATTCACTCACATCCATTCTCTAGCTTTCATGTGTAAGGCGTAATGCACCGAAACCACAGCTCCCTAACTACAACCAGATCCCACAGACTTTTCATTGGTTCTTCCCCGGACGTTTCACATGTCCTGTCTCAGTCCATTCATGGTACGTCGACCCCGGTATACCACATCGTTCCAGTTCACTCTGTCCTGTGCATGCATTTCACCCTCCTGCATGTTCATTTCCCGATCACCCAAAATCTTTTTCATTGTTTCCTTCCATCTACAGTTTGGTCTCTCCCTTCTACTTCCATCCTTACACATTCTCTGTGTTAACTTTTCCAGACTCAGTCTTTCCATACGTCCAAACCATATCAGCACACCTTCAGCTCTCTCAGCTACACTCTTTTCATTTCCATATATCTCTCTTACCCTTTCATTACTTACTAGATCAAACCACCTCAAACCACATAATGTCCTCAAACATTTCATTTCCAGCATATGCACCCTCCAGTACATCCACCCTCCTCCAGCACATTTCCCCTTCTTCGCACATTGTCATTTATAGCCCATACCTCGCATCTACATGATGTTGTTGGGACTACTTTATTTTAAAAACAAAACTCTTTTTGTTCTCCCAGATAACGACCTCTCTTTCCACATCGTTCTTCAGTGCTCCCATAACCTTCGCCCCCACACCCACCCGATGACACATTCGCTTTCATGGTTCCATTCGCTGCCATGTCCAGTCCAAGGTATCTAAAACATTTCATTTCCTCAACTTTTTATCCATTCTCACACCCCAACTAACCTGTCCCCTAAACCTTGGTAAACCTCTTAATCTTGCATTTATATGTATATATTAGGAAAAGTTCTTGTCCTTAAGAACCGTATTTTTGGTAGGAAGAGACAGACAAGTGCTGGAATCATTTTCTATACTTACGTGTCGAAATACGCACGTCTCATCATCCGAATGTACAGTCACACGTAGAGTGAATTAGATGAGTGAATACAACAAACCTCGTCTACATCAACATCAACAAATGTGGTGAAGCAAATACCTACAAGCATAGTCATAAAGATTGATATGGAGATTGTCTTAAAGAATAAAAAGTATATAAAACTCAGAATCTCTTTTTGAACAGATCAAGACATTATTAAAACGAATACTGACCATTGTATAATATTGTAGAGGATGAGTTATTTACCCATGACTGGCCATGTACTCAGTGTACACATTATGGCTTTCGCAGTTCGAGGGTCAGGATAATTAGGAAATAAATAGAAATAACTACAAGATTCTGTCTCATGGAATTTCATCCATGCGCCTTTGATAATGCTCCCCTCCCACTTCTTATCCCTTTTAACATCTTCACTCTTGATCCATCGTCGTAATTTCATCTATGCTAGGCAAGTTATCCGTCTCCGGTGTTCATTTGTTTCTATCTTTACCTGTCATGACACTTGGGCTTCACATCCGCACATTAGAGATGGAACAAATACTCCTTCGTGATATCGCACACTGTATACGCTTGGATTTTTGTCCCCCTCTCACTCACCCGAACTTTTTGATGCACCTTTTAGCTTTGCCTCATTGTATGATGACTTCTTCCCTCAACTTCATCTGTCCCCCGACCATTCTTATAGAAGTTCATTCCCAGAGATATTCCGTTCATCCAAACAGCTGCGAGGACCGTGCTGTTCTGACTGATATTATAACTGTGATATCCCAGCTCCTTCAGAAGCTAAAGTTTTTACGTTACATATACTCCCCCTTAGTATTCCCCTCCTATGTACATCATCATAAGGCCCACATAGTCTTTTCAGCTCGTCCTCTGAATCATCTTACAACAGACAGACATAGAGATAATTAGAGACAGAGACAGACAGACAGGCAGACAGATGGATGAATGGATACATGAGACCAAAACTAGAAAATGCTTCTCAAGTTAGGTCTCTGCCCCCAAAGAAGCATTTAGAGCTAATAGAGAAGGACCAGAGGAGGGCAACAGAGATGATTCCAGAAGTAAGAGAGATACATTAAGAGAAAGGCTACAGCCTCTAAATCTGCCCCCATGGAAGAGTAAGGGGTGATTTGATTACAACTTATACTTTTTTTTTTTATAACAGATCGACGCCATGAACAGTGAATAGTTCTTCCAGTGACGGAGACGGAGAGGAACCACAGGACATGACATGAAATCAAGTAAGAAACTTGTTAAAAAAAGACGAAAAGAAATGTTCTTTGTGGTATAAAAGTGGCGGGTGATGGGAATAGAATGACTGAGGACATACAGACAACATAACATGAATTTAAGAGGTTGGATGATAGTATAATATAGATGGGAGCCCCCCCACACACACCCAAACCCTCCCACTAACCCACATATACCCACACACACACACACACACACACACACACACACACACACACACACACACACACACACACACGTCATATGAAGCAACTTAGAGTAGAGCAGAATGATTGAGCCGTCGTGTCCCCAGCAGAGCAGAGCAGAGCAGAGCAAGTGGGCTAACTGTACCTGGCATAGCAGGATGACAGGCCAGCGCTCAGCTCAGCCTGTAAAATGTGGGTTTCAGGTTCCCACAGGAAGAGGAGAGAGAGAGAGAGAGAGAGGAAAAAAAAATCTCATTTTCATTTACGGCTGTAAATACTTGAATGCATTTGTCAGAATTGATATTTCCTTTGGTTGGCCAATGATTTTTGGGCGGAATTGTTGGAGGAGGATCTTTGATTTTTTTCGGCTCCGGAATTTTTTTTTCTAAATGGAAGGATTACTGGAGAGTAATGCCCTGGTGGAAAATGAAGAGTGTACAGAAAAATGATTTTGTACCTTCTATGATCCTCTCTCTCTCTCTCTCTCTCTCTCTCTCTCTCTCTCTCTCTCTCTCTCTCTCTCTCTCTCTCTCTCTCTCTCTCATTTTAATGATCTTTTTACCTCAGTATTTCTTTCATAGAAACTTTCTCGTCCTTTAATACGGTCAATAATCGTATATGAGAGCGTCATTCAACGTCTGCTGATGTAGAAAATTGTTTGGTAGGAGAACAGTGACAAGAAATAAACATCCCCCCCCCCCAATTCATTTTCCAATACCCCAACAGTGACCGCTTGTAAGACAACCAGAGTCTTGTGTACAAGGGAAAAAGGACGTAAATAAGAGACAAAAGACAACCGCTATCTTAAGGCCTTCGTCGTGTCAGAGATGAGAAGTGAGGACAACAGGAATGAAGTAGAGACGTGGATGCATCACCCTCGAAAGTCAATTGGGGCTGGTTGGTTCATTGACCGCCTGTGTCATTAAGCTCGTCATCACCACCATTCACCACGTGATACACGCCCTCACTGCATACATGGAGGCCTTTTTTTTGGTGGGGGGGGAAGACAAGAGCAGCGTGGATAAAAGACGATAAGAATTCCCTATCCTCTCAGAACTCGTACGATACGACAATCCTGGAGTACGACGATGTGTGTGACCCACCTACGGATAGGAGAGCCTGACCTCTGACCTGGTCAGGGCGAGGCTAGTGATGCCGGAGGATCAAAAAGGTCGTGCTGGAGAACTTGGTGTCCAGCTGAGCTTGCACGTCAGCCTCTCTCCTTGATATGACTGGCTGGATGTAGTCCCAGGATGCAGGTGTTGTAGGACACTACGACTGGTCGCAGCAACACCTGTTCTCCAACATGACCGCCCTCGTTTGAAAAGCTCACTGTGCTGGGTTAAGGCAGGCGACGCTGTTATTTGATATTCCGTTACTCTCACGGTACAAAGAGATGGTGTTGCGTATATATATATATATATATATATATATATATATATATATATATATATATATATATATATATATTTGTATATGGGGGAAAGGATCAAAGTTTTGCGCGTAATCAAGTATATTCCTATGAGTCTACGGGGAAAATGAAACAAGTTCCCAAGTGCTCTTTCGTGTAATAATCATATCATCAGGAGAGATACAAGAAAGAAATATAACAGTCAGTTGATATACAACGAAGAGACGCAGCTAGGACGCCATTTGGTAAACAAGTTTGGTATTACCAAACTTCGTCGTAGCTGCGTCTCTTCGTTGTATATCAACTGACTTATATTTCTTTCTTGTATCTCTCCTGATGATATGATTATTACACGAAAGTGCACTTGGGAACTTCCCGTGTTTCATTTTCCCCGTGGTTTCGGTGCATTATTACATGACAGCTAGAGACTGAGTGTGAACGAATAGGGCCTTTGTTGTCTTTTCCTAGCGATACCTCGCACACATGAGGGGGGAGGGGGTTGTTATTCCATGTGTGGCGAGGTGGCGATGGGAACAAATAAAGGCAGACAGTATGAATTATGTACATGTGTATATATGTATATGTCTGTGTGTGTATATATATGTGTACATTGAGATGTGTAGGTATGTATATTTGCGTGTGTGGACATGTATGTATATACATGTGTATGTGGGCGGGTTGGGCCATTCTTTCGTCTGTTTCCTTGCGCTACCTCGCTAACGCGGGAGACAGCGACAAAGCAAAATAATGATGAAGAAAAAAAATTATATATATATATATATATATATATATATATATATATATATATATATATATATATATATATATATATAAATATATATATATATATATATATATATATATATATATATATATATATATATATATATATATATATATATATATATATATATATATTCTACTCTAAGCTATCAGCTGTATTTAATGTTCAGAAAAGCTTGGTAATATTTACCTTTTGTGTTGTTACACATCTTTTGGTCTGAGTTTGACATTTCTCTTAAAATTCAAAGATGTTAACGATCTCTTACATACAACCAAATGTTTAGATAACATTATATAGTAGTACGTAATTGATCATTATTCTTTCAGTCATCAGAATCACATTGACATCTATAATGAGATGTATGATAATCAAGTGGCAGACATATCTAGATAGTGAAATCATCTGTCTCATCATCTATGGATAATTCAATGAATAATGGTATGATATAGCAGAGTGCAATCGACCTTCCTCATCTTCATCCTGTTATCACTTCCGTGTATTAATCTATGTCAGTAAGAGTGACGAATAAGACATGTCATCAGTTCCTCCTTCACACAAGAGCATCATTAACTCGTAGATTATATATACTCCTCTGCTGAGATACACTTGACATTCAAGCTTAAACGAATGTCTTCAGGGAGCAGACGAAGGAGTAGTTAGCCTTCAAAACAAGATATTAAAAGAAAATGAAATTCAGCAAAGAGAACTGAGCTTGTTCTTGGTTCGAGACAACCGGAGCACAGTACCGAAACACAAGTGTCTCGGAAGTTCATGAGTCCAATAAGGTTAGTGGAGGAACTGCTTGGGAGTAAGTTTACCCTGAACTGTTGTCGGGTTACTGGAAACACCTGTGTTGCAAGTGCGGACCACATGAAGAGGCTGGGTCGTGTGGACTGATTCAGACCCATCATATCCAAACGACTCTGAGACTGAGTATTCGTGAGCTGGGAGGCTACGGTACCGTCCGCCACTGACGACCCTCAGGCTACGGTGGTACATGTTCCTGACAATGGCTATAACTTGCGCGTTCTCGGAGTGTGTTGGTGTATGTGTGTGGATAGGTCAAGGGTAGAATGTACAGTGGCAATGTGGATGAACATCGTATTTAAATCTACAACATGTCCTAAAGTAGATGAAGGAACCTCAATGTGTTATTGGAGTTAGAAGTGATTGCGTTACCTTGTACAAGTAAACTAAAACCATCATCTTTTGACGCTTTTTTTTTTATTTTACGATAAGTGTTTTAGAACTGCGTTAATCACGAGCGGACATCCTAGTTGGTGTAAGCAGCCCGTATCGTAAGCGAACACGAGCCTTCAGAAGCGACGTCCGTTTGTCAGAGAGCTTTAGGTTAATCAGTTAGGGAGGGAGATGGTAGGTAGCGGTCCAGGAGGAAGTGGTAAATCCCCTCGACAGCCATTCACCTTGAGAAGGTGTGCTAGAGGATCAACACCTTGATGACCCCCAACTGAACGTAGCGTCATGGAATCTTTGCTTCACCTTCAAGCTAGATGCCGTTCAAGAGTTAGAGGAACATTGGAGTAGTAGTTAGCACAGGTAAATGACTAAGCGTCTATAGTGAGCCATAACCTAATGGAGGTTATTAAGTGACCTCATTGACGCTAATGATAGATCAGTATTAACACCGGTAAATGTCAATAATGACGTGAGTGGAACAATTAATGTTAAGTGTTATGTATGTGTGAGATGGAGAGATTGTATGCTTTTTTTTGTGGACTGAAAGCCAGCAGCTCGCATGTGGGTGAGGCTGAAAGAAGGGACAGCCACCTGGGCCTGTTGAGTGACACTCGACAACCACGGAAGTGCTGGCTGGCTGTGCAGGTGTTGAGGAAGGGCGTGATGTCTAGGAAGGGAGAGCGTGGTGGTGGTACGAAGGGAGGATGTGGTAGCCTTCCACAAGAGCGTGTAGACAAGGCCTCCAACCCGCCAGTAATTCTGATGTGACCTTCAGTATGTATCTCCATATTCAGGTTCCTATGTTTCATGCCATGATACCGCTTTCGCTCTTCACATTACTCTCCCACTGTTCTGTGAACTAACTGATCGTCAGCGGGAAACAAGTGGAACCCAGGCCAAAGAGTGGAGGAGGTTGTGACGATGCTGAAGATGTAAACGTCGTTTCATTGGGTTGTATTCAGTGCCATTGTCTGCCGTCGTGTTCATGAATGTGAGTCATGTTATAACTTGGTTATTATGTACTTCATCGTTTGCTTGGATTTCTGTGCATTAGCTAGAGAGCTCCATGGCTCTTGCAGAGTTATCATCATCCTGGCGTATTACCTAAGCAGTTAACACATCTAAGATGATCACTTTTTGTTGCGATAACTTGGTCTAGTTTACGTTCTAATGTATGCAGTGTCATGTGCTAATACGGTACTAATATACTCCTGTTAATGTTCTATGATACGCTGTTACAGAACCTCTTTTTATACTTTTTACTGTCTTCCTTTTACTGACTGGGCGAGGGAGCATAAGGGACAGATGATTGAGCCTTTGAGGATGAAATGAACCCTTAGTTCCATGTTTTTTTTCTTAGTTTTTGAAAGTATTAATGCAGGAGGGGAGAATTCTCAACTCGCCCTCCCTCCACACATCATTCATAGTTGCCGCCTTCTACAACATGCAGAAGATTACGTGGGTATTACTCCATCTCTCCCATCACCAGTGATAGCATATGTATATTCATTGTTCATCATAAGTGTGAAGCTGCTTTGTACTTAGCAGTTAATTGATGTACTGGTAATGATGTTTCAGCCACATTTATGCTGCTTCTTCAGACCGTATGTGATGTTGTTATTCATCTGTGTTTTCACGTGAGCGATGAGGCATGGTTTGTCGCTTGAGACTCACCGAGTCTGACAGACGAACAGGACTGGATACCAGCCCTGTGGGCACCGTGTTGACGTGTCCTGTGGGGGCGAGGTCCTCATACTACCTCGACTCCAGTGGCCGAAGTGTCGTACACAGGAGTCCAGGCACTGGTGGTTGCGTTGTCACAGCCGAACTGTATCACACACACACACACACACACACACACACACACACACACACACACACACACACGCTCATTCCTTGCGTTTAGATTATCTGAAAGATATCATCCCTCCTAGATCTAACCAAATACCGACTACTGTATAATCGACTGGCTTAAAAAACCCAACGGACAAGTACTTCAAGACCTTCCTTTATTATACATGAGGATCCAGGACTACCAAGCCACCCCTCTCCGTCCTCCCCTCCTCTACCACGTCAGACAGAGCGAGGAGCAGCAGCAGCAGCAGCAGCAGCAGTAGCCTGCACATTACACTTGTTAATTCCCAACAGTTGCCTCACTGAGACAACTTACTCCAAGTGTTGATAGTGCTACAGGTGCTTCTGGCATGCGCTGGGCTGAGGTCGGGCCCCTCAGGCGAGAGGAGGAGAGGGTTATGGTCCTTGCAGGAACTAAATGGCACAGTTCTAGAGCAGGATCGGCACAGAGCGGAAATTAACTGGGGTTGTGAGAGTTAGAATTTCTGGAGCCAAGGCCCAGGCCGTCATGGTTCTCGCCACTTCGAGTCTTCATCTTTCTCTGTTTCTCCTCCGACCGTAACGTGTCTCCGTCTCACACACATCATCATCATCGCCAGGCGACACACGTAACTCACACGACTCGTTCTGCGTAACTCGTAGGTTTTCCTGCGGTGAGCGCTACGCGCTAGCAGCCCCTGTTATTTGGCAAGCTCTTCGTGGTAGGCAGGTGCTTGTGAGTACAGCACTCTCCTCTGGGTCTAGGGTAGCACTGTCTCTCTCTTCTTGGTTAATTTAGCCTCGCTTCAGCAAGAGGAGATAAGCTTTGCTTGTAGATGAATCAGTCAGTTTCGCGTCAGCAAGATTAAGTAAGCTTTGCTTGTAAATGATTGAGTCAGCTTCTCTTCATGAAGATTAAATAAGCTTTGCTTGTAGATGATTCAGTCAGCTTCGCTTCAGGATAATTGAATGCGGTTGACTTAAGGGGATGGTTGATTCAGCTTTGCTTTAATGAGAGTTTAGTGAGCCGTTCTTCAAGATGGTTAATTATACTTTGCTTTAAGACAGGTAAGTAGACCTTGCCTTCCAGATGGTTAATCCACATTTGTCTCGGTCTAGTTAGGTAAATTATGCTTCATGATGGTTAAGTTAGCTTTGCTTTGGGGTGGTTGACAAACCTTTTGCCTCAAGGGGGTCGGCACAACAGTAACAATAACAGGAGCAGCTGGTACATAATGCTTGGAGTATAATGTTGGAACGGAATGAACCAACATCAAATGCTTTCACGAAAAAAAGGAAAAAAAAAAATAGCATGATTGTGCTTCCAAAAAATTGGATGAATAAAGGAAACAAATATTTGGTCACCAAATCAACAATGTTTGGATACGAAAGGTGAAAAAGAAAACATTTCCACAAAGCATAAATGAGTGTCTTGAATGCTATTTATAATTGCTTCGATGCAATCAAAGTGAAGAAGATGTATGCAGATCCTGCCTCTATGTACACTGTTGCAAAAGAGATAAATAGGAAGAACATGACGTATTTCTGTACAGAGACAAAATCAGCTGTAATAAACAAGTTATAACTGTGTGTGATATGAATATAGGTGATTTTTACAATTCCAGTATGGACTGGAAAGTCGTAACAAGTATTATAGGTAAGACAACAGATTAATTTGATGGATGACGTCTTTGTAAGCAGCCAGTCAACACACCAACTTGGGGAAACAACATTCTTGACCAAGGTCGCACCAACAGACAATGATAAACAGTGACCACAAAATTATATGGCTTAAAATAAATGCAAGATCTGAAATTTAGATTAAAAAGAAAATATGACTTTACAGAACGGCAACCAGCGAGATAATGTTGCAGCAAATTAACAGCAGTGAGAAGTTGGATGTTCTTGGTGATCATTAAGTTGGACATATGTGAAGTATTACTGAAAATCGATTTTTTTTTTTCTATTGAGATTAAGAACACATCAAGAAAGGCGTAGAGAGATCGGTTAACTCCAAACCAACTTGGATAACGAGGAGATTAAAATAGATTCCTTATCGGGGGAAAGGAAATAGAAGAATTAACAAATGTTTAGATGTTAAAGATAACGCCAAGGAATTTTTTCAGATACAGAAGACCAAGAGAGAACAAAAGAGAAACAGTAAGACAGCCAAATAATAAACACGGCGAAGTAAGCGATGACGACAGAGAAATTGCCTCCGTGTTCTATAGATCCCTCTGTTCTTTGTTTACACTCGAAGACTCGTACACTTCCTCAACAGGCAGACGTGTCCCAGGGCCGGAGTAAACACTGAAGGTGGCATGAATTAAAACCTTCGGGGCACAGACATTTATAGGGATCAAAAATTACCCCAAACAGATTGGCTGGTTCCGATGACATTTTAACCCCAAGGGTCGAGATGAGGGCAGACAGACAGAGGCATTTGACATTTTCCATAGCCACAGTATTTAACAAGTCTCAACCCGTAGGCCACTAGGGAGCCGTAAAGGGAAGTATCGCTCCTCTGTGCTTAAAGGAGATATGTGCCTTAAATTATCGCCCAGTTAGCCTCGCTTCGGGTCTGGGTAAACTGATGGAAAAACAGTGAGAGAAAATCATATAAATTTCAGACCACGACATAATGACGGGCAATCAACATGACTTCCGCTCTTAAATTATCTTCCCAGCAAATTTTTATTAACTAGAATTTTTTTAGCGTTATATATATGAGAACTGGGATGTGAATTATGTACGATGATTAACGACTATCTCGCTGGAAGAAAGTCGCTTGTGGTTCTGAAATGCCAAGTCTCTGGCTGGCTGAACAGAACATGTGGAATACCCCAGGGATCGGTTCTTGGCCTCATTTTCTTCTTAATATTCAGTACATAAATATAATCTAGAATTAAGACTGAAGTCTGTGATCTCAGGATTCCAGATATGCAATCCAATTCTCGTCCCCGAAACAAAAACGAGAAAAAAAAAAGAATATAAAACTTGCCCAAGTACAAAGAAGGGGAACAAAACTTATTCCACCTTCAAGAAACCAACTGTAGTAAAGTTCGTATGTTTGATCTGAGAACGGAGCAGTTTACTCAGCCAACTACTCGTTTGATCTCTTGAGAACGATTGTATAAACTCCAGAGCACGACAGCACGAACTCTGAGCACGACGCATTATACGACCTTCGAGCGTGTGAGTACAATATTTGGGTATGACGGCCTTCGCCTCTGACCTGACTCCGAAAAGGTTACCTCCAAAAACTCTTTGAATAGGGCCATCGTCACCAACCATCGGGTCGTCGAGTTCAAGGGTCGCCTCGCCGTGTTCAGGGGTCGTACCGACGTGCTCACGGAGTTAACCGTTGTCACTGTAAAGCTCAATCCGGGTTCCACAATGGATCCTGTGCGTTTCTTTTGCATTAAATGTCCTGTGACGCTTGAATCGCTCCAACTGTCTACTTAATATCTATCAACAGTTTCAAATGCGTCCCAGCGTACTTATCACACTAAAGATATTTTAATTCTCAGTCGTCAGTAATTAACGGGCTAAGTTGATTAATTAGATAACATTGATGATAATTCCCAGGAGGCAAGACTAGAATACATTCCACGTTTTCTTTCGTGAATGTAATGAAAGAATTAGAGGACGTTGATAAAGAAATGAATCCGGACTACATTTTTTTTTGAGAGTAAAAATCTGTGACGAATTGTGCGTCGTAACGAGGTGATAATGATAATGATGATAATCCACATCACAGAAAGGAGGTTCTGTCTGCCTATATACACGCCGAGGAACTTGCCATAGGCTGTGTCACTTAACTCCCATACACAGTTGTAGACACGCCGAGGATGTTGGCTGGCGCACGACACAACGAACACACAGTTGCCAATAATTCATCCATTTCCCCTGCGGGCTAGAAAATTCCTGGCTGCTGGGGTGTATGTTCCCGGGGAAAATATGCGTGTGTAGAGGAGGATGGTCGTGCCTTCAGTATGAAAGGTATGAAGAGGGAAAATGGTGGAGGTAAGTCGGTAGAACCTTTGAACAATGTCATTCCGCCGTTTAGGATGCAGGTGGTGAGAAGGGAATGGAGTGATGGAGGCGAGAGAGGGTGTGCTAGTCAAGTAACCAGAGAAGGAGGGAGTCTTGATGGTGAGGGAGGCTGTGGTGGGTAGGACGGAGGGCGTGGTGGTAGTGAGGGAAGTTGTGGTAGCCAGGGAGAGAGGGAGGGAGGGAGTGGTGGCGGTGGTGGTGAGGAGGGCCAGGTTACTAGGAGGGTAGGGCGTTTTGAGGGAGGATTTAGTAGCCTTCCAAATGGATAAGGAGATGAGTGCTCGGAGAGCCCAAACCTGTCCGTAATGATAACAGATAAGAAGTCCCCGCCCGGAAAATATCGCCTCATTAGCTTGACATCCGTAGTTCGTAAATTTATAGTGAAGATTATAAATCATTTAAGAGGATCACAACTTATCGTTTCTCAACATGTTTTTCGACGAAGTCGTTCCCGTCTGACAAATCTGTTGTACTTTTATACGTGATCAACACGTATGATGAAAATAGTGCAGTGGATGACAAAGTTAAGTCCCATGGTATAATCATGATGATATACTTTAGTGATTTGAAGATTAGTTACTAGATGTAATCAAATATGAGCGATTAACGATTAAGCCTCACTCGTAATAAGTGGCATGCCCCAGGGATCATTCTCTGAGCCATTGCTCTTTCTCATACATATCAGTAACAATGATAATGGGTTGTGTTGTAAGACGTCAACATTCGCAGACGACACTAAGTTGGGAAACATTAAGCTGCAATACAAACCAAACCTCTTAAGCTGAAGGCTGGCTGACCTTAAAGAAACAGATATAGTCTTGGCTCACGAGTGACAAATGAATTCCAACTTCGATAACTGCAAAGTTTATACGCGAATAGATCAGCTGTAACATGAACTTTGTTTGGAGAGATTATGATGATAAAAAAAGCTGTAATAATCTCCGATGGCATACAATCCAGCATGGAGTCAAGCAAGCAGTTCTTAGATGCAGTAAAAATGGTGGACAAAATCCTAGGCTTCTTTGGCAGAGCATTCGAACGGAAGTCAGAGAAACTAATCTTCGCTCTTTATGATTTACTGTTGCGTCCCCACCTTGAACTTTGTGTTTAAAATCTTGGTCACTCTCCTTACGAATGAGACACAGACAGAATGGAGAGAGTACAGAGGCGAGCGACCAAGCTGATATCCGCATTGAGAAACCGATTCTATTGAACTCGACTCGACGTCTTTTAACTTATTTAGTTCAGGCAGAAAGGTTAGGAAGTCTTTGATACAAGTATCTAAAATCATGAAAGGCTCGGACAATCTCGGTCAAAGGAGTTACTTTTAGTAATGGAGACGAACTTAAGAGCAGATGTGTTGCTCCGAATGAGGTAAAGTACTTTTATTCCTCACAGGCTTGTTAACATATGGAATGGTTCACCATTAAGTGTAGTTGGTAATAGTACTTTAGGTATGTTTAAGAATGAACTTCGCAAATATTTTCGGTCAAAGACTCATCTTTTTTGCGCTTCCATAGTTATAGGTTTGCTTTCTTAACTTTTGCAGCGTGAAATGATGGTTCTTCGTCATTTCCACCATCAGGAATCCATCAGTCACTCTAACTGTCGTATATAATGCCCCAGAAGCAGAGTACCGTCACAGCCAGGCCCCACATACCATTTCATTTGCACTGGTTCAATTTACTGACAACTCGTCGCCCCTGGTATACCACCTGACTCTGATTCTTTCTATCCTATGCCTGCCTCTCACCCTTCTCGATGTTGAGGCCATGAAAAAAAAGGTTTTCTTTACTTCACTTTCCTGTTTCCTTCCCGGCCTCCCTACTCCCCCATGCTTCTTTGACTTCCGGCAAAAAGATCCTCATAGTCTTTCTTCACTCATCCTCTCCACTTGTCCAATCCGTTTCAACACATCCTCCTCGGCTTTCTCAGTCAAACTCCTGTTTCCGGCACACCGCACTCTTGCACAGTTACTCCTCGCATCCCATATTGTCCTTGGGCATTTCAGTTCCCAGCACGTCCACCGTTTTCCATTCTTTAGCGTCCAGGGCCAACATACAACCGCAAACTACTTGATCACAACAAACAGTGAGCGACGGTGGGAAGATCCGGGACTCGCCTCACTAGGGGATATGGCGCCATTCCTCAGCTGATATTGCACGATAATTCTTGCCGCATCGCGTCATTTTTCTCCTCTAACATATCTGCCCCATATGATTCAGCTTTAGAGATAAATCGTGTGATAAATTGGATGGCCGAATCACCGTTGCTAGGGCCCGGATGATGCCAATTAGTCGGCGTGTTTACTGGCGGAGGTACACCGCGAGGCGCTCAGCTGGTGGTGGCGGCGTCCGGGACACACGCTCTCTCTCTCTCTCTCTCTCTCTCTCTCTCTCTCTCTCTCTCTCTCTCTCTCTCTCTCTCTCTCTCTCTCTCTCCCTTTTCTTTACCTCCATCTTTCCAAGCCTCTCTCCGTCTTCTGCCTTTCTGTTTCTCTGCTTCATTCGTTCTGTCTCCCAACGTCTTCCTCTCCTTCATTCTCGTTCTCCTCTCACTTTCTGTCTGACTCTCTTTCGATCTCTTCCCCAGTCTTCTATTTCCTTCCATCTCCCATCTCTTTGTTTTTCCTTCGATTATGCGAAGTCACGTTTTGCATATCCGATGTTGTGTGTGTGTGTGTGTGTGTGTGTGTCTGTGTGTTTTATGAGAAGAGAGTTTTACACTCATGTTCTCATGTCTCTCAACCTTGTATATATGCACTTAGTCCTCACACCTATTTTGTATACACAGAGAGAGAGAGAGAGAGAGAGAGAGAGAGAGAGAGAGAGAGAGAGAGAGAGAGAGAGAGAGAGAGACAGTCAGACAGAGAGAGACAGACAGAGAAGCAGACAGAGAGACAGACAGTCAGACAGGCAGACAGAAAGACAGACAGTCAGACAGGCAGACAGACAGAGAGACAGTCAGACAGACAGAGAGACAGTCAGACAAACAGAGAGACAGACAGTCAGACAGAGAGACAGACAGACAGAGAGACAGACAGACAGAGAGACAGAGAGAGAGAGACAGACAAGTGTCTCTCGTTACCTGAGTATCATTGATCTGTATTGTATTCCCGGGTTGGACCCCTTCCCTCCTCCATACGCAGCATATGTAAACAAATTTAAATTTCCTTCAGAGAAATGCAGGAATTCCCCGACATCAGACGCAGGATATTCTTTTCCCCCTGAGAATCCCTGATGTCCTGCCGACCCCCCCACCTCCGTTCAGGAATCTTGACTACAAGAGGATGCGGGAGGAGGTATCCTCCGTTGTTATGTTAGGGATGGTCGTGAGGTCAGCTCCTGGTGTCCGTGGCAGGACTCTTCCCCTGAAGGACTCTCCTCCTGTCACATCATCCTTCTTGGCTTTCTTATAAGACGGTCCTCCTCCTCCTCCTCTTCCTTCCCTCCACCTAAGAGTATAGGTCCGACGACGGCCGGCTTATATAGTGCCTTATACAGAATTCATATTTATCCCAGTTCCATTAAAGTGCTCTGGAGGAGGAGGAGGAGAAGGAGGGAGGAGGGCGGGGGAAGAGAGAGGAGGAAGGGGGCGGGGGCGGCGGCAGATGGTTCTGTCTCCGGGGAAGGTGGTGGCTTTAGAGAGAGAGAGAGAGAGAGAGAGAGAGAGAGAGAGAGAGGTTGGCCAAGACTGTCCCGTGTTTGAGGGGTCAGTCTTCTCGTCGGGGATTTGAGCGCCGTTGTCTGACACCTGAAATGTGAGGGCGCGGTGACGATGATGATGATGACCTTGACCTTCTGACCCTGTCCTGTAAGGGTCAGGCCAAAATGGGGGTATGGTGGGTGGGGGTTCGCATCGTCTTGCCCAGGGAGTTCATCAGACTTGTCATCAAGTTCTCTTTGCTGTGAGACTTAACGTAGAAATCACTTCTTCTTCATCTTCACGTCATCCTTCCTTTGCAGTTTGTGTTCTTTAGAACGCTCAAAACATACTTCCACGCGGGAACATGAATCGCATTAATTAAGGGAATAAACTAAGCAGGTTATTAACGCCATGGAAAGTGATTGTGTGCATGATTAGAGCTTTCTGTGCGTCTGGCAATATTCAAAATATTCGGCAGGACGGTGGCGGAAAATTCTTGCACCACAGTTTCTTTCCTGTGACCTCGAAGGTATTAGTAATATTAAAGTTCTGAACATATATTAAATCTTGCCAGAGAGAGAGAGACAGAGAAGGAGGGGAAACCAGAGAAGGAATATAAATATTCACGCCAGACGCAGATCATAACAGAACTGAGACCACAAAAAGAACGATATAAATAAACTGTTTACATGCAAACCACCGGGCGAAGGTTTACCCACGTGTTCTGCTGTGGTAAGAATACCATCATAAAAGGGGCAAGATAGAGACATCCTCTCGTTATCCACTGGGAATACCACGACACTTGAAAGATTAGATAGGAATGTACGGTGTACGACAGTTGTGCAGTGGGAACGTATAGTGTACGGCAATTGTGCAGTGAGGACGTGCAGTGTACGGCAGTTGTGCATTGGGAATGTATAGTGTACGGCAGTTGTGCAGTGAGAACGTACAGTGTACGGCAGTCGTGCAGTGAGAACGTACAGTGTACGGCAGTTGTGAAGTGGGAATGTATAGTGTACGGCAATTGTGCAGCGAGAACGTACAATGTACGGCAGTTGTGCATTGGGAATGCACAGTGTACGGCAGTTGTGCAGTGAGAACGTACAGTGTACGGCAGTTGTAAAATGGGAATGTACAGAATACAGCATTCGTGCAGTGGGACACTGGACGATGTTCAGAGAGGCGGACATGCCTGCTGCAGGGGTTGTGGTTCAGTGTTATGTTTTCATATCCTTCAGTGTTATATGACATGGCACGGACTAGTACCAGGCTACTACTGTTGTGGCTCCCTTCCCTCCCTCTCCAATCATCCCTGGCCAGTCAGTGCGAGGCCTTGGTGGCGCCAAGAGTGTTAACATAGCCTCAAGGGGTTAAAAACGCTCTACCACACTCACACTGACGTATGAGAAGGTGCAACTAGCCAGACCTCTCTGCTTCACCGTTAATGCCTCCCTCCATCTGTCCAAAATGCCCCGATGATTGCCAGGTTTCTCATCTGTCTCCTAAATTGTTACGATGAGTTTCTTAGACCTAGAAATCAAGTGTCCATGAAGCCTTGGTTGTCTGAAATGAAGTGGCTCGCTTAATGATGTTTTCCGGAAGCAGCCGTCCTCTAGAAAATAACAGACAACAACATGTTGTATGATCTATTTCAGTAGTGACTCTTAAGCTATTACGCTCTCAAGGGAGATACGAAAACAGATTTGGGGACGAACTGAAACCAAGATGGTATTGTGCAGATTACGAACTGTCTTATTTTGCCCCGGAAAAGATTTGCCTCTTATCAAAATTCTGGATATTATTATTTTGGATAACTGATAATAAGATTTTGCTGAGTGGGGGGGGGGATCAAGTGTAGCATTGGTGGTGGATAAGTGATGAATAATATGAATGTAATGAAATATTAAGAGGCAACCTTTCGGATGAATTGAGAATCAGGAACGAAGAGGAGCTTTTAAAAAGGAGCAGAACCTTCTCTGGAAAATAACAGTAATTCGTTATATATTCAGATTTCTGGTTAGAATCGTGACCTCGTCGAGTACGACTCTTGGGTGTATTGGTACGACCTCTGACCTGATCCTTTGAGAGTGAGGTTGAAAGCCACACCATCATACCCAAGGGTCGTACCGTCGTGCTTAAGGCTCGAATTGCTGTTTTAGATGATCGTACCGTCGTGCACAAAGCGTTGTACCATCGATCTCAAGGATTGTTCCGTCAAGCTTACGAGTTGTACCGTCGTGCTCAAGGGTCCAACTCACGGGTTGCGAGGACGAACCACCCACCCGGCCACTCAACCGTGGTAGTTAGTCCAGAGTTACGAAGCAGGATCTACCCATTGAGGCACTACTGCACCACCACCTCAAGTTCCCGTGCCTGGTTGATCTCAGTAAACTGATAGTGACTCAGAGAGCAACCCGACGTCTGAGACTTGTGTCGCGTTCTGCCTCGGTGTTTGGACTCTGGCTCTGTGGCTCTATACACAAGATCGTGATAGAGTCTCGTATGTGGGGGGACATGTATCCATGGGTTCATGAGTGTTTCTGTAGCTGTAACTAGAACACTTTCAGGAATTTTAAACGAAGAACTTCCTGTAGTGTGTCAAGCAAGCTCCAGAGCTGTTCGGGCAAGTTCCAAAAGCTCTTCCGTCTAGCTTTAAGAGCTGTTCTGACAAGTTCTGAAACTGCTTAAGCAAGATGCGAACCTGTTCACAGTAGGCTTTTGGAGCTGTTCAAGCAAAGATGCTGAAGCAAGTAGAGCTTGTTTCTGAAGCTATACGAGTATGTTTCGAAGCTGTCTGTTGAACAAGATCAGAAGCCGTTCGAACCAGCCCAAAGACTGTCTATGAACTAGAGACAATGTTAACGAAAAAAAGAAAAATGGAACTTCTTTTCGTTTAACCTTTCTGCCTGTTTGCTGTGTCAAGACGAGAAGACACATGTTTCTCAGTCGGTCTCCCGACACGTTACTGTGTTCAGTTTGTAAACACAAGATGTTTACAAAGCGTCCATGTGGTGAGTCTCACTTTCCAGGGGATTTCACACAAGGTCACTTTGTGGAAAGTGGTGCTCTCTCTCTCTCTCTCTCTCTCTCTCTCTCTCTCTCTCTCTCTCTCTCTCTCTCTCTCTCTCTCTCTCTCTCTCTCTCTCTCTCCCTCCGGTCCAGCTACGCGCCTCCACCTCAAGGCCAGTTCTCCCTCTGACGGAGCATTTTAGCCCTACCCCCCAGCTGCTCTTAATGCCGCCTCTTCAGCCTGTTTGGACGGGCCATCCCGTCTCCTCCACCCCCCCCCCCCCCCCCCCCCCCCCCCCCCAACACACACATACACACACACACTTCAACAGCATCACCGCCATCCTCCAGTGGCCACAAAGACCAACGAAAATGGGTTGCCGATAAAAATTCGATCCATTTTCGACCCTAAGTTCCTGGGGGGCTGCTGCGTGATTCACAACTTGTAAGGGCAGCAAATGGCTAATGGTATGATGAAAAAAAAAAAAGTGAAGCAAGGAACACGTGTTGAATCTTAAGTGGGGACCTCCCTTTCAGACGGGACTCCTCCCACTTCCCCTCCCTCTCCCTCCCCCCTCCCTCCCTCTCCCTCCCTCCCCTGAAGATAAGAAAAGAAAAAAAAAAAAGCTTTTTAGGTGGAAAAATCTTAAAGTTGCGACGGGAACTCTTTACGAGAGGACGATCGGATTAGGGAATGTGTGATCCAAGTCATTCTTGTGCAAATCTAATATTACCCAACAGTCCCTGGCGTCGACCCTGGCCCATTCCGAGGTCCCCTCCGCTCTACGTTACCCAATTTCCTCGTTAATGCCACTTCAGTGAGTCTTACTTGGGGGGGGGAAAGAAGAATTTGAATTAAGAAAATAAAGAAGAAAATGATGGGTGAAGAGAGAGAGAGAGAGAGAGAGAGAGAGAGAGAGAGAGAGAGAGAGAGAGAGAGAGAGAGAGAGAGGAAAGTTCTCTGGCGGCTTGGCTGTGGCGAACTGGAAATTGATTCCAGTTCTTCTTGGTGTATTCCAGTCGTCGCGAGGGTACAGTCCCTCTGAGAGACTTTGATTTACCTCCTCAAGTTTTCTGATCTGGGATCAACTGATCCACCTGGAAGTCATGTTAAGAATGAAGTACCTTGTGTGTGTGTGTGTGTGTGTGATCATGTATTGATGATAACGTGTTTGCACTACACAGGAAGATAGATCTCCTCGTACCGAAGCCTTACTTCGTAATGTTTCTCGACCATCACACAACTTGTGAAAGCTTTGTATGGTCATCACTCACACTTTTATCAATCGTTTCATTCCCTTTACCTGCTGATATTGTACCACAAACCTAATTCTTTACATCTTTTCTAACGAGCCTCATGCTTAATAGCTTGCTGTGGTCTCTTGAATGCTTTATCTTTGCATCATCTGATTGATATAATACTGTCGACATCATTGAAATAGTTTAGAAACGAGAGCTGTGATCAAGTCACGCACTACTCTTGTCTCCTTCCATAACGGGCAGATGTATGGCTTCTGGCCTCTCACTGTGACTGTTTCATCTCTGTTGCCATCTGTGATCCCCTCCTCAGGAACGTCTGTCTTAGTTCCGTATGATTTTCTTTTAAGCGCCGTGACCAAACTTGATCAGTATATTCTGGTTTTGAACGTAATATTTGGTGTAAATAGTTTGCGACTCAAATATTTGCCATCATGCATTATGTGTCCTTTAGAAATTCTCGTAACGTGAAGATCTGGCCATGGGTTAGGTACAGTGTCAACTCCCAAGTGTCTCTAACACACACACACACACACACACACACACACACACACACACACACACACACACACACACACACAAAGATTCCTGCAGCTTACATCGTGCTGGGTGATCATAGTTATCTAGACCTTCTTTCAGTTTGTGCCGTCCTAATTACTTTGCATCTACTGTGATTAGATTTCACCAGCCACATCAACCACGCGTTGATTTGTTTTGGCAAATCAATGAGATAGATCAAGAAGAGCAACGGTTCCGAGTCCCATGGATCACTCCTGGTGACTCCAATCTGGGAAGGCTCGTCTGACGTGCGTCCATTTTGCCTACCACAAAGTTCATTTTTCATTCGTTGAAGGATTGCACTCCAGTGTTTTTCTTCTTTGGTCTCAGAAGATTCTCCTTCTTCGCCAGACTGTGTAGGTTGTTCGTGGTCAAACTCCATCCCTCTGGGAACATTACGTAAGGTCCACCCATCCTTCTCTTTCGTCGTAAACGGAGTTTACTTATTCATAGAAACCTAAAAAAGCTCATTATTTTACGACCTACTGTCTTCATACCCGTGGTGTCTCCCACTTGGGGCGTTTCACCTTTGCAGACGACACGACTTTGAGAGAGAACGGTCTGCAGGTTGACGCAGTTTCCCAGTTTCTTTTCTGAAAGACTTTGGTACAACATCTAATTTTATCTTCCACTCTCTTGCTACTATAACTCCCTCCAGCGACGTAATAAACAATATCCCAAGTGACGTGTTAAACGTATCTGCGTCGTAAAGACCACGAGTGTTGTATGGATCAGAACCATTTGATGGTCAGCATTTATCTTGTCTGGGGGTTGACCACTTTCCAAGCCTTCCATAGCTGTGGGGCTACAGAGACGGTGATCTACACAGTGAAAGACGTAAGTCAGATGGAAGGTTAAACACTCAAGAGATGTTGTGGAAAATGACGTTCATAGAAAACAAAATAATTTAAAGCGATAGAGGCGTGGAGACTGAGGGATCAGAGCTGCAGGACCTATTCGACAGATAGGTATCACCAAAACTAAGAATGCTGTAGAAGTTAGAGGTACATTTACATAAAAAAAATGATCATTTTTGGACTGCAGGGAGACCATATTCCGGTAAGAGAGGAAAAGTTGGGATTAAAAAAAAAAACTCCCAGAGGCTGAAGCCATGCCAGGTATGATCTCTGAGATAAGAGGAATAAAGAAAATAGTGAAAACATTAGACAACGACCAGTGTTGATTGCTTTCACAATGTCGTGTTGTAGCGAGCGGGGACTTCATCAAGCCAAGAAACGAGCAGACGAGGAGGAATTCACTGGAGTTGTTCATCAGCGACGACAGAGCGAGGGAAGAACAGGAGAGAATTAATGAATACAGAGAGAGAGAGAGAGAGAGAGAGAGAGAGAGAGAGAGAGAGAGAGAGAGAGAGAGATTAAAAGAGGAAAGGAGGTGGAACAGATCCGACATGACTTACGAGAGGTCGGGAGTGGTAAATAGTGCGTATCTCAAATTAAGAACAGTTGTAAACGGTACAGAGCGGGAGTTCAAGGACCGAATTAGGGAAAAGACGCCGAGCTAACGTCATTAGAGAGGTGGGGGGGATCAAGACTCACTATAGAGAAGAAATGCGACTTGATCTATCAAGAAGGATGCGTGTTAGCAAGGAGGGGAAAGAGGGAAGAGGTGAAGGGGAATTATCACCACTTTACAAGGGACAAGATGACGTTTCAGGAAAGACTAATACTTGGCCCATTCACACAGGACGTACCGGAAAGAGCAGCTGTGGGAAGGAAGTGCATGATGGTGTTCATGATTGACAATCATCTAAGGTATGATGATTGGTCAGGAGAGACAGACCAAGAGAACGATAAAGGAGTAGTCAGGATGGTGCAGTGAGTAGAGAGGCACCCATTCATCTCGTAACGTTCTAATATTGAGAGATATAGTTAAAGAGAAATAGATCGGGGCTGCTTGATAGATGGGTATCTAGCATAGCTTGATCTTTGTGTGTGTGTGTGTCTGTGTGTGTGTGTGTCTGTCTGTCTGTGTGTGTGTGTGTGTGTGTGTGTGTGTGTGTGTGTGTGTGTGTCTGTCTGTCTGTCTGTGTGTGTGTGTGTGTGTGTGTGTGTGTGTGTGTGTGTGTGTGTATGTCTGTGTATAGAAACATGCGGGTAAAATTATGGTAAAGAAATAGGGCAAAACGAGTTGAAAAACTCTTTCCCCTCAACACACAGAGTTGCGAACAGTAACCACACACACAGAGACAGACAGACAGACACAGGTATAACCAGGCATATGTGTTTGATCATACGGAACAAATGTTGTTGCTCGGCAATAAATTAAGTTTTCTTATCAAGCCAGCGTAATTCATGGAAATTGGAATAGTAAATCAGGTGTGATTAATGTTTCCCCCCAGAGGATGATAAAGAAACCCCCATTATTCGTCATACGTCGAAACGCGACCCAGAATGATTGGGAAGTATCTCTGAATATCTTTTTTTGATTCTATTTAAAAACCTAACAAAATGAAGGCAGATATTTTTTCTATATACGTATTTCAGAAATACTGTGAACATTCTTATAGGTCATTTAGGACCGTGATGGACCAGACCAAAATAGAGATTTAGTATTGTTGTCAATGGTTAAGTGAAGATACACTTCACAAGAAATTTGTCATTTGATCAGAAGGGAAAAAAAAAAAAAAATACGTCACATTCGATATGTTTATAGGATTGGATCCTCTTCTAAGACCCAGTGTTAGAGTCAGCCAGGCTCAGAGGGCGTAACACAAGCCCAGGATCTCCTGCCTCTGCATTGTGGTATATATACTGAACGAAACACCTCACAATACAAGGTGAGGGAGGGCAGTCGATGTGTTCATGTGAGGCGGGCAGGTCTGGGAACACACATTATGTGACAAAGTCGAAGTTAATTCTCGTGTCTAATGACTTACTTAATGACCAAATGAAAAGGTGATTATCATCATTAATGAGCATGGTGTGACTGATGAGGAGCAAGTACTGTCTCAAGATGTCATAGTGAATTTTGTGATTATATTTCTAAGGAAGTGGAAGGTTTGAAAGGGAAAGTATACGAGCGTTCTCTTCTCTCTCTCTTTCGGCGTCTTTGCATTTTTCTGAATGTGTATGTGAGTGTGTGTGTGTGTGTGTGTGTGTGTGTGTGTGTGTGTGTGTGTGGGCTAGGGTGAGGGGCTGTAGGCAGCAGTTCCAGAACGACAGGTTTCGTCGCCCTCAGTGGCCTAGCGGCACACTGGACGCACGCCTTCCTGTACTCGATCGTCTGGTTTCAAGTCGTAGGCGAAGAGCGATCATATTGATGAGATTAATTGGCATGTGAACATTGCATATCTTCTCTCCTTCAGCTGTCCCAGTCTTTTTTATGACTTTCCTTTTCTCTCTCTCTCTCTCTCTCTCTCTCTCTCTCTCTCTCTCTCTCTCTCTCTCTCTCTCTCTCTCTCTCTCTCTCTCCCTGCGTCTGTTTCATGTCGATCCCGGTATATGACAAGAGACAGTGTTCCATTCCACACATATCCTGGTTTATCTTCTATGTCGACTCGTACATCCTGATCTTGTTTACATATTGTGTGGGACATATTCTACATGGGAACCCGTGGGATATACTACATGGGAACCCGTGGGATATACTACATGGGAACCCGTGGGATATACTGTACGGGAACCCTGGGATATACTACATGGGAACCCGTGGGATATACTACATGGGAACCCGTGGGAGATACTACACGGGAACCCGTGGGATATACTATACGGGAACCCGTGGGATATACTGCATGGGAACCCGTGAGATATATACTACACGGGAACCCGTGGGATATATTTTACACGGGAACCCGTGGGACACTACACGGGAACCCGTGGGATATACTGTACGGGAACCCGTGGGATATACTACACGGGAACCCGTGGGATATATTTTACACGGGAACCCGTGGGACATACTACACGGGAACCCGTGGGACATACTACACGGGAACCCATGGGATATACTACACGGAAACCCGTGGGATATACTACACGGGAACCCGTGGGATATATACTACACAGGAACCTGTAGGACATACAACACGGGAACCCGTGAGATATATACTACACGGGAACATGTGGGACATACAACACGGGAACCCGTGTCATGGTGGAACCCGTAACCCGTATATATACACCAGGCCGTCAACACTGGAAAATGGTTGATGGAATGTTGAAGTTTTATGGTACTCATGTTCTCATTGGGCGATCGCGGTAGTGTACCGTGCATCGTCCAATGGTTTGGAAGGAGTTTGGGGGGGAGATCATGGGAACATTAGCAGCCATCCGTGAAGGTTGTTTATATATCCACGCTGAAAATAAAAGGTAAAAGTACAGAATGATATTATACAGTGGCAGGAGAAGCGAGGAGGAGAAAGTCTGGTTTCTTCTCACATACGCGAGTACAAGCGTTGTTCGCATCAACATAATGTATATTTATCCTTATTTTCTCGTGACATCTTTGAAGTTACTTTCATACGTAACTATTTTCGTTTTATTATTATTATTATTATTATTATTATTATTATTTCTTCGTGGAGTAAGGAATATGATGCGCGTCGTCTTTATGGTCAAGATCAAGAAATATTTAGATAAAAATGAGGAGAAGTTCCTTAGCTTGTGCAATGCTGGGGATATGAAGGGAATGTTGGACTCACGCACACACACACACACACACACACACACACACACACACACACACACACACACGGAGGAGGAGGAGGAGGAAGGAGGAATGGAGGAGTGGGAGAGTCCTCACCTTCCCTGCTACAGTACAGGTTGATGAGAGGAAAGAAAAAAAAAAAAATGAAGAGAAAATAGTTGGTGGGGTTCCAGTGCTATTTGTCGCCAGTCTGCCTAAAGGTGGGTGAGAGTGTGCACTCCCCTCTCCCCAGGGAGAGTTACGACCACCTAACTGGGGTGCTGGGAGAGATGGCATGGTCAGGCTAACGTCCCGGACCATCTCTCCTCATCTGTTGTTTACCTTTTTCTTATTCCTGCCTTATGGCCCCCCCAAATCCACCTCTCCTCATTTGCTTGTCTCTCCATTTTCGCGTGTCAGTTGCCCTCGAGGCGGCGGTGTGTGTGTGTGTGTGTGTGTGTGTAGTGTGTGTGTGTGTGTGTGTGTGTGTGTGTAGTGTGTGTATGTGTGTGGGGTTTCCTACGACCGAGGCAGACCCGACTGGCGAGATATAAACCTCTACAGACACCCGGCCTTGATGAGTTAGGCCACATCACCTGCGGCTTTTGGTCTTCAGTATGAAACTCATCGCACTTACGGAACTGCTGTGGCGCGATATTGCGAGATGAATTAACGATGAAGTAGGTGGGGTTGTGTGTGAGGGCGTGTGTAGGGGGTGTGGGAGGGCGTGTGTGGGGGTGTGTGGGAGGGCGTACGTGGGGGGTGTGTGGGAGGGCGCGGGTGAGGGATGTGGGAAGGCGTGGGTAGCGGGAAAGGGACAGTTCTGACCCCTCCTGCTTGATGGCACGATCCTTAAGCACGACCGGACGACCTTTAGGCATATAACAATGTAACTCTGGACCTTATACCCTTAAGGGGGGACCAGGTCAAACGTTTTTTGCCGTCGTGGCTGAGGGATCGTCTTGTTCGAGGTCATGTTATCGTCGTAGTCAAGGTGGCATTGGTGTCCAGCTTCGGTGTATCGAAAGCCCCCGGCACAATCAGGCATGTCAACAGCAGTGTGATTATACAGTGATGGTACACTGCCGTCACCTCCTGGTGTTACGTTCTCGTGGAGGCGAACAACTGGTGCGGGTTTGCTTACTTGTATCTGCAGTTTTTTTCTCTCGTTCTTTTGCATCCTCCAGAGATCTCCTGTGAGTCTATAATGCCATCTGTAAAGGATTTTGAGGCGTTTTGATCAGATGGTTTGGTTGTTAGTTTGGGCTTATGAACTATAGATTGCCAGGGTTACGAAGAGCGCCACCGTGAAGACCCCCCCCCCATCCACCAGCAGAAAACCTCATGAATAATGATACATTACTCATGAATAATGATACATTACAAAAAATGATAGGCAATATGATATAAAAAAAAATGTGATATACTCTAATTTGATGTGATATGATAAGATATAGTATAACATTGGTATGATTTACTCATTATTTCTATCGATCCATGGGGCACATAGCACAGAGAGGCTTGTCTGTGGTTTTAAGATTAGCCTCAACACCTGAAGAAGGTGCTGAAGATTTTCAGTTCGTAGATGTAAGGCTTGACCTTCTGGTTGACGGCCTTATTGACCCTGGTAGTTAATAGACCTGAAACCCAAACAACCAGTTAATCAACCACTCTGCGTCTCGACACATCTATCCACCTCCCTCTTTACCCATCTAGTTGCACCCAAGTTTTTTTTATTTTCGTCCACGTTCGGAAGAAAACTTGATAAAGAAAAGTGAAGTGGACCCACGTCATGAAGTTTGCGTGTTCCACATGAGTGCCTGGGCTGTCTCCTACCTCATCGTTCATGGCCCCCTCACTGCCTCACACCTGCTCACCTCCTGCTCCTCATGATCACCTAGCACTCACGGGCCTTAATTACTCACAGACTCATGGGCTCTTTTTCCCCTTCTTGGTCTGTTTTCGCCTAGTCCAGCGTTCCTGTATTTGAAATGAAAATCAACGTTGATCAAATCAGCTCGAATTTCAACTTCCTTTTCTTTTTTTCATTTTTTGTTCTGTGAAGTGACAGACATGGCACGTTCATAACCGTGCCTCATTCATGACCATCTCAGTTGGGGATGAACGAGGAAGACAACAACATAATGTGGAAATAAGTCAGGGATTCACAAGTGTTTGTTGACGTGACTCTTTTAATTATGCTAGTTACGTGTTCCGTTTTCATCGAAGCTTCTATTCCTCACTGCATTTATCGTTTAGCGTCTCAGAACATTTTAGTTTTATCAGTTTCATGGGACGAAAATGGGACTTGCAGATCTCCGGAAGCCGTAGCGATGAGTTTCAAGTTCATTTTCCTGTTGAATCAGAATTCCCCCCAGCCTCTTGACATACTGAACAGACCCAGTGCCCTTGACGACTCTTGCCATATTGTTCTTACTCCTGGCACTGTCCTGGTGACGTGTGAGGTGGTGGCACTGCCCTGGTGATGTCTGGTGCTGGTGGCACTGTCCTAGTGACGTGAGAGGTGGTGGCACTACCCTGGTGACGTGTGGTGCTGGTGGTACTGCCCTGGTGATGTATGCTTCTGTTGGCACTGTCCTGGTGACGTGTAGCGTTGGTGACACTGTCCACATGACGGCTGATGGAAGTGGCACTGTCCTCGTGACGTATACATCTGGTGACACTGTCCTTGTGACGTGTGGTGCTAGTGGCCCTGTCCTCATGACGTGAGATGGTAGTGGCACTGTCCTCGTGACGTATGTTGCTGGTGGCACTGTCCTCGTGACGTATGCTGCCAGTGTCTCATCACGTGACTTCATCATATGAGAAAGTGATCGTATCTTATCGTTTTCCGGATGTGTCTCCTTGTTTGTGTGATAACTTACTGATTCTTTTGTTTCTTCATATACTACTATTTTGTTGTGTGGCATCGTTACTTTCTCTTGATCTCTTGATGTCCATATGAGATATGCCCATTGTCTTTGACACTGACATATATATTCCTATGAGTCCTCGGGGAGATGAAACACAAGTTCCCAAGTGCACTTTCGTGTAATAATCACATCATCAGGGGATATATATATATATATATATATATATATATATATATATATATATATATATATATATATATATATATATATATATATATATATTTTTTTTTTTTTTCTTTTTCTTTCTTTCTTTTAAACTATTCGCCATTTCCCGCATTAGCGAGGTAGCGATAAGAACAGTGGACTGGGCCTTTTTTGGAATATCCTCACCTGGCCCCCTCTGTTCCTTCTTTTGGAAAATTAAAAAAAAAAAACGAGAGGGGAGGATTTCCAGCCCCCCGCTCCCTCCCCTTTTAGTCGCCTTCTACGACACGCAGGGAATACGTGGGAAGTATTCTTAATCCCCCATCCCCAGGGATAATATATATATATATATATATATATATATATATATATATATATATATATATATTATATTCTTCCTTTATCTTTCATAAGAGGAGATGGAGAGGGTTGGATTATAACGCAGCTTCCACTGCACAGTCTTGGTGTTTTCAGCAATATTTCTTTCGTCAGTGGGAAAAGAAAACGAGTAAAGGTAGTTTCATGATGTTTCGTCTTCTCTCTCTCACTCTCTCTCTCTCTCTCTCTCTCTCTCTCTCTCTCTCTCTCTCTCTCTCTCTCTCTCTCTCTCTTTTTGTGTAGCACATGGCCTCCAGATCCACATTTCATTGTCTTTGACTGTTTCTAAAAAACCACCTCCATATTGCCCGAGTTCTAAGATCATTTATAAGGAGTAATAATAGAACAGTTCCTTGGTTAAGACTTATGGTAATTGTTCAGCGTTAAGATTATATCTGGAACTCCGTAAAGCACTTTGCAAAGTCTTCACGCTCCCTCCCTCCCTCACCAACCCGCCTGGGGAATTACCTTCGCCTGAAAGCCATTTAGCCAATAAACAGTGAGGTAAACGATAGAACATTACGAAAGATAAAACGTACGATAAGTTTCACGTCTTTGCCCAGGATTTTACGTCTTGGATTTTCGTATTTACAAGATTTTTACGATCTCCTTCACAACGTCAGTGTAGATATTAACCCAAGATTCACATGGTATCCATACCCGTTCAGTGTTGAGGATTGCTGATGTTCTGTGTTTACTCCCGTCTTGGAAAGCCAGAGGATTTCAGGAAACTCGATCCCAAAGGCGTTACTTAAAGCACACAGGGGACTCTCAAGAGACGGAGCCACACGAGTGTAGAACTTGCCTCCTGTGCTGGAGCAACTGATGATCGCGAAGAATGAATAGGGTAGGTAGACGACGTCACTCAGCGTTTCCAGAAAAGAAAAACCAGAGGCGTTTCCAACTACAGACAGCACAAACATGGGATGTAGGAAACAGGGGGACTGTGGACTGAAGGCCGCCTGGCAATGAACACTTGATATATGACTGTGTATAGTCCACTGGTGCCTGTGAGTTATCTATATCTAGAAGCTCTATAGAGGACCTGTAGGTTAGATATAGCTAGAAGCTCTATAGAGGACCTGTAAGTAATATGTATCTAGAAGTTCAAAAGAGGATCTGTAGGTTAGATATATCTAGAAGCTCTATAGCGGACCTGTAGGTTAGACACAACTAGAAACTCTATAGAGGACCTGCAGGTTAGATATATCTAGAAGCTCTATAAATAACCTTAGTTTCCGGAGGATGATAGAGCCCAAACAATTTTGATACACTCGACCCCACAAGAATAACTACATTAAAACTGATATCAAGTTCTGAGTAAGTTAGGGGATGGGTTTCCCATCTTTTGGAAAAGGGGAGGAAATATTTCCTTGACGCAACACACAAGATACAAACAGCATAAATTTTTTTCCCTCCACCCCCACCCACCCTTCTCATGCCGTCCACTGGATAATTTCCTTCGTGGAAACTCACCATCTGGGCTTCATTTTCTTCAGCAGCTACACTTTCCTCAATATGCCTTGGGGGGGTCTTACCACACACACACACACACACACACACACACACACACACGAAAAGGCTAATGCCGCCTTGAAAATGTTGTGGCCGTTGCTTGAAGGAACACTTAACTACTAACTATTCTTGAGTCTAACTATCTTTCTCACTATCTGGAATCTTGTCTTGTCATTTAGACTAACTATACCAAAGTCTGTCTATCATCTCTGCTAACTACTCTAGGGCGTGTCTATCCTCTTGACTAACTACTCTGGCCCCCCTTTTTCTAACCACTTCAGGGCTGGTGTGTCCTTTTTCATAACTGCTGTAGGGCTAGTCTATTCCTTTTCCCTAACTGCCCTAATGCCTCTCTACCCCCTTTTTTACTAGCTACTCTAGTGCTTGTTTCTCTTCCTCACAAACTACTGTACTGCTTGTCAGTCCTCTTTATTGACTGCTCTGAGGCAAGTTTACCCTCTTTACCAACAACGTTAGGAACTGCTTTCTCTTCATACTAACTATTTTAGGGTCTGTCTATCCTCTTTATTGATTACTATTTTAGGGTCTGTCTATCCTCTTTATTGATTACTATTTAGGGTCTGTCTATCCTCTTTATTGATTACTATTTTAGGGTCTGTCTATCTCTTTATTGATTACTATTTAGGGTCTGTCTATCCTCTTTATTGATTACTATTTTAGGGTCTGTCTATCCTCTTTATTGATTACTATTTAGGGTCTGTCTATCCTCTTTATTGATTACTATTTAGCGTCTGTCTATCCTCTTTATTGATTACTATTTTAGGGTCTGTCTATCTTCTTTATTGATTACTATTTTAGGGTCTGTCTATCCTCTTTATTGATTACTATTTAGGGTCTGTCTATCCTCTTTATTGATTACTATTTAGGGTCTGTCTATCCTCTTTATTGATTACTATTTAGGGTCTGTCTATCCTCTATATTGATCACTATTTAGGGTCTGTCTATCTCTTTATTGATTACTATTTAGGGTCTGTCTATCCTCTATATTGATCACTATTTAGGGTCTGTCTATCCTCTTTATTGATTACTATTTAGGGTCTGTCTATCCTCTTTATTGATTACTATTTAGGGTCTGTCTATCCTCTTTATTGATTACTATTTAGGGTCTGTCTATCCTCTATATTGATCACTATTTAGGGTCTGTCTATCCTCTATATTGATCACTATTTAGGGTCTGTCAATCCTCTTTATTTATTACTATTTTAGGGTCTGTCTATCCTCTATATTGATTACTATTTAGGGTCTGTCTATCCTCTTTATTGATTACTATTTAGGGTCTGTCTATCCTCTATATTGATTACTATTTAGGGTCTGTCTATCTCTTTATTGATCACTATTTAGGGTCTGTCTATCTCTTTATTGATTACTATTTAGGGTCTGTCTATCCTCTATATTGATCACTATTTAGGGTCTGTCTATCCTCTATATTGATTACTATTTAGGGTCTGTCTATCCTCTTTATTTATTACTATTTTAGGGTCTGTCTATCCTCTATATTGATTACTATTTAGGGTCTGTCAATCCTCTTTATTTATTACTATTTTAGGGTCTGTCTATCCTCTATATTGATTACTATTTAGGGTCTGTCTATCCTCTTTATTGATTACTATTTAGGGTCTGTCTATCCTCTATATTGATTACTATTTAGGGTCTGTCTATCTCTTTATTGATCACTATTTAGGGTCTGTCTATCTCTTTATTGATTACTATTTAGGGTCTGTCTATCCTCTATATTGATCACTATTTAGGGTCTGTCTATCCTCTATATTGATTACTATTTAGGGTCTGTCTATCCTCTATATTGATTACTATTTAGGGTCTGTCTATCCTCTGTATTGATCACTATTTAGGGTCTGTCTATCCTCCCAACTGACTTCTTTAGCTCTTGTCTATTCTTTCTGACTACTCTCAGGCCTGTCTATCCCCTTCAGTAACTGCTCTTTTGCTCGTCTCTCCTCTCTACTAACTACTCCAGGACCATTTTCTTCACTAGTTACTGTAGATTGCGTCTCATTCACTTTATTAAGTTCTCTAACTCCTGCTACTAACTACACTTGAGCCTGTCTATCGTCTTTACTAACTTTATCTAGAACGTGAACTTCGTTCTGTACTAACTCCCCTAGAACACGTCTCTCTATTGTACTAACTACTCTGGAATCTTGCTACCCTATGTACTAACTACACTAGAACATGACTAACACACGTAGCCTGAGAGCCTGTGTATCCTATGTACTAACTGCTCCATAACTTGTCTATCTTATGTACCAGCCAAGTTAGAACATGTCATACCTATGTGTTGACTTCTCTAGAACATGTTTTTCCCGTTTTTCTTATGTACTGAACAACTCTATAACCTGTTCTCCCTTTTCCTTATGTACTAAATAACTCTAGAACCTGTCTGTCCTATGTACTAATTACTTTAGAACCTGTCTATCCTATGTACTAACTACTTTAGAACCTGTCTACCCTATGTACTAACTGCTTTAGAACCTATCTATCCTATGTACTAACTACTCTTAGAACCTGTCAATCCTATGTACTAACTACTCTTGAACCTGTCTATCCTATGTACTAACTGCTTTAAACCTATCTATCCTATGTACTAACTGCTTTAGAACCTGTCTATCCTATGTACTAACTGTTTTAGAACCTATCTATCCTTTGTACTAACTGCTTTAAAACCTATCTATCCTATGTACTAACTGCTTTAGAACCTATCTATCCTATGTACTAACTGCTTTAGAACCTATCTATCCTATATACTAACTACTCTTGAACCTATCTATCCTTTGTGCAAACTACTCTTAAGACCGGCCGATTCCTTCATCTACATATTCTGAAGTCTTATCTATCCTCTCCACCAACAACTTTAGATCATATCTATCCTCTCTACTATCAACTCCATCCGTCGTGACAGACACCTCCACCGCCTTCCTAGTCTACTTTCTTGAGAATCTTCAACTTAACAAAGGTCCTCTTCCTCCTCCTCCTCCTCTTCCTCCTCTTCCTCCTCTTCCTCCTCCTCTTCTTCTTCTTCTTCTTCTTCTTCTTCTTCTTCTTCTTCCTCCTCCGTACGCCTTCTGTCAGATTTTCAGGTCCCCATATATTCGACGTTGCTGGCGGACCCGCAGAAATCTTCCTCACTGTGTTGTTTTCCTCCGTTGTTTACGTGTATAGTTCGTGTGATTCTGGGGGCCAGACGATAGCCTTCTAATTATATTGTTGCGAATAGTTAAGTCTGTACGGGGACGACTGTGATAATGCAAAATGCATTTTCTATTAGTTGCTAATTACTCTAATGCTTTACCCTTGTAATTATCATTGAGATAAAATGTTGAGTAATGACTGCAACAATTTAATTTGCCACTCGCAATGAAAACAGCATGCATGGTGTTAACGTACAATTAGTGGGGGAATTTGAGTGTTTGTGTGTGTGTAATTACCTATTTGTAATTATCTATTTTTACTCAGCAGGGAGGGAGTTTTACACTCGTTGGGCCTCATCTCTTGAACTTACTTACTATCATGCCATTTTTCAGATTACTGTGTGTGTGCTCTCTGCATTCACCAGTGTCTTTAGTCATTTCGTTCCATTCATCTTCTACTCTTATACAATAATATTAACTCCTTTCATCGTCTTTTCATCAAGCTTTGTGCTTAACTTCACGTTATGAAATCTAAATGCTCTATCGCTACATCTCTCGAGGAATTGTCTACATCATCTGTCTTCTTTAGAAGACTTAAAGATTGTAATCAGGTCACTCCTCTGTCTTCTTTATTCATGGTGGGCAAAGTTAAGGCATCTCTCTAGCCTTACCCTGTAACTCAGTTTTCTTAATCATAGTATCGTGTTTGTTGCTATCCTCTAGACCTTCTTTATAAGCTCACTGTGTTTCTTCAGGTGCGATGACCTATCTTGAGGACATGTTTTAGTTTCGGCCTTATGTAGGATATGAACAACTTGCTAGATATATCCTTATCCATGAACCTTAATGCAGTTCTAACTTTTGCCAGTAGAAAGATGGTCTCCTTAAATTTTCTTCTTAGTTGGGACTCAGGACGACAGTATAGGTACGATGTCGACTCCCTATGCCTCCCACACACACACACACACACACACACACATCCCTGCAGCTTACATCAAGCTCGATGGTTGTCAGATCGAGGCCTTCTTTCGCTGTGACCCGTCCTCATTACTTTACATTATCTCGAGTTAAAATTCATCAACCATGTATCAGACCAGCTTTGGAGTCTGTCAAGATCCTCTCGTTAATTGATGCAGTCCTCCTCACTTTACATTCTCCTCAGGGCCTCTACGTCGTCTGCAAACGTATGCAGGTAGAAGTCCATACCTTCTGACAAATTGGTCACATAGATTAAGAAGAGTAACAGGTCCCAGAACAGAACCTTGCGGCACTCCTCTACTGGTGACCTCCACCCGTTTGGAGAAGGCTCCTCTGACACGCGTCCTTTGATCCCTTCCATCAAGATTAATCTTCTTTCTCTCGAAAGAGTCTCCCCCTTATTCGGTCACATTGATTCAGCTACTTAACCATCCTTCCTTGCTCGTAGTGTGTCAGATGGTTTCAGGAAGTCCACATACAAAAAGTCCTCATCCCAGGTTTCCTCAGTGTCTGAGGCTCACTGACGGAGCTGTAACGGGAGAGCTCTTTAAGGTTTTAGATGCATGGCTTGTGACAGTGGGAGTGAAGGGTGGTTGGTCAGGTGTTTCTGGATGGATTTTTTTTGATAGTTTTTCACGACTTACCTTCTCAGGGGTGAGGTTTATTGTGGCTTCATCAAACCAATGCTGTTTCTCAGTTGGGTGATTTCTCTCCTGTAGAAAGTCGTCCATTTGCTTTCTAGATTAATTTTTTTCCAGAACTTTGCAGACCACACTCGTCAGGGACACTGGTCTGTCATCTAGTGCCTCTTCTCGGTCGTCTTTCTTACAGGTGGGAATGAAACTTGTCCTTTTCCATACCCCCCTGGCACTTTGCTTTTTTCCACCGATGTCCTGAAGAGCATTTCAAGAGATTTTGACAAGTGTATCTGACCACATCTTCAGCACATATGTTGAAATTTCATTATGACCATGAGCCTTGTGTGGCTCAAGGCTATTTTAGTATTCTCTTCATGATTCTCTTCATGTTCTTTTTCTAGATACCTCAAGTACCTTCTGAGGCCTTCCTTCCCTTTCCATCTCATTGGTGTTTGGGGTTCGCAGCGTCCTCCAGTGGGAACACAGTCTGGAACTTGCCATTCACTTCCTCACGTGTCCTAACATCGTCCTCCACCACAATTGATCCCTCTGAATCCTTTAACCTGAATAGCGCATCTTTAGCTGACGATTTACTCATGATTGAATTATGGAAAAAGTTTTTGGGATTTTCTCCTGCCTAGTCCACAATATTATTGTCAAAGGTTCTTTCTGATCTTGCTGTACTCGTTCTCGGATCCATCATGCCTTATAGATGGTGACTGGCCGGAGTCTCACCTTTATCTTCGCCGTTGTAGATACGTCTCGAAGATAGTTCACTTTCTTTTTTTTTGACAGATTTCGTCGAGCCGTTCCTCCCTGTGGCTTAACCTTCCCAGTGTATGTGAGGCTCGAACGTGTACCCATGTCTCTGCTCCTTCACTGTAAATTGCACACAACCTTTCACCACAATACCCTGGTTCCTGGCGACTGAACTTCCATTTTCCCGATCTGTGTGTGTGTATATGTGTGTGTGTGTGTGTGTGTGTGTGTGTGTGTGTGTGTGTGTGTGTGTGTGTGTGTGTGTGTGTGTGTGTGTGTGTGTGTGTGTGTGTTGCATACAGGCTGACCTCCCGGGTTTTTACCTGGCATCGCCCTAGTCCAAAGCCTCCAAGGTCATAATTCTTTCAGTCCAACTGTTATGGACAGTGGAAGACACGATAAGATAGATAGAAAGATAAGCAGGTTAGTAGATAGATGGATAGATAGATAGATAGATAGATAGATAGATTGATTGATAGATAGACAGAGAGACAGACTGACAGAAAGATAGATAGATACATAGATAGATAGATAGATAGATAGATAGATAGATAGACAAGTAAACAGAAGGAACGTGAAGATAGAAATAGGCATACACAAAACACTCCCTACCTCCTCACCTGACATAGACCAAATTTCACGAGATCTGGAAGGATGATTTTCTGTTTGAGCATAATAACTTGGTTAAGTTTCGGAAGAAGTTCCCTAAAAGCCCTCACCGCGACGGACTTTAGCCTCCCTCGAGTACGAAGGGAGAACGCATGAGTACGACCCTGTGACTCAAGTACGACGGTGTACGACTCTTCAGTACGACTGTGTACGACTCTTGAGCATACCTTTACGAGTCTTGAGCACGACCGTACGACCAAGCAGAATGGTATGGCTCTTGAGCGCAACGGTACGACTTGAGCTAGGTAGGTACGACTCAGGCACAGTGGCTAGGCTCCAGAGCACAAAGGTACGACCTGAATACGACTGTATGGAACTTGAGCACGACTTTATGACTTCGTATTTCGACTCGTTCCTTTAGGGTCAGGTGAATGACCAATGTAAACATACCCAAGGGTCGTAAGCTATAATGCTCAAGGGGCGTGAAGTCGTGCTGAAGAGTCGTACTCTCTTGTTTAAGGGTTAAAGTCACTCATCATAGACAGTCAGGTATACAGGTGCACAGGTAATGACACAGTCACACACATAGATGCCTACATGTAAAACACACACACACACACACACACACACACACACACACACACACACACACACACACACACACACACGGATTTCACAGGTACTGGAACAGATGGATGGAAAATATACCCGTGTTGCTAAGATTTAAATATGTGATATAAAATGAATATATTTGAAACGGAGACATGAGATACAAACACAGATCCACTAATGATGTAACGTTTTTCTTAAACCTAATTTGAGATTATCTTGTCCGTGTGATGTGTATGCTCAAACCTTAGCTCAATTATGATTGAAAATGCCCTTTCTTTTCCATTATATTTTTATTCATCAGTGGTTTTCTCTACACATATCTCTTATTCATGATAACAAATGCATAATCTGGAGAAGTTCATTGCAAATGATTTTCTTTTCTTCAGAAATTTGTAGTTATGTTATGTTATGTTTCGTTCACTCAAGTTGTTTATCGTGGTGACTGTCTCTGCATCTTACCGATTTGTCGGTTATCGAAGCTTTTTTTGGGGAGGACTTGCCGTCGGGAGTGCGTTAAGCCTGGAGTGCAAGATAAGGAGAAAATGAACTCGAGTTTTGAAAGGGTTGAATAAACTGAAATTTGCCTGTTGGAAAACATAGGAGATATGCGAGCGTTCTGTGTGTGCATCGTTCCACTGGTGCTGGCGAGAACGAAGACTCGTAGGATGTAACGAGTGATGTGTGTAGGGCGTAAAGCCTGGAATCAGGTCACTGGAGGGGAGTAAAGTCTTCATCTCTGTAGGGTAAACAAAATCTTGTTAAGTTTAATACCTCCAAGACTCAGTCATTTTTTTTTTTTTTTACCCATCTCTCTATCGAAAATTCCTCACAACTCTCGTCTCTCCTTTGACGGTTCTGTAATTCTACCTCTTGACTCTATGAACTTACTTGGCATTACTGTGACATTCACTCTTTCTTGGAAACCTCACCTTACGGGAGTAGCTAAGTCTGCCTCTAAGAAACTGGGTGTTCTCTTTAGATGTCGAAGCTTCTGCTCTCACATTCGCGGTGCCTCTAGCTCTATATTCTTATTTGGACAGAGTTGAGTCGAAAGCGGTTCGACTTATAAGCTGACCTAGGTTAACTTCCACACTTGACCCCTTGCGCTATGTCACAATGTTGTTTCACTTTCCCTCTTCTATAGGTATTACTTTAATTTCTGCTCCCGAGAGCTGGCTGCTTGTGTGCCCACACCACTAGCTAGACCATGCAATACTCTGTAAGCTGCTGCGTTACATGATTATTATGTGGCCATCAGCAACTCGAGGGTGGGCCGTTTTGATACCTACTTCTTTCCCTTCACGTCGAAGCTTTGGAACTCTACCTTCTCATGTTTTTCCCAATAACTATGACCTGGCACAGTTCTAAAGACAGGTCTCTCACTTCCTACAAAATTCGTAAATACTTTCCCATGTCTTTTCTTTTTCCGTTTCACAATTCTCTCTATATTTCAACTGAGGCCCGGCTTTAATGTAGACTTTTGTCCGTGACTGGAGCCTTCAACATGAAAAAAAAAGAAACGTAAAATGAAGAGAAAGAGAAAGGTGTTGATTATGAAGCCTTTCCCCGAATCACTGTAAGGATGTGACGTGAGGTGTGTCAAATGGTATCATCATCACTGAATGTGAGAACGAGAAACCCCAGGCAGCATTATTGAAAGGGTGAGGAGAAGCATGATGACCCAAATAGCATCATTGGAACGGCATAAAGCTCTCAGTACCATCAGTGAGACGAGCCCTGAGCCTGGAGCCTCAGGCAGGAAAATAAAAGATTGAAGAACACGAGACCCTGAAAGAGGAATACAACAAAGGGAGTGCAGACCGCGAGACCTCGAGAGTTCGATTTCTTGAATGACTTTGCTATGATGCCCGAGACTTCCTCCCCGACGTAAATTGCCAGAGACGACCATTCACCGAAGGTTCTGCAGCGTGAGAAGGATCTCATTGTGCCCGAAGTGAAGGAGCTCTTAATCTTGAGTTAATTAGCGCTACCTGCCATCTGTGCTTGCAGTTCGAGTGGCTCTCTTGAAGGACTTCGTCTCCGGGTCTCTGCTGAAAAGTTTCAGGGTGGGTTGAACCTGCGAGTGGCCGGGGCTGATTTGGTTATTCTAGTTCAGTTTCACTCGTGAAACTTCGGCCGATAGACTCCCATCACAGATCGAGTCTGTTTCATTTAAGGAATTCGCCCAGAAGGACCTCTGGAGCGAGATGGATCACCCCCATCTTATCCCTCGCCGAAAAATGCTTTTTCGACGTTTTATTGCTGGTCAAAAATTAATCATTTAAGGCCCACTCTTTTGTCACTGGTCTTTCGTTTCACACAGAATATCACACAGGGATTATTCGAAGTGTTTCTCGTAAATAGATGTACTTCTGGATTCCAGTTGAGATGGATTTCCAATTCTAGAAGATGTTTGTGAATGCATTTATCTTGATTTGCTGAATATAAACGTAATGGGTTGGCCTCAGTCACTCGCGGACGCAGGACCGTAAGAGAAGATTGAATGTAGGAATAATGTTCCTTCTTAAGATCTTTCCATCACTGGAGATTCTCCTTCTCTGGTCTCGTTGGCTCTACGGTTCCGCTCACCGCTGTGCTACACAGCCCCCGACCCCATTGTCTTCCCACAAACGTTGTCGTATTTCACTTCTTTGTCTCTGGTTTTCCGTTTCACTTACACACACACACACACACACACACACACACACACACACACACACACACACACACACACACACACACACACACACACACACACACACACACACACACACAGCCTACCTACCTACCTGCCCGTCAGCGCTGAGGAAGTCGGCCTCGTCTACTGAGTAGTGATGCTGTGTGTATGTTTCTGTAAAGGAGTTTGGGATAACTGAGCAGTAAGCAGTCATTGTCTTCATCGTGATACTTGGATTTTGGGCACGAGGGGTCTTGAGATTCGTTGAATATGCGAAGGGATGGGTGATGCCAGGAACGTAGCCGAGAAAGTGTAACACGCACATGTCTGGGAAGTGAGATTTCAGACGGGCTCTTGACGCGGAATGATGTTCAAAACTGAGTCAGGAGGGCGGCTGTTTAGTGCTGCTTGGGTCAGTTCGATGTTTTAACGTTTTGTCAGTGTCTTTATTACTTGGGGTTTGGGGGTTTTTTTTGTGAGTATAGGTAGCTGGGGTATGAGGCTGGGGTTAGCTTTATAATTCTGATGTGGAGGTTGGTGGAATGGTTTGGAGTGGAAGTGTCTGCATGGTGCGCATATTGAGATGGGATTGTGTTAGGATGATGTTCATCTCGTTGTGTAGGTGTTGAGTGTTTGTAGTATCTGGGCGGCCAGTGATGGGTCAGAGTGTCCCAGTTTGCATGGTTTCCAGTTCTGTTATATTTGCTCGTAGGAGAGGATGGATGACCAGGCAGGTGAGGCGTAGATAGGGTGGAGCGGTTGATTTGTTTGTAGATATGCTATGGATTCAGTTCCCTTGTCCGAATTTTTTAAAAGTTAGTGCTCGCATAGCATTTAGTTACACTGCTACTGAATATAGGTGGAAAGAGATAATTTACGACATGTTAAGTACATTTCATCTTCAGAAAAATTATGAGAAATTGAGTACACACACACACACACACACACACACACACACACACACACACACACACACACACACACACACACCCCGTCATGGCTGGTAATGTGTGTGGTTGATCGTGTTGAAAGCATGACCGATCTCTTTGTAAGTGAGGAACAAAGGTGTTAACTCCTTTGATTTTTTTTTACTTTTTTTTTTTTTAGTATGTATATCAAGCTGTGCATGAGGAATTTATGGATTGAGAGAAGGCATGCGATGGTATGTCGACAAGGACATTGAAAAGGTTTAACTCAGTCTTTGGAAGACTGCTGCTGTACGCTAGTGAGTTGAAGTATTTTTGAAAGCAGCATCGCTTGTGTGGCAGTGAATGACGGTGTGAGGGAAAGTTGTGCGGCACATGAGTGTGTTAGGACCACGTACTATGGCCGTGAGGACGTGAGTAGGTTGCGGTCAATGTGAGGAACTGCTCAATCGTGGTGGAACAGAACAGAAGTTACTGTACGGTTATACCTCCTTTCCTCGAACAGCTAAGCTGTGAAATTCTCTTCCGCCTTTCCTCTTTCTCTCTTCCAGTAACCTTCCTGCTTTTAAGAGTAAGGTCTACAAACACCTGAGGAGCCATGATCAATTTCTTCATTACTTTTCTGTTAATCATCTCTTTCGTGACCCCCCGAGATGGCCTTGATTGGCACATGTTTTACCCGGGCTATGTTCGTTACTATAAAGACCATTGCTGTGTGCAGATGATGCTATCCTATTTGTTGAACAAGCAAAGACACTGCGCAGAACGTTCATTCTCCCAAATGATGTAATTAGGAATGTATTAAGAGTTAAATCAGAATTAGCATTGGGAAGGAGGGAAGGAATATACAGTTGATGGAGAAGAATAAGGCGTAAAATATTTAGTCCAGATATTTGGTAATAATGATGAATAATGATGGTAGCGGGAAGGCTGAAGTTGAGAACAATGTATAGAAGAAGAGATGAAGATATGGAGGCTCATTGAGGGCGCTGGTGAAGAGGAGTCGGTGAAGTGTGTTGGAGGTTGTGATGATTAGGCACTTCTCCCGTTGGGAGTTGTTGGTTTCCTCAAGAAAAGATAAAGGGAAAAGAAACGAGAGGAGTGGGGGTTAGTCAACGTGCTTAGAATAGGAAGAATTAGATGAAGAGGGGAAAAGATCAGAGACATAGGAAAGATGTAAAGATATGATTAAAAAGGAAAATGAATTTGATCCTTTCTGAGATGATAAAGCCATGAAGGAGACATATGGCACAAGATTGATTAAAGACGATAACACTGAGGCTGGAGACCAAGCAGAAGAAGGACCACGAGAGACATAGACGTAGACCGTGAATGAGTGTTTGAAGGTCTGTTAGATGAGGATATCCGCCCAGGGAATGATGACTGACCATATGCAGAAGACGGTGCTTTACGTAAGGTACGTTCAAGGGTGTGAATATTGACGGTACACCCACCTGGAGACTGATGGTCGTACGTAGAGTGAATGGATAAGATGCGCTGCAGCCGCAGCGAAGAAGATTTTTCATTTAGCACACTGGACGCATAGATACACAGAGCAGGCAGGTGACTGAAGACCTGTTGGCCTAATGATAACGGGGCCATCCACAAATGCTGTTGTTTTTTCTGTTATCGTTTATTTGTAGTTAATGACAACCTGTCGGGTGGAAATAACCGTCTAATCTGATCTTAAAGGAGTTTCTTGTTTCGGTGGTTATGACATTAACAGCCAACTTATACCAGATTGGAAACTGAAGCTGTATCTGAGTTGGTAAAGCTGGACGAGCCATAGCAGCTATACCTACACGTAAGTGGTCGAGGGAATTAGACAACACACCACAAACTCGTTTGTTCGTTTCGCACGAACCCCCCTTCCCTAGACCCATCCCAACCACGCACCTTGCCCTTAAGTGCAAGATAAACACGAACCAGTTGACGGTGCCTTTCAACGGATGTCGCTGCGTCTAAGTGCCCCTCTCCTCAACGCGGCTGTGCCACACACACACACACACACACACACACACCCTCTCCTCCCCCATCCCCTTCCCCCCTGCAATACGTCTGTGTCGAGGTCTTGTGTTCCCTGCAATTGCGTTAGTCTTGCAGCCTTCACACACGCCATTCTGGACGTCTTGTTGCATTTGTGTATCTAATGTGGATGTTGCCCAATACGTCCGTGGTAATGAGCCAGGTAGACTCAGTGTTGCAGTATGGCCTGGCGACGAGTTGTCGTTCCTCCTCTGGTACACTGGGACCAGTCAAGCTGCAGGTTAGTGGAAAGTGAAAACGTAAGAAATTGGTTATCAGATGTCCCAATTAGTCGCCTATTTTCGGAGAATGAATATCCCAGTTAGTCCCCTATTTTCGGATATTAGATACTCCAATTAGTCGCCTATTTTCGGATGTTGAATATGCCACTGAATCACCTATTTTGGGATATTAAAAGTATCCCAGTTCGTCGCCCTATTTCCATCCGAGTGTGGGGGAGTCGAGGAGGAGTGCAGAGGAGACGTGCATCACACTAGCCGCTCCGCACCTCGACCTGGTCCTCGCCGGAGAGAGAGAGAGAGAGAGAGAGAGAGAGAGAGAGAGAGAGAGAGAGAGAGAGAGAGAGAGAGAGAGGCTCACTGGACGTCTCAGGGCTAGATCCCTCCTCGCCTGTAGCCCTAGGGAGAGAGAGAGGGGGGGGGGATGGGAAAGGGGGGTTTGGGGGGTAATCCTACGTCAACGATAAAGAACTTTTAGTATAATTTGGCTCGTGAGACGCAACCTTTGTCTTGCTGATCTCAAAGAGACGGTGGCGGAGTTGAGGGATGTAAAGAGGAGGGGGAGGGGAATCGTACCTGCAAGGACTATAATCATCAGCCTGTGAAGGGCAAATGACCTCTGTAGACTAGTGGAGTATGTAATATATATATATGGCTGTGTTTAAACGCTCTTCTGTTTTTTCCCCTCCCTCCCGACCGAGATCTTTGAATTGTGTGCGGGGGAAAAAAAAGATGACTTATTACAGGGGATCTTGAACGCTTAAAGGATCTGTAGGAATGATTCAAAGGTTTTCACAAGAAATGGGTAAAAAGTCGCTTTTAAGATATATATATATATATATATATATATATATATATATATATATATATATATATATATATATATATATCATAGCCCATAGCCTAGCGGTAGCATTCCCGTCTGTTACACAAGGGTCCCGGATTCGATCCTGGCTGTTGGAGGTTTGTATGTTCGATGAAGGTGTGCGTTCCTCTGTACTTTCTTCGTATATGTATATATATATATATATATATATATATATATATATATATATATATATATATATATATATATATATATATATATGAAGATAGATAGATATGCGCGCGCGTGTGTGTGTATGTGTGTGTGTGTGTGTGTGTGTGTGTGTGTGTGTTCTCAGTTCTTCAGCATCTATTTTAGCTGGAAACAGAATGAGCGTTATTATTTTTTTTTCAATCTTACATTGTGTTAACTGCTCCATATTAGCGTTTTATGCTAAATAGATATTTCATTTAGGACGGACGGAAGACTTGGCGTGAAGGCAAAACTCGTGCTACAGAAACATGTGAGATGAACTACAAACATTTTCGCTGTTGCTGTAACGTGTAAGGAGATCGAACAAGGGAATGGTAGCGTTACAACACTCGGGTCGAAGTCATAATATTTTCTACAGAAAGTTTTTTTTTTTTATTTTCGGTAAAGTCTAATGTTGAGGTAACTCTACAAGAACTAGAGTTAAGATCAGACTTTTATTTTTTGACTTGCTGTTATATCTTCTCAGACGTCCAGTTTGATAACAAGATCGGATCTCTTTGGTGCCTTATAAGCAATGACTATTTACGTTACGTTAGTCTACGCTGAAAATTAAGAGTGTACACATCTTCATGGCGAACTCGTGGTACGTTTACGTCAGCGAGATACGGACGCGTTAATCCCGAAGTGAATTAATACAAAGAAGGATTTTCAGTGGATTATAGGTTTTCCCTCAGTCTTTGGACGATGTCTCTCCCCTTCACGATGATCCCCCCCTGCCATGATCTCCGAGATCGGTTGGTTGTTGTGTCAGTCTACCCCATCCGTCCACACGCTAGTGGTCCACAGCGAACACCTCTTCCTCAGGCGACATCCCAGAGACGGAGGAACTTGGAGACCGTGTCTCCGGGGCAAGTTTCAGAAAGATGGAGACGTTGCAGTAAAGTTTTGTCCGCCAGATAATCTTATGGGGCAACTTCAGTTAATCGCCTTCAGCAAGGCGGTACTACGACCCTTGTGCAGGACGGTACGACCCTTTGAGCAGGACGGTACGACCCTTGAGCAGAACAGTACGATCCTGGAACACAATTGGTACGACCTTTGAGTATGACAGCTCAGGCCATTAACCTAACCTTAATCGAGAGTTTTAGGCTCTCACTCCAAAGGTTGGTACCGTCATACTCAAAGGTCGTACCTTAATGCTCAAGGGTCGTACCGTCCTTCTCAAAGGTCGTAGCCGTCGTGCACTCAGCAGGAACATATACCCAAGTGAGGCTTGGTAACTTGAGTGGTAGGGTACGGTCACGCCTGCTTCCTACCTGTATCATGATGCAGATGGCGACGATGCCGTGAGCTCTGGACACAGCATCAGAGAAGTTCTGGAAGAGTTGCGAGTTATAACCGTAGATCTGGATCTGCAAGACGAGAACTGGCTGTAAGTACTGGGCTAGGACTGGGTTAAGTACTGGGCTAGGACTGGGTTAAGTACTGGGCTAGGACTGGGTTAAGTACTGGGCTAGTACTGGGTTAAGTACTGGGCTAGGACTGGGTTAAGTACTGGGCTAGGACTGGGTTAAGTACTGGGCTAGGACTGGGTTAAGTACTGGGCTAGGACTGGGTTAAGTACTGGGCTAGGACTGGGTTAAGTACTGGGCTAGTACTGGGTTAAGTACTGGGCTAGGACTGGGTTAAGTACTGGGCTAGTACTGGGTTAAGTACTGGGCTAGTACTGGGTTAAGTACTGGGCTAGGACTGGGTTAAGTACTGGGCTAGTACTGGGTTTAACTACTGGGTTAGCACTGGATGTGAGGACTGGATCAGTACTGGGTGTAAGGACTGGGTTATAATGGGTGTAAGTACTGGGTTATAATGAGTATGAGGACTGTGTTTGTATTGGGTGTCAATGCTAGGTTAATCTTGTGTTTAAGTACTGGGTAAGCACTACGTTAGTACCGGGTGTGAGTACTGGGTTAGTGCCGGGTGTGAGCACAATGTTAGTACCGGGTGTGAGTACTGGGGTTAGTACTGGATGTAAGTACTGGACCGGATGCGAGCACTGGGTGAGCTGGGGGAGGGGAGGCAGCAAGCAGATGGGATCGCTACAGTGAGTAGTAGGTCAACTGGGGAAGGTATGACCAGGGTCTTGGTGGGAAGAGGAAACGGGATGAACTGGGTGAGAGGAGAGCACTGGGTTAGCTAGGGCGGGAGGTTGTTCCCAGTGCACACACACACACACACACACACACACACACACACACACACACACACACACACACACACACACATTAGTCTTTGATAACAGAATTTATTGTTATTCGTCAGTTTTGTACAAATTGCCTATCTTATTCTCATCTTTTATCACTCGTCTGATATCTGTCAGTTCGTGTGTCACACCGTCTGTCTGTCGTTCTTTCTGTGTGTGTGTGTGTGTGTGTGTGTGTGTGTGTGTGTGTGTGTGTCTGTGCGACATATGTATGTATGTATCTATCTATCTATCTCTCTCTCTATCTATCTATCTATCTATCTATTTATGTATCTATCTGTCTATCTATCTATATATATATATATATATATATATATATATATATATATATATATATATATATATATATATATATCTGTTTGTGTGTCTGTCTGTCCGTCTTATCAGTGAATCTGTCTATCTATCCATATATATATATATATATATATATATATATATATATATATATATATATATATATATATATATATATATATATATATATATATATATATATATAAGCATTATGTAGATCCCAGGAGAGGGAAATGGTGATATAAAGAGACAAGAGGCTCACCTCTGCTGGGAATGACGTGCCATTGACGGTGTGTTCAGAGCCCATGTAATCCTTAGACCCGAAGTGCAGCTGCACCTGCCCCACCTGCCGGCAGAGAAGGGAACTGTAAAGCTGGTTATGGTTGTACTACTGCTGCTGCTCCAGCTGCTGCTGCTGCTTCAGCTGCTGCTGCTGCTGTTGTGTCGCTCAAGCTGGCCCCCTACGTAAGCTGTCTGTGAGGGAGCTACTGCTACTCCAGCTGTCTCAGTTCACTCAGCTGTGTGGCTGTTAGGTGCTGCTGATATCCTCCCACCGCAAGCGCTGCTGTCGAGCGGGAAAGGAAGGTGACGGGGATAAGTTTCTCCTGCTGCTGCTATGCTGTTGCCATGCTGGTAGCCAAGCCTTCGCGTGCGTGGCTGGCTGGCTACCTACCTACTAGCCACGGGGTAAGAGACTGTGCTCCCGAGAGGTCACTGGCTCTGGGGAAATCAGCGTAAGCCGGTCTGCAGCAAGAGCAGGAGTGACACACTGGATTATAATGGAGTAATATCAAGGGGGGCGAGGCCAGGCCGCCGCTAGCAGCCGTGTGTAGTGGCCAGCCTGCCCCACCCACCCACTCACCCACCTGGTCGACAACCGACCCCCGTCTGGCCAAGAACACCTGAGGGACACCTGTTATACAGAGAGACGGAAGAACGATCCAGGTTTTGCTGTTCCAGAGTATGGTGAAATGATCATAGTCCAGCTGTGGTCCAGTTTGAAGTGAGTGAGGTGTGTTCTAGTTTGAAGTGAGTGGAGTTTGTTCCATTTTGAAGTGAGTGAGGTGTGTTCCCGTTCACAGTGAGTGGGGTGTGTTCCAGTTTGAAGTGAGTGAGGTGTGTTCCATTTTGAAGTGAGTGAGGTGTGTTCCATTTTGAAGTGAGTTAGGTGTGTTCCATTTTGAAGTGAGTGAGGTGTGTTACAGTTCACAGTGAGTGAGGTGTGTTCCATTTTGAAGTGAGTGAGGTGTGTTCCATTTTGAAGTGAGTTAGGTGTGTTCCATTTTGAAGTGAGTGAGGTGTGTTACAGTTCACAGTAATTGGGGTGTGTTCCAGTTTGAAGTGAGTGAGGTGTGTTCCAGTTTGAAGTGAGTAGGGTGTGTTCCAGTTCACAGTGAGTGAGGTGTGTTCCAGTTTGAAGTGAGTGGGGTGTGTTCCAGTTCACAGTGAGTGATATGTGTTCCAGTTTGAAGTGAGTGGGGTGTGTTCCAGTTCACAGTGAGTAGGGTGTGTTCCAGTTCCAGTAGTCTGTGGTGCACATGGGTGTGAGTAAGGCAACCGTTTACTTAAAGATAACTTTTGATAATGTCTAAAACTGTATTACATAGATAAACACAGACGTAGTAAATGAAATTCTTATAGAACACACACACACACACACACACACACACACACACACACACACACACACACACACACACACACACACACATGAACACAAACACACAAACACACGACATTTTTAGCAGTGATTAGATACATGATGATGACAACCTGCACAATGATAGACACAGGCAAGCTGGGATCTGGAATTCCTAGTGTCCGATGTTTGTGCAGCTGTAGGAACCTTCCAGGAACCTTGCAGTTGGAGCTGGTAAGACAGTCATTATTATAACTTACAACAACGTTAACAAAAACGACAACCCAAGAAGGAATTTAACTTTTCACAAAGTTCATGGAGCGTAGGAGCAATAATTTTTCTCTTTTCCCTGGTATTCTTAGGCGTAGCATATATATATATATATATATATATATATATATATATATATATATATATATATATATATATATATATATATATACTTTTTCCTGTAATTCACAACTGACAGAAATAAGTGTTTTTAATTCGTATTTGTTAATGACGATCATTTATTGTCGTTATTGCCTTAAGGAATCTGGATGTGTAGGCCTTTTCCAGCGTGTTTTTTTTTCTTATTTTTTTTCATCTACGAATGCGAGATTGTTGATGTCCCTGTAGGTTCTATGACACAGTTAATGGTGTTCATGTTTTCCCCTTACCCTCGTCTCTCAGCTCTTCGTCTCCTGCATGGCTGACACATTACTCCGTCAGAGCGGCTGTGTTCTGGGCGGCGTTTTATATATTCTTATATCCCCAGCCGCCTGGGAGGGACAGGCACGCTCACAGACACAGGCACAGGCCAGTTACAGCAGTACTGACCCGTGGGAGCGAGGGTAAATGTGTTACCCTCCTGAGGGACAACACGCGCACAAGGTTGTGGTGGCAGGAAGCGCACAGCACAAAGGAAGGTTGAGCCTCCGGTGAGTTCTCGAAGCGGTTCAGTCCTTATGAACCTCGAGCTCTCAGGGTTTGCTCCAGAGCTTTCGAAGCCTCCGGTGATGACTCAGACGATACAGAGGAACTGATCTTGAAGGAGACTCACACAAGAAGCTGGTTAATCAGAGAGGTCGAGCAACGGTGTTGGGATGGTCCGCAAAGAATCTGTTGTCTCCTTGATACGTCAGTGACACAAGATGAAAAAAAAAATATCTGTGAACCGTTAGATTATATTCACAGCTTGTGAAGATCGTTGAGGTTACGTAGAGGGACGTATCAAGCAACAGTTAACCACCTGGAGCCTCATGAAACTCGTGTAAGATAATTGAAAGGTGAAAAGATTCCGTGAAACAGCGTTGACCAGTTGGAGATGATGTGACATACACGTGGATTACTTCAGCGGATCATAGATCACCTGTTCCTCCATCAAGTGCTTTGTTAAGCACTTGCTAATCTGTAAACTCGTTCATGCACGACGTATTCTATAAACGCTTTTTGAAACTCCTTGATTATGTGAAAGGTTTGTGGAGTACTGGACCTACCCATTGTTCACAGCTCTCCATTTACTTCCCATCTTTTTGGAGTAGCGTCAGCTCCCTCTGTGTCGTTTGCTGAGCTCATAAAATACTCATCGGAGCTGCACAAAGTTCCTCTCCTGTAAGACTTAAAGACGGAGGTTCTCAGCGGTGTGAGCGGCGCCGGTAGCCCAACACCGGTGAATAAGTGAAGGCACCGTCTCTTGCCATCTGATGTGCGCTGTGAAATGCAGCGTCACCCGCTTGAACTCCATCTGCTGGATCATTAGAAGGAAGGTCGTCCACTGGTCAAAATGTCATCTGCTGTAAGGGCGTTAGCTGGAACGTTATCTGCTGGAAGGATGTCTTCTGGAACTTCATCATTTAGAAGGTTTTCTGCTGGAACATTATCAAATGATCCTCATTTCCTGGAAAGCCGTCTGCTGAATCTTATATGCTGGAACGCTATCTACTGAACTTCATCAGCTGAGGCCCATCTGTTGAAACGTCTTCTGCAAGAATGTTATTTCCTGGAACGCCATCTGTTGAAACGTCTTCTGCAAGAATGTTATTTCCTGGAACGCCGCCATCTGTTGGAACGCTATCTAATGGAACTTTATCTGCTGCTGGAACGTCATTTGTTGGAACGTCAACTACTGGAACGTTATTTGCTGGGGCATCATCGGCTGGAATGTCATTTTATGGGATGTTGCCTTCTGAAAAGCATATGCTGGAACATAGCCTATTGGAACTAAATCTGATGGAACGTCGTCTACTGGAAGATAGTTTACTGGAACGTCATCCACTGGAAGGTCGTAGACTAGAACGCCATCTGCAGGGAGGCGCCTGCCGGAACGTCACCTACTGCGAGGTAGTCTACTGGAACTTTGTCACTGGTAATACATCGTCTTCTATAACGTCATCTGTCGTCCTGACACATGAACTAAAATATGTCACACAAACATTTGGTTGTATGATATTGTGTTATGTTTTCTGTTTATAAAACATATTTCTTCTCGAACTTTTAATAGGAAGCACAAAACATATACCACAGTCGTATCAGTGATTTTTTTTTGATTCATTGATTACATGCAAATTAGTTCATCCGTATACTGTCGGGATTGTGGTCCAGTTGAAGGCATAACTGAAGTGAGTACTGTCTGAAGGTTTGGCTTCTTTCCCCCTTACACGGCACGTAGCTCACCCAGCTGTCCATCCATCCTCTGGTTGGTCGATAAATAGCTACCATCTTGGGATGGGATAATGCACAACACCTGTGACAAAAGCCTAGCCAGCTAACAGATTGTAACTTTGTTCAGATTAACCCAGGCGTCCTATATCCCTTACTGACAGGCCTGGTGAGCCTACCAAGGGTCGGTACTATACTTATTTATTATTATCCTTTGGCTAGCTGGTCTTGCTGTACATATCTCGTTGTTTTACAAGCAAACGGGTAATACCACAGTCACTCTTTGTCACTACTTAGGCCTTATCTTTCACTGAATATCACTAGGGAGTGAAACGGAGGCATATTTTCATTCAATGATAAGCCTTTCTGGTCTTTAGCTAAGGAGTATCTCTAACAACTTCTGCCGTTCTACCTTTCCCTCACTTTTCTGTTCTGACGATACTATAGCTGTCTCTCCCGTACACAAAGCAACTCTCTTTGGTTCCCGTTTCTCCTCTGACTCTATCCTGGATGATTCTAACATTTCTTCACCCCCGGATGCTCCTCTTACTAATCCTATGCCACTCCCCCTGATCTCTTTTCGAAGAGTCCGAGAAGCTCATCTCTCTCTAGACACAAGCTATATTTATGGTCTTGATTTCATCCATCTCCATGTGCTGAAAGAATGTGCCTCAAACTTGCACCTGTGCTTGCTCGTCTATTCCGTTCCTATTTAAAAACCAAAACTTTTCCTTCTTTGAAGTATGCGTTGGTATATCCGATCCCTAAGAAGGGTGACCGTTCTAAACCCTCTAATTATCGTCCTGTTGCTTTGGCACTAACCATTTCCAGAGTCTTTGAATCCCTCTTCATCTCCCATATCCTCAGACATCTTGAATCTTCTGTAAGGCGAGATCCATCGGTGATATTCTTTCCTATCTTACTATTGTCTGGTCATCATCCCTGAGAGATTTTGGGGAATCCTATGTTGTTGCCCTCACTTTGCACCCACTTTGCTCTCTCATATCTAGCTTCCTCTCTAGCTAGTATGTCTCCTTGGTTGTTGATGGATCAGCCTCTACTCCTTTTCCCATCAACAGCTGTGTGTCTCAGATCTTGTCCTTTCTCCTACAGTGTTTTTTTCTTTTTATCAACTTCTTTTCTTCTACATATAACTAAATGCACTCGTATGCTGACGATTCAACACCGTATTCCTTCACATCCGTCATTTCTGTTCCTTCTTCTCTAACTCGATCTGCATTTCGTCTCGACACGACTTTTTTGCAAACTTGGACATGAACAGGATAAATCATTTGGTTAGACGAAATCTGCAAAAGTTTGATACCTCTAAGACCCAGTTTCTGCCCATACTTTTATCGAAAATTCCTCACAAGTTTCCTCTTTCCTTAGACGATTCTATAATTCCACCTCATAACTCAGTGAACATACTTGGTAGGACTTTAACATCCACTCTGTCTTGGAAAACCCACATTACGGAGATAACTAAGAATGCCTCTAAGAAACTGGATGCCCTTTTTAGATGCCGTAATATCTTAAGAATAGTTTGTCCCGTGTATATACTGGATTGGTCTATCTTTGTAGGGGTTACTGCTCTCACATCTGGTTTGTTCTAACTCTTTATCCTTATTTGACACATCTGAGTCAAAAGCGGTCCGAATTATCAACTCTCCCAGGATAACTCACTTTCCCTCTACTAAAAGTATTACTTTGGTTTTTGCTCCCGAGAGCTGGCTACTTGTGTGCTCCCACTGCTAGCTAGACCACGCAATACTCAGCAAGCTGCGTCACATGATTCCTGTGCGACCTCAAGGGTGGGCCGTTTTGATAACTGTTGCTTTCCCTGCACCTCGAAACTTTGGAGCTCCCTACCTGCTCATGTCTTTTCCAATAAGTTAGACCTAGCACATTTTAAAAGATAGGTTTTTTCATTTCCTCCAAAATCTTTAAATACCTTCCCTTGTTTCTCCAAAATCTTTAAATACCTTCCTTTGTTTCTCCAAAATCTTTAAATACCTTCCTTTGTTTCTTCTTTTTCCCTTTCATTAACCTCTCTATAATTCAATGAAGGCCTGGCCTTGATATGGACTTTTGTCCGTAAATAGAGCCTCCAACATGAGAAAAATAAAAAAAGAGAAAGAAAAATAGTTTTCAATTCTATGTCTGTACAGAGGGAGGGTGAGGTGGGGAATGGGCGGCGTCCGGTCGAAGAAGACAAAGAGTTACATTCTGTTCTTGTAAACATTATTCTGCTCTAGTAATGTTATGCTGTTCTAGTGATGCAATCCTGTACTAGAAATGTTATCCGTTTCTCGCAAATTCGTCCTTCTTTAGTAGTGATCCTAAACAAGTAATGGTTATCCTAACTTTGTAATGATATCTTATATTACATATTCTTCTCTAGTAATGTTATCACACTCGAATAGTTATCTTACTCCTATGATGCTTTTTATCCTTCTCTATAAAGTTATCTTACTTTTGTATCGTTATATTTCCCTCTATCATTCTACCTTGTTCTATTAATGATATCCTACGATAGTAGTTATCCTCTTCCAGTCATGTTATCCTACGTTAGTGGTGCTGTCTTGTTCTAGTAATATTACCCTGCTGTTATTGTGTTATCTTGTTCTAGCAGTGTTATCCTACCCCACTCATCTTACTTGCTTGTAACGTTATCCTACTCCTATAGTGTTATCCTACTTCAGTGGTTATGCTAATGTTGTAATGTTATCTTGTTCTACAGGTCATATTGCTCTAGTAATTGCTCGCCTGTTCTAGTAACGCTGTCTTACTGTAATGGTCACCTTGCTCTCATAGTTATCTTGTTCTTGTGGTTATCATGCTGTAATAGTGATCCAATGCTCTGACATTGTAATCCTACTCAGGCAGTTATCCTTCTCTAGCAGTTATCTTGCTCTTGTAGAGCCATATCTTGCTCTTGTAGAACCTTATCTTGCTCTTGTAGAGCCATATCTTGCTCTTGTAGAACCTTATCTTGCTCTTGTAGAGCCATATCTTGCTATTGTAGAACCATATCTTGCTCTTGTAGAACCTTATCTTGCTCTTGTAGAGCCATATCTTGCTCTTGTAGAGCCATATCTGGCTCTTGTAGAACCATATCTTGCTCTTGTAGAGCCATATCTTGCTCTTGTTGAACCATATCTTGCTCTTGTAGAACCATATCTTGCTCTTGTAGAACCTTATCTTGCTCTTGTAGAGCCATATCTTGCTCTTGTAGAACCTTATCTTGCTCTTGTAGAGCCATATCTTGCTCTTGTAGAACCTTATCTTGCTCTCGTAGAGCCATATCTTGCTCTTGTAGAACCTTATCTTGCTCTTGTAGAACCATATCTTGCTCTTGTAGAACCTTATCTTGCTCTCGTAGAGCCATATCTTGCTCTTGTAGAACCTTATCTTGTTCTTGTAGAACCTTATCTTGTTCTTGTAGAACCTTGTCTTGCTCTTGTAGAACCTTATCTTGCTCTTGTAGAACCTTATCTTGCTCTTGTAGAACCTTATCTTGTTCTTGTAGAACCCTACTTTCGTAATGACCCAACTCTAGTAGTTATCCCAATCTCGTTGTTATCTTGCTTTAGTAGTTATCCTACTCTAGTAGTTATCTTGCTGTAGTCCTTATCCTGCTGTGAGTGTTATCTTGTTTCGTCATCTTGTTCTAGTCGTTATTCTGTTTTGTTAATGTCATCCAACTCTTGTAGTTATCTTGCGGCAGAATTTACCCGGATGTAGTTCTGTGTTATCCTACGCTAGCTGTTATCCTGTTCTACTGGTTATCTTGTTCTAGCATTTATCTTGCTCTGATGATTTACCGGTTCTAGGAGTTATCCTGTTCCAGTCGTTATCCTGCTCTAGTAGTTAGCCTGCTCTAGTAGTTAGCCCTCTCTAGTAGTTATCCTGCTCTAGTAGTTAGCCCGCTCTAATAGTTAGCCCGCTCTAGTAGTTATCCTGCTCTAGTAGTTATACAGGTCTGGTAGTTATCCTCCTCTAGTTAGGTCATCTAGTTCTACTAGTGTCATCGTGCTCCGTTAAAACTGTGATCAGTTATGTTTCTAGCCATCATCCCAAACTGTGTTTACGTCCCCGGTGAACATGAAGGTGCCCGGGACAGCTATCCCATGAACCATCCCAGCCCGTAACAGCACCAGCAGCAGCAGCAGCATCCCACGCGCCGCGTATGACCCAAAAACCGTCAAATGTCACATCTTCTTCAAGGTTGTAATTTGTCCAGCGAACAGACAGACAGACACTCGTGCTACGAGAGGAAGGTCGGCAGCAGTTTGCCTCGTTGAGTGATGGCGCACTCGCTTCATTCCTCTGTTCCGGAGCTGTCCAGAATAGCAGCTGGATCGACGCTAAATACATAGAGGTCGCTCCCGACGTTGTAATGATCCGGTGGCTAAAGTGGCTCTTTTACTGCCCTCTGAAGAGTGGATTTCGGGACCTTTTAAACATCCTTTTTTTTTTTTTTTTTTGGAACGTTTCGTTTAATAGCGTGAGTAAGATGGTACTTGGGTATCCAGTGGGCCAAGTGGGGGTCATCTGACAGGCCAGGTAAATGGGCCGTGGTGTATACGTAGAAGAGAATGGAGACTGTGGCGCGTATGTGGTTAACATCGATGTTGGTGAAGGCAGTGGCAAGATTCAGTGGACAGATTCACCCAAACATCTAAAGCCACAGTGACCCCTAGATGACTTCCTCGCTGTGAGGTCGAGAGGTGACTATAAAGACATTAAGAGTACGTTCCCCTAGTTAGCTAACGTGGCTGTGACTGGGAGACTTGAGCCAGGTTAGTGAGTGTCGCCTGAGATTTGGAAGAGGTGTTGAAAAATTGGTCGAGCTTTTTCTCTCTCGGGTGGTAAGAGATTTGCTGGATGGCACCTCCGAACGAGGATGTGTTATCTTTGAAGGTAATAATGCAGGATGTGTTTTCATCTCAAAACATTGATAAACGACGGCTTTTTCGTCTTTGGATAGGACTGTATTCTGTTAATAGTCATTACGTGAAAGTGAAGATAGTGAGTTGCTGGGTTATAATCAGCTGAACGTACTAGTTTAGATCGTCCGGATACATTCCAATATTCATTTGGTCGAGAAACCTTAAAACTTGAAACTTCAGGGAATCCAGCGGTCCACAGGACTCCCAAAAAATTTTTCGATGTCCACAACGTATTTCTTATGTCGCTATCCCGTCCACTCTGTAAAAGACTTGATCATCCTTATGTAAGAATCATATTTTCCTGAAGGCTTTCCACTACATTTTGTTTGACATTCCTGATCAAGAGACACGAAATTCATGTTATACTAGATTTTATTTACATTCTAGGAAACATCTTTCACCCAGGAGGCTCGAGCCATCTCAGGAGAGGATTTCGTTCACTTCGTGTGTTTCTTTCATCCTGCAGGAGACGTCATTTACCCTCTAGGAGGCTTCCTTCACTCTGTAAGCTTCTTTCATCCCGTGGGGAAGTTGGGTCACCTCGTATCTAACTTCACTCATCCCGTTAGAGACTTCAGTCACCCCTGCAGACTTAAAGTCGTCAAGAAGTAGAATCCCATTCGGGACTTTGACTCTTCCTTCGGCAACAGACCCCCACACTTACGCTACAGGTGACTCATCCTTCGGCAGACTCCCCACACTCACTCACCCTTCAGGTTGACTCATCCTTCAGCAAACCCCCACACTCACCCTTCAGGTTGACTCATCCTTCGGCTGACCCCCACACTCACCCTACAGGTTGACTCATCCTTCGGCAGACCCCCACACTCACCCTTGGGCAGAGCGACACTCACCCTGTATCTGTAGGAGAGCGGGCCACCGGTGATATTCAAGGGCGGGTTCTTGCGAGTGTGGCCCCTGTGATGGTAGACCCCGTCGAAGTCTTCGGGCACCGAGACCCTCAAGCCATCACCGCCGCCCATGACCCGCCCAAGGCTGCTGCCCACGTTGAGGCTCCCCGCCACCCCGCCCACGCTCACGAGGCCGCCCACACCACCGGGCAGGGGTGGGTCTTCCGTCTCCTCGTCCACCGTGAAGACCACACTGTGACCCGTGTTGTTCACGACCCCACTGACCTGTAAGGGGGTAGAGAGAGAGGGGGAAGTGGTTAGTGCCATCTGTTGGTTTGACTTATCTGTTACTGTTACCTGTTGTTATCACCTGTTACCTGTTCGTCTTACCTGCTGTTATTACCTGTTACCTGTTGGTATTACCTGTTATTATTACCTGTTACCTTTTCGGCTTACCTGTTGCTGTTATATGTTCCCTTCACCTGTTGGCCTTTACAAGCTGCTGTTACCTTTTGGTGTTCCTGTTGTTACCTGTGGTTACTAGGCTCTCCATCTCTACTGTTGGCTGTTACCGTTAATCACTTTTTCCTCACCTTTTTGAGAAAATCTACACTCAGTCATCTATTGTTACTTTTACCCCCTGAAAATTACCGTTGTCCATTACTGTCGTTCAGGCCTCCAACCTGTTAGTGTAAACCGTTAAAGTTACGTACTCCTGTTGCTTGGTTTCTCGAGAATATACATTGTATCAGTCATTGATACGAATAGATGTTAGTTATTTTTCAACTCAACAATATTTTTCAACTTCAACAATATATATATATATATATATATATATATATATATATATATATATATATATATATATATATATATATATAGATAGATAGATAGATAGATAGATAGATAGATAGATAGATAGATATATAGATATATAGATATATTGATAAGGGCCTTGATATAGTATACTGACCCAGATCTTCAAGTGGAAGTATCTATGAACGAGTTACCTCACTAAAAGTATACACGCTTTTGCAGTGCGTTCCTGTAATCGGATATACTCCGAAGATTCGGACTGATATGGAACTGACTGTTATAACGCGACGTATTACAGTTTAGAGTCAGGTATGAAACAGCCTATCACAAAGCACTGAGTCAGTAAGAAACATTTTGAAGCAGCTAAGGTATAGAGACAATACGAAACGGCTGGAGACAGTATGAAATAAATAGTTTCGAACCAGTGTGAATCATCTATAATCTTGAGCTAGTATGAAGCAGCTTAAGTTTCGAGCCAGTGAGAAACACCTTCATCGTCTCTAAACCTCAGCATTTAGTGTATTATGATGCTTCGTTTAAGGAGAACGAAGTGGCTTAGATACATAGGGAGTTACGAAAGGTGAAAGGTCGATTTCCACAATGGGATACGATATGTACTGCTCTCAGAAAGTTTATTTCCCTGGATCATCGTTCTGAAGCGAGTGACTGCTTCAGAATGCATCACGAACCCCCTAATACTGGATAGAGGAACATCAGCATCATCTACCATTAGTTAGAGGCAATGATGGCTTCCAGGAGAGGATGAAGAGAAGCATCGGTGACTCCCTCCGCTGACGGAGGAGAGGCATCAGCAAGCTCCCAGTATGGGCTACAAGAAAAGGCATCACCAGCATCCACCACTCACTGCAGACAGACATCACCAGCATCCACCACTCACTGCAGACAGACATCACCAGCATCCACCACTCACTGCAGACAGACATCACCAGCTTCTTCCACCAATATTTCCATAGAGCCATCAGAAATGTCTTACGCCAGTTTACATAGAGACAGTGGGAACTGTCACTAATATCTGGAGATAGACGTCAGCAATCCTTGCCACCACTGCCTGCCACCACTGCCTGCCACCACTGCCAACTGTCTTCACCTCGTTGCAGCATGACGTCATGAACTGCTGAGAGACATCAACAGTTTCCCATCGCTGGCCACAAAGACGTAGCCATTCCTAGCTTGCCTTCATCCCCTCCACCACACACACACACACACACACACACACACACACACACACACACACACACACACACCTGCCTCCCTTGCTATCACAACACCCACACAGACCGAGGAATGAAGCCAGTCACCACTTTCTTGTCGGAGACACATTGTTGTTGTCCTTAGGAGGCTCCCTGTGTAGGTCACGTGTGGCTGCTTGTGAAGTCAGTACGCTTGTGGTGTCTGGTTGCTTGTGGGGTTGCTGGGTGCTTGTGAAGTTGCTGGGTGCTTGTGAAGTTGCTGGGTGCTTGTGAAGTTGCTGGGTGCTTGTGAAGTTGCTGGGTGCTTGTGGAGTTGCTGGGTGCTTGTGAAGTCGGGACGCTTGTGGTGTCTGGGTGCTTGTTAGGTACTTTATTGGCTGATCGTGTGTTTGTTAGTATGAGATGTGTGTGTGTGTGTGTGTGTGTGTGTGTGTGTGTGTGTGTGTGTGTGTGTGTGTGTGTATGTGGGAAGTAGATCTCATACAAGGGTTTGACCTCATAAGGAACATGTAAAACTCACCTCGAGTCATAGATAAGCTTTCCCGTGTATGTGTTGCTGTTGTGGATTATATTGTTCTTCGCCGAGACAAAGGATGTTTTCGTAACCTGTCTAGTGTCAGGTTCCAGTGTTCACTGTCAGATGTCTAGTGTCAGGTTCCAGTGTTCACTGTCAGATGTCTAGTGTCAGGTTCCAGTGTTCACTGTCAGATGTCAGTGTCAGTGTCAGGTTCCAGTGTTCACTGTCAGATGTCAGTGTCAGTGTCAGGTTCCAGTGTTCACTGTCAGATGTCAGTGTCAGGTTCCAGTGTCAGTGTCAGGTTCCAGTGTTCACTGTCAGAAGTCCGTGTCAGTGTCAGGTTCCAGTGTTCACTGTCAGAAGTCCGTGTCAGTGTCAGGTTCCAGTGTTCACTGTCAGAAGTCAGTGTCAGTGTCAGGTTCCAGTGTAACTGTCAGATGTCAGTGTCAGTGTCAGGTTCCAGTGTCAGTGTCAGGTTCCAGTGTTCACTGTCAGATGTCAGTGTCAGGTTCCAGTGTTCACTGTCAGAAGTCCGTGTCAGTGTCAGGTTCCAGTGTCAGTGTCAGGTTCCAGTGTTCACTGTCAGAAGTCCGTGTCAGTGTCAGGTTCCAGTGTCAGTGTCAGGTTCCAGTGTTCACTGTCAGATGTCAGTGTCAGGTTCCAGTGTTCACTGTCAGATGTCAGTGTCAGGTTCCAGTGTTCACTGTCAGAAGTCCGTGTCAGTGTCAGGTTCCAGTGTCACTGTCAGGTTCCAGTGTTCACTGTCAGAAGTCAGTGTCAGTGTCAGGTTCCAGTGTCAGTGTCAGGTTCCAGTGTCACTGTCAGGTTCCAGTGTTCACTGTCAGATGTCAGTGTCAGGTTCCAGTGTTCACTGTCAGAAGTCAGTGTCAGTGTCAGGTTCCAGTGTTCACTGTCAGATGTCAGTGTCAGGTTCCAGTGTTCACTGTCAGAAGTCCGTGTCAGTGTCAGGTTCCAGTGTCAGTGTCAGGTTCCAGTGTTCACTGTCAGAAGTCCGTGTCAGTGTCAGGTTCCAGTGTCAGTGTCAGGTTCCAGTGTTCACTGTCAGATGTCAGTGTCAGGTTCCAGTGTCAGTGTCAGGTTCCAGTGTTCACTGTCAGATGTCAGTGTCAGGTTCCAGTGTTCACTGTCAGATGTCAGTGTCAGGTTCCAGTGTTCACTGTCAGAAGTCAGTGTCAGTGTCAGGTTCCAGTGTTCACTGTCAGATGTCAGTGTCAGTGTCAGGTTCCAGTGTTCACTGTCAGATGTCAGTGTCAGGTTCCAGTGTCACTGTCAGGTTCCAGTGTCACTGTCAGGTTCCAGTGTCACTGTCAGGTTCCAGTGTCACTGTCAGGTTCCAGTGTTCACTGTCAGATGTCAGTGTCAGGTTCCAGTGTTCACTGTCAGATGTCAGTGTCAGGTTCCAGTGTTCACTGTCAGATGTCAGTGTCAGGTTCCAGTGTTCACTGTCAGAAGTCCGTGTCAGTGTCAGGTTCCAGTGTTCACTGTCAGATGTCAGTGTCAGGTTCCAGTGTCAGTGTCAGGTTCCAGTGTCAGTGTCCGGTTCCAGTGTCAGTGTCAGGTTCCAGTGTCACTGTCAGATGTCAGTGTCAGTGTCCTGTTCCAGTGTCACTGTCAGGTTCCAGTGTCACTGTCAGATGTCAGTGTCAGTGTCAGGTTCCAGTGTTCACTGTCAGATGTCAGTGTCAGGTTCCAGTGTCAGTATCAGGTTCCAGTGTTCACTGTCAGATGTCAGTGTCAGGTTCCAGTGTCAGTGTCAGGTTCCAGTGTTCACTGTCAGATGTCAGTGTCAGGTTCCAGTGTTCACTGTCAGATGTCAGTGTCAGGTTCCAGTGTCACTGTCAGGTTCCAGTGTCACTGTCAGGTTCCAGTGTCACTGTCAGATGTCAGTGTCAGGTTCCAGTGTTCACTGTCAGATGTCAGTGTCAGTGTCAGGTTCCAGTGTCACTGTCAGTGTCAGGTTCCAGTGTCACTGTCAGATGTCTAGTGTCAGGTTCCAGTGTCACTGTCAGTGTCAGGTTCCAGTGTTCACTGTCAGATGTCAGTGTCAGGTTCCAGTGTCAGTGTCAGGTTCCAGTGTCAGTGTCAGGTTCCAGTGTCAGTGTCAGGTTCCAGTGTCACTGTCAGGTGCCAGTGTCAGTGTCAGGTTCCAGTGTTCACTGTCAGATGTCAGTGTCAGATTCCAGTGTCAGTATCAGGTTCCAGTGTCAGTGTCAGGTTCCAGTGTTCACTGTCAGAAGTCAGTGTCAGTGTCAGGTTCCAGTGTCACTGTCAGATGTCAGTGTCAGGTTCCAGTATCAGTGTCAGGTTCCAGTGTTCACTGTCAGAAGTCCGTGTCAGTGTCAGGTTCCAGTGTAACTGTCAGATGTCAGTGTCAGTGTCAGGTTCCAGTGTCAGTGTCAGGTTCCAGTGTCACTGTCAGGTTTCAGTGTCAGTGTCAGGTTCCAGTGTCACTGTCAGATGTCAGTGTCAGGTTCCAGTGTCAGTGTCAGGTTCCAGTGTCAGTGTCAGGTTCCAGTGTCAGTATCAGGTTCCAGTGTCAGTGTCAGGTTCCAGTGTTCACTGTCAGAAGCCAGTGTCAGTGTCAGGTTCCAGTGTTCACTGTCAGAAGTCCGTGTCAGTGTCAGGTTCCAGTGTTCACTGTCAGAAGTCAGTGTCAGTGTCAGGTTCCAGTGTCACTGTCAGGTTCCAGTGTTCACTGTCAGATGTCAGTGTCAGTGTCAGGTTCCAGTGTCAGTGTCAGGTTCCAGTGTTCACTGTCAGAAGTCCGTGTCAGTGTCAGGTTCCAGTGTCAGTGTCAGGTTCCAGTGTCACTGTCAGGTTCCAGTGTTCACTGTCAGATGTCAGTGTCAGGTTCCAGTGTTCACTGTCAGATGTCAGTGTCAGTGTCAGGTTCCAGTGTCACTGTCAGATGTCAGTGTCAGGTTCCAGTGTTCACTGTCAGATGTCAGTGTCAGGTTCCAGTGTTCACTGTCAGATGTCAGTGTCAGGTTCCAGTGTTCACTGTCAGAAGCCAGTGTCAGTGTCAGGTTCCAGTGTTCACTGTCAGATGTCAGTGTCAGGTTCCAGTGTTCACTGTCAGATGTCAGTGTCAGGTTCCAGTGTTCACTGTCAGATGTCAGTGTCAGGTTCCAGTGTCACTGTCAGGTTCCAGTGTTCACTGTCAGAAGTCAGTGTCAGTGTCAGGTTCCAGTGTCACTGTCAGATGTCAGTGTCAGGTTCCAGTGTTCACTGTCAGATGTCAGTGTCAGGTTCCAGTGTTCACTGTCAGATGTCAGTGTCAGGTTCCAGTGTCAGTGTCAGGTTCCAGTGTCACTGTCAGGTTCCAGTGTCAGTGTCAGGTTCCAGTGTCAGTGTCAGGTTCCAGTGTCACTGTCAGATGTCAGTTCAGGTCAGGTTCCGGTTCACTGTCGAAGTCCGTGTCAGTGTCGGGTTTCCAGTGTCCTGTCAATGTCATGTCTGTCAGGTTCCATTCAGGTCAGGTTCCAGTGTTCACTGTCAGAACATGTCAGTGCGGGTTTCCAGTTAACTGTCAGTGTCAGTGTCAGTGTCGGGTTTCCAGGTCAGTGTCGGGTTCCCAAAATGTCACTGTCAGATGTCATGTCAGTGTCGGGTTCCGGGTTTTTCACTGTCAGATGTCAGTGTAAATTCCAGTGTCAGTTCGGGTTTCCATTCATGCATTTCCAGTGTTCACTGTCAAAACCAGTGTCGTGTCGGTTCCAGTTTTCATGCAGGTTCCAGTGTTCACTGTCAGATGTCATGTCAGTGTCGGTTTCCCCAATGTTGGATGTCAGTTTTTATGTGAATTCAGATTTCAGGGGGGGGACTTAAAGTTTGATGGCAGATGACGCCTTTATAGTTCGTGTAGACACTTAATGATCGAGTGGCTCACTAATGATGTAATTACGATAGACAAATGAGAACGTCGATACCATTTACATCTAGAATAACAAACCCCCAAGATATGAAATACCTACATGACTGATAACAGAGATACAGGGTTGCAAACAGCTAATTAAGTCAAAATAAAAGGGGCCCAAAGGGTGGTCGTTTCCTGTTATTTTTGCTTGTCTTTAATTTTTCCACCAAAAAATTTATTTAGCAAAAATTCCTGGTCGGAAGTGACAAGGGTTCTAGGTCTATGCGGGAGGTATTTTGTCTTTTGGCTGGAGGGAAGGGTTTTTCACTTCCCGGGTTATCTGGTGGTCTCTGCTCCCTGGGTTTTCTGGTGGTCTGTACCTCATAGACTCGTTTGTAGGGAGAGGTCGTGTGGACGAAGCTCGACGGCAGTTCCAGATCCTGGCGGGGGCAGAGGCCCCAAAAGGGGACGGGGAGTGAAGACCCGTCCACCGGTAACCGTGTGGAGGGAAGGAACTAATGGGAAGGAGGAGGATGACTGGGAAGACTGGTGGGATGGAGGTCTCAGAGATCTGGTGGAAAGGGTGACTGGACTGGAGGGATGGGGGTAAGGTACTGGAAGAGGGAGAAAGGCAAGCGGCTGAGGAAGACAAGCTCGAGCGCCAGCTTGAAAAATAGCAGGGGGGTTACGAAAAGGGAGTCAACCAAGCAAAGGGTCTTGATGCTTAAAAAGTACATGGGGAAGCCACAGTTGAGGGAGACGAGTGAGAGTGAGGCACAGGTGAGAGGGACGGGTGAGAGTGTCGCAGGTGAGAGGGACGGGTGAGAGTAAGTCATGTGTGAGAGGACCGAGTTCACCCAAGAACCAGGAGGAGGAGAGTGAGGACCGACCGAAGAAACACGGGATGGGGAGGCCAGTCCAGCCCTGTTTCTGGTGGATGTGTGGTGTGTGGGGGGATGTGTGTTTGGTGGATAGAAGGAGGAGGTCTGGGTTCCTGGGATGGATGAAGAGGGAGGGAGGGAGGGGAGGGTGGGGTGGGGGTGTTGGGGTGAAATACATGAATGGATGGTGAAAAGAGAAGGAGAGACAGCATTCAGGAGAAGTTGGAGGGTTGTAAAGAGTCTGTCCATTGAGGGAGTGTACGAGGAAATGAGAGAGAAGGGACGGAAAACATTCCTCCAAAAGGCGCTGCTATCAGTCTGCTGGGAACAAAGTAAGAGTGAAGGAAAGGATCCTGCCTCTCCCTCTCTCATTCGCTTCCTACCCTCCCTGCTCTCCCTGCCCCACCCGTCCTCCCTTGTTACTTCCCTCACCCCTCCCTCTCTTATCTGTTTTTGTACCCTTCCCTATATCTCTCACTTCAATATATATATATATATATATATATATATATATATATATATATATATATATATATATATATATATATATATATATATATATATATATATATATATATATGTATTGTGCAAGGGTCCCTTTCTTGAAAAGGTCTTGATTGTACTCCAGAGCCCCTTTTCCAAGCGATGCTGGAGCTCGAAGGCTGCTCTGCTTTTAGTAGCAGGGGGAAGATGATTTTCTGTGGAGTGAAAACATTTTTCTACGAGACTGTACTCCCTGTCGTCAACAGATGACGATGCATCTGTTGATACTGTTGTCCAAAACATGCGAGACAACAGTACCTTACCGTTTTTTAATACTGTTGACGAAAGGATGTGAGACATCAGTCCTCGTGTGATGTCTGTCCACACTGTTGACCAGAACCTACGACACATCAGTAGCACACTGACGTGTGTCGCTCCTCAGGATGAGAACATATGGGAACTCATTACCCCGACGATCCCCTCCACCACATCACACGGGCGATCACATACATTAGCGCATCAGTACGATCAACAAGTGTTATCCTTTCCGGCCGTGTGTGTGTGTGTGTGTCCCTCCCTCCCTTCCTCCTCCGTTCTGAGTCCAACTCCTTTGATCTGATAAGTCACCCATTCCCATGCTGGCCCGCCCCCCTTGGGACGGATCCCAAAGAGTCTTGATAATTTTGATGATTAAATGTGCCTTCTTCCCCCCCCCCCCCCCCCCCCCACACACACACACACACACACACACACACACACACACACACACACACACACCCACATCCGCTGCACCTGTGTCCAGGCTGGTCCGCGTGGACACTAAGGGGTCTGGACACAAGGATTAGGGCAGGTGCACGTCAGAGCGTCAGTACAGGTGTCCATACGATTTGGGACAGGTGGAAAATATAGTGGTAAGACAGGTCTGCATGCAGTGTGGGACAGAAACACATTGCAGGACTGGCGTACTACGTAGAGTGTATAGCACAAGTGTAGATACAGTGTAGGACAAGTGTAGATACACTTACGACACTTATGTAGTACACACAGTTTAGGAAAGTCGTATATACGTATTAGGAGGGACATATACGATTGCATGACTGTCCTGTAGTTCTCCCACGTTGCCTGCAGCGGGTGTACAGCCATAGCCATGAGTTGATACCGAATAGAGAGGAGTTCGTCAGCAGACATTATTGTGTTCCATGCATACGGTAACTCGTATCTATTAAAACGTGAGTTCCCGTGATGTATAATCGAGTCATTTGCATAATGCAGGTAATGGCCATGGGACAGGCAGGATTTTGCACCGAGCAGACGAGATTTTTACACCGAGTAGACGAGATTTTTACACCGAGCAGACGAGATTTTTACACCGAGCAGACGAGATTTTTACACCGAGTAGACGAGATTTTTACACCGAGTAGACGAGATTTTTACACCGAGCAGACGAGATTTTTACACCGAGTAGACGAGATTTTTACACCGAGTAGACGAGATTTTTACACCGAGTAGACGAGATTTTTACACCGAGTAGACGAGATTTTTACACCGAGTAGACGAGATTTTTACACCGAGTAGACGAGGTTTTCACACCGAGTCATGTTACACCAGCGTCAGTTCAGATCTGACACCGTGTATCACCTCTGAACACAGCGTTGCTTAACGTAGTAACAGGATCAACGTCACTAAAGGCGACAAGGGACGTATTAACGATCGTTCCGGTCGTAAACATGTACCATCTCGTAAACACGATGGTTGGCGACCTTACTGACGGACACGACTGTATATGAAGGCTTTCCTTCGCATCCCGCGGGAAGCAAAATAACAAAACAACACGGTACGTCTTGCAATACGATGCCTCTCGTATGGACGGAAGATCTACAAAAACAAAACACACGTAAGAATTCCCCATTACGACAGATGGGGTGGTTGGGGGGTCATCTCATCCCATGTTACAAGACTCATGTTACGTAAAGTTAGGAAAACACAGCTGCCCCTCCATCGCTTAGATCGGGAATCTGCCCTTTAAATAAAGGTCTCCTGTAACAGACAAAGAGGCGAGTGAGGTGAGGTGAGGTGAGGGAGGGAGGGGCGTTATTTCTTATAAAATAAAAAGGTGGAGCCATTGTTGTTAGATACGTACCATCGTCCTAACACGGAGGGAGCCATCGCCCAGGTACGGTTGGGGTGGGGGTGAGGGGGAGACACGCCAGGGAGTACATAAGGGTGAGAGAGAGAGAGAGAGAGAGAGAGAGAGAGAGAGAGAGAGAGAGAGAGAGAGAGAGAGAGAGAGAGTTTACCAACGACGAGATTTTGACCATAGCAGAGCAGGGCTATCGCGTTGCGCTCACCTCTCTCACAGGGGAAGAGAGAGAGAGAGAGAGAGAGAGAGAGAGAGAGAGAGAGAGAGAGAGAGAGAGAGAGAGGTGAGCAGCAGTGACGAAGCGGATGTTCGCTGTGCAAATAACAAGAAGGTTCAGAGTATTTGCACAATTAAGGTCTTTTTCTCTTTTTTTTGCATGAGTTAAAAGCCTGTGTATTTACTCAGCTCGGAATTTGAAAAAAAAGAAAACCAAAGAATGGCTATTGCCAGATGTTTATGATCAAATGGCAGGTTTATAATCAGATGGCAGGTATATTAACAGATGGCAGGTATATAAGCAGATAGCAGGTATATACTCAGATGGCAAGATTATAAACAGATAACAGGAATATATATATATATATATATATATATATATATATATATATATATATATATATATATATATATATATATATATATATATATATACATATATATATTCCTATGAGTCCACGAGGAAAATGAAACACGAAAAGTTCCCAAGTGCACTTTCGTGTAATAATCACATCATCAGGGGAGACACAAGAGAGAAATATAAGTCAGTTGATATACATCGAAGAGACGAAGCTAGGACGTCCTAGCTTCGTTCTCTTCGATGTATATCAGCTGACTGTTATATTTCTCTCTTGTGTCTCCCCTGATGATGTGATTATTACACGAAAGTGCACTTGGGAACTTTTCGTGTATCATTTTCCTCGTGGACTCATAGGAATACCTTGATCACGCGCAAAATTGTGATCCTTTCCAATATATATATATGTATATAACTCATTTATATGTTGCCTCCATCTTCCATTTTGGCCCTGGTATTGAATTATTATTATTATTATTATTATTAGTAGTATTATTAGTAGTATTATTATTAGTATTATTATTGTTATTATTATTATTATTATTATTATTATCATTATTATTATTATTATTATTATTAGTAGTAGTAGTAGTAGTAGTAGTATCATTGTCATTATCATTATCATCATTATTATTATTAATTCTACTGTTATTATTATGATATTGTAATTATTGTTATTATTAGTAGTAGTATCATACAACCCCAGGACCTTTCTCTATGAGGGCTCCCCCAGCTTCATTGCTGCACTACAGTCAGTAGCAGGGAAAGGAGGGCTCTATTTGAAGCAAGAATGGCCCTCGACGAGACTGTACTTCTTTCCGTCCATTCATTATGGTATTGTCTCGTAGATGGCGACCTCTCGCTCACACCAGGACCATTTGTAGACAGTCATGTCACACCTTTCCCTCTTATACTCAGTCATCTGTTCTTAACGCTACCTCCCTAGCGCGGGAAGTGGCGAATATGGAGAAAAAGAAGAAAGAAAAGAATATATATATATATATATATATATATATATATATATATATATATATATATATATATATATATATATATATATATCACGCATCAACTTCTTCATTTACAAAAGTGTCATAAACGTATTATCATGTGTTTTATTTATTTTCTGGTTTACGTAAAAGTAAATCGTTTACATCAGAGAGGTGATGCAGTGGTGACTATCATGGGAGAGTAACGTAAATAAAATGTCTTAAGAGAATTTACGAACATATCTCATGCTTTATGATCGCTCTCTACAACGACTGAGGATTACAGTGTTACAGTAATGTGTGGTGTAATTATGATAATGTACGTACACTGTACGTATACTGTATGTTATACACGATTGCGTTAGTTCATTATTCAAGATTTTGATGAGCGTTCCACGAGTATATGGTTATAGATATTGGGTTGATGATATTTGGTTGATGGGACGATGTTTCTCTTCGTTATGTACCGAGTTCTGCAGATGTCCTCACCTCGTTGCCCACTTGTGCAACAGAGCAACAGATGTCCTTCTCATTCCTCTCTCTCTCTCTCTCTCTCTCTCTCTCTCTCTCTCTCTCTCTCTCTCTCTCTCTCTCTCTCTCACTCATCTTACCTCATCAGAGACGTGGTAAAGAAGTTAGACTTTATTATCAGTAAAGCTTACATAAAAAAAAATATACGGTTTTAGTAAGCACGTATTTTGTTGGGTGTGATGGATGAAGTTTGTCTCATCATCCTGTATTCAGTTTGATGCTCCTTCAGTACGATGAGGGTCTAGTCCTCGTACTTAAGCGATTCAATCGTCTTAGTGGAGGAAAGACGTACTCACAGTGTGTTAAGTCCTTCCTCCTACTTGGTTGAATCATCTTATTTAATGGCTCAGTGTCCCGTGCAACAGCTAAGAACTTCCTGGTCTATTCTGGACATGATTCGTTTTCTGAACACTGACGTGCCTCCGTCCGTTCGCTCTCTTTCTATGTCACCTTCTTGCACATCCAAGGATCTTACGTGAGGAAGGCGTCCTGGTGTCTGTGGTAAAGACCAGCACCTGCATGGAGGAGTGAGGAAGACTGAATAGAGAGAAAAGGGAAGTATCAAATGGTTCTCAAGAGATCTTCCTCCGATGTGGCGAAGAAAACGAGATGATGTTACGACCACAAGCCTCACCACTGCTATAACGAAGCGGATGTTCTGAGTTTTCACGAACATAGGAACACAGTGCTTTCATTGAGGCACAGAACAAAAAGGATTGCCCCCCATTTTGTCATGGAATGTAGTAGATCAACATAGGTCAAAATGGATGATGAAGAGCTAAAATGAGTTATGAAATTCATTGAATTTGCTCCTTTTGAACCTTGACTTTCGGTCCGAGTTTTGAATCTCTTACATTTTTCACTGACGTACTATTTCAACTTATGAGCGTATATAGCGCACTTGAGCGCATATAGCGCATTGCGCACGTGAGCGCATATAGCGCACATAAGCGCATATAGCGCAAAGCGCACATTTGCAGGCCAACATGAATGTAGAACTCATTCTCAGAGGTGTATGTTGGGGAAGCTGTGCACAATCTGTCTGCCATGAGCAACGTGTGTGTGGATGTCCGAGTTGTGTCGCAGGAAGATCACTACGTGTAGGCAGGAGGAACCCATGTGTGAGGGCAACTCGATACTGCACGTCACTGGCCAACGTCCTCCCTTGTCCGGAGAAGAAGAAGAAGAGGAAGAGGAGAGAGAGAGAGAGAGAGAGAGAGAGAGAGAGAGAGAGAGAGAGAGAGAGAGAGAGACCGGGAGGGGAGGGGGGGGGGTGTTCGCTGGACTTCGCATACAAGAGGTTACATTATGAGTGAAACGTCATCTTTGGTGAGGCTACATCACTGGGAGTACAGGCTCGTCAAAAAACGTTTTACTTCAGAGTAGTCCATCATTCCCCTGCAGCTGAAGGGAGCGCAGCTGCTTTGGTGATGCAAGACCTCTTAGAGAGAGGTTCTGGGGTAAATATATATAGTATATAGTCTAAGAGAAGGTGCAGCAGAGGATGGTAATTAAGATGGTACTAGAATTAAGAGAACTGAATTGCATTGGAAAGGCTAGAGGATGTGGATTTTGCCCACCATGTAAGAGAGAAGAGTGAGGAGTGACCTGATTCCAGTCTCTAAGCTTTTAATTCAGATCCATGACGTAGATAGTGTCACAATTCTGCAGAAGATGTAGGTAGAGAGGAACCAGAGGACTTGACCATGAAATTGAGCTGGAAAATTGTTCGGGGGGAACAAAAAAATATAAAGGAATTATATTTTTCTGGCACAAACGTGGTGGATGACTGGAATAAACTGGACGAGGAAATGATGATAATAATTGCAGACAGCAGACACAAGTTTGAAAAGTCGTATGACACAACAGAATGTTCAACAGATGGGACCTCGCGAGCGTATAACTCCCTTCCTGTGGGCTACAGACAGATAATTACATTTAGATGTATATACATTTCTTTGGCCTGATGATGTATATACCAACAACTGGAGTATATGGACGAAATATACTAAGCAACCTCACTAGTGTTAGAAGGAATTCCTTAACCAGACTCAAGTGAACGTGGACATTACCACGGAGCAACACAGCCACTCTACCCCAAAAGTATATCTTCTCGTGTGGATACTTGAGAAGGTAAATAGTGTTCGCGAGTTTTCGTGTGTGTGTGTGTGTGTGTGTGTGTGTGTGTGTGTCATTCCACATGAGACACTGCTATCGTCCCCATCTGTTGCTGCTGCTGCTGCCGTCAACAACAGACATCCCGCAGAATATAAAGTAACGAAGATAACCTCCTCGACCTCCTTTGAGCACGACGGAACGGATCCTTTGAGCTCACAAAAGTCGTCCCTTCGTGCTCAGGGGTCGTAGCGTCGTGCTCAGGGGTCGTACCGTCGTGCTCACGAAGTGGTACCATCGTGCTCAGGGGTCGTACCGCCGTGCTCAGGAGTCGTACCGTTGTGCTCAGGGAATCATACCATCGTGCTCAGGGGTCGTACCGCTGTGCTCACAAGGGTCGTACTTTCCTGCCTACATCTTTAGCGATAACCCAACCTTCCTTAGCTCTGGCCACAGTGCTAAACGTTGCTCTGTTACACAAACCTCACACTAGACAATCGAGCTGTGTTGGCAGTATACAGTGACGAAACGCTCCCCAATACGCCACACCCTCCGGGAATCGAACCTTGGTACACCCACCCCAGGTGGACGACTCTTTTATCATCAAAGGTCCATCTCACGAAAAGAAAATAAAACCGCGCGAGCGAGCTAGCCATCCAGCGGGAGAGAGAGAGAGAGAGAGAGAGAGAGAGAGAGAGAGAGAGAGAGAGAGAGAGAGAGAGAGAAGTGAGGAATTGTGACATAAGATGTTCGTCTGTCAGGACGTCTGAGGCATTTACATAGAATAAAAATGTCATGAATACCAAAAGAGCATTTGGTGGCGGAGGACCAATACGCCACCTGGTGGAACATATTCCTCGCGTTCTTTGTCGCGACTCGATAAATAAATGGGAAGAAATTGATGGTGGGGTCGAGTTATGGCCGAATGTTCCTTAATCTTCATGAAAGCGTTTGGTAACTGGAGGCGGGCGGGAGGAGGAGGTGGAGAGGAGAGGAGGAGGTGGAGAGGAGAGGAGAGGAGGAGGTGGAGAGGAGAGGAGGAGGAGGAGGAGAGTGGGTTTCCCTCTGTCCGCGAGGTTGTCAGTGTTGTGTTGTGGTCGGGGACGAGGTGAGGATAGTGGACGAGGACGGTTACTAGATGAGATCGAGGATGTGGCTGTCACCTCTCTCTCTCTCTCTCTCTCTCTCTCTCTCTCTCTCTCTCTCTCTCTCTCTCTCTCTCTCTCTCTCTCTCAGGTTGATCCACCCCGCCCACACGCGCACGTCACGATAGTCACCATTATCTTATTCATCATTCAGAACGCAAATAAAAACGCAGTTCAGTGTTTCTGTTTATTAATACAGTTACTGTTTCCATCAATAGAAAATAATTAATGGCAATTTCTTAATTGGATTTGCTTCATTTTAACACATATCACTCCACATGTTTGGGGGGGAAAAAATAAGTATTATGATTCATACGATCGCTCGTTGCTGTATAGCATTCGGATTTTAGGGATGCGTCGTATGTAACGATAGCTGTATGATGCGATGTTTGTATCGCATGGGTGTACGATACGTATCGCGATCTTGACGATCCTCCGTGACGCCTCCGTGGCTGGCGTCCTGACCATAGACGTTGCGTTTGTGGCGTCACCACTTTGTTTATATCTCAAAAGGACGTATTTCAAGTATCTAATGTTCGTATTTTCAGTATCTGAAATTCGTATTTTAAGTATTTGATATACGTATTTTAAGTATCTAATGTTCGTATTCTAAGTAAGGAATATTCGTATTTGAAGTATCTAACATTCATATTTTAAGTAAGCAGTAGTCGTATTTTACGTCGTCTTTGCATGATTCACTGGACTGTTCATACACGCAGCCACCATTACCACATCTGATTCATTACAATCAGGTTATCTGTCCACACATATGTACTTATATATATTCCTCTCCCGGTGTTACCGTACTCCGCCTGCTCGAGATTACACAACGAGCAGCCGCCTCTGGTCAGGGAGTACCAAGAGCCTCGTCAAAAGAGCTTTTTATCACTTCAAAGGAGTCCAGATTTCCCTGCTACTGGATGCGCCGCAACCTCTGGCTGAGGGAGCCCCTGGGGATAGATCCCTGGGGGGGGTTAATTATAGATAAGTATAATTAATATTCCTTTTCCTTCACTTGCATTGTCGTTACTTCACCAGCGTTCGCATAATTCCCCAGACACCATGATTGCCAAACGAGCTGGTACCGTCTCGCCCACCACCTCGTAGATCTCCAGACACACCATTAGTGTTTAACGAGCTTATACAGTTCCCAGGGATCTCCAGACACGGTGTTATTACTTAACGAGCTTGGACCATTTTCACCTCCCTCTCCCTCGAGAGGTTTTCGCTAGACACACCATCATTGTTTAACGATATTCAACACTTCCACAGAGGTTTCCGGACGTGCTGTGATTGCTTAACGAGCTTGTACTACTCCCTCTAGCGATCTATATACCCCTCATCATTGCTTAACGAACTGGTTTCGTTCCCCCAAGCGTTCAACACACAGCGTAACACTGTCTTCTCTCTTGCAAAGCCCAACATCCGACGTGAATTCATAAATTCATGAATAACTCATGAATGCGATTTCTTCATCCCTGTACATTCATCCTTTACTCACAAGCACAGGTAAGTACAAGGAATCCTGGCGTGTTCATTCTGGACTCACAAGCCTGAGTAGGAGTCCCTGATGCTGTCGTATTCATACATAATGTACTTCATCGCTTCCCCCAGGCGTCCCATCCGTCTTTATAAAGGCGACACGTCGCTAATACTTTACGATACACAATGGCAACTTAAAACGATTTCTCCGTTTTCTTCTTTCTTTGCATCTCGTGCGAGGAGATGATTCATGTATGCAGAGGAATACGGTCGTGTTTCATTGGTCGCGTCAGCTCTCCTTCTAACAGCTGTATGCAAGATGAATTTATTGGATTATTGATCTATTACTTTGTATGGGAGATATCCTCTTGAGCACGACTCTACGATCCTTGAGCACGACTCTACGACCCTTCAGCACGTCTATACGATCCTTGAGCACGACTGTGCGACCCTTGAGTACGACTCTACGACCTTGAGCACGACTGTATGACCCTTGAGCACGACTGTATGACCCTTGAGCACGACTGTATGACCCTTGAGCACGACTGTATGACCCTTGAACACGACTGTACGACTTTTATCATGCATTCTTTTTGATCTTTTCATTTGAAAAGGCTCACATTCATGCTCTTTGCTGACCTATCCACACAACATAAGCTTCTCAGATCTTCATTCTTTATATCCTCCTAATGCTAACTATATTATGCAACTCATCCACCCTTGAGCACGACTGTACGACCCTTGAGCACGACTCTACGACCCTTGAGCACGACTGTGCGACCTTTGAGCACGACTCTACGACCCTTGAGCACGACTCTACGACCCTTGAGCACGACTGTGCGACCTTTGAGCACGACTCTACGACCCTTGAGCACGACTCTACGACCCTTGAGCACGACTCTACGACCCTTGAGCACGACTGTACGACCCTTGAGCACGACTCTACGACCCTTGAGCACGACTCTACGACCCTTGAACACGACAGAACGACTCTTGGGGTTATGTTAGCCTGCTCTTTAGATCAGGTCACAAGTTAGGCCATCCTACTACCCAAGGGTCGTCCCATCGAGCTCGAGGAAATTTGATTGGTAAAGGTAGTTATTTTCAGTCTCATTCCCAGTAATCAATCCGCATTTTACATACTGGAGCTGAGTGCTCGAGGGGAGGGGAAGTATGGACATTAATCAAAGACTTTCGAAGTCAGCCTCGGACCAGCCCAGTGTTCCTTCCCACGGCAACAGACCGCCTCCCATCCACTCTCCTACGGCAACAGACCCCTTCCACGTCACTCCACCCCCATGGCAACAGACCCTACCACCGCCTTCACCGCCACCACTGAAGCAACTTAACCCCCATAGAATAGCCCCTTCCCTCCACCCCTGGGGTCACATCAACCCCCTCCCTTCCACCCCTTCAGCCAGAGCAACATCTCTCCTCCACACCTGCAACCACAGCAGCCTCTTCCCTCCACTCTCACAGCCACAAAAGCTACCTGACATAAAAGCCTAGCCCTCCACCATAACAGCTCTTCGGAAAAGTTACCTTCCCGTGATAGCCACGTCTTCTTCATAACAGCCGTTCTACCCTGCTACAACAGCCTCCCCTCACCACACACACACACACACACACACACACACACACACACACACACACACACACACACACACACAAGTCCCCCAGCCCGACCAACTCTCTTCCCCTCTATCAGGCTTCACTGTGACACTGAGACCAATGCACTTCACCGTCACACATCACTGTCACACTGCACCGTCGCACATCACTGTCACACTGCACCGTCACACATCACTGTCGCACTGCACCGTCACACATCACTGTCACACTGCACCGTCACACATCACTGTCACACTGCACCGTCACACATCACTGTCACACTGCACCGTCACACATCACTGTCACACTGCACCGTCACACATCACTGTCACACTAGACGGTCACATTTCGCTGTTACATTACACTGTGTCATCACACTAACACACACTCACATATCCATAACTCGTTTCCTCACCCTAGATTCTGTTTCTTACAAATACACAACGTTAAAACACTTCAAAACGTATCTGGTTCACAGTCGACTCCTTCATATCAGACATTTGGAGACTTTGTCCTCGACTTACCATCCACTGACCCTCGGAGACCCTTGACCTACCCGTGTGCGATAGGGTTTCCTTCATTCACAAAGACGTCCTCGCACTGGTTACGAACATGATGGGCCAAAGTCAAACGTTGGCTGCCACAGTACTGCGAAATTCGTCCCGTATTTTGGAGACGAGAGAGAGAGAGAGAGAGAGAGAGAGAGAGAGAGAGAGAGAGAGAGAGAGAGAGAGAGAGAGAGAGAGACCCCCCGTCCTTGTTAGCAGTGGTGAGTGAGGCCGCCAGGGGGGAACTTTTGCAAATTATAATTGCTTATACTCCTACCACTTCTTAAGTTGTGAATACACGAGCAACTTGTCCCATTACGGTTCTTATTTATTCGTTCCGGTTCCCTATTACCGGCGCAGTGTGTGTGTGTGTGTGTGTGTGTGTGTGTGTGTGTGTGTGTGTACCTATTGGCACAGTACGGGCAGAGAGATCTACACACGTTAGGTTCCATTTCTCGAACTTTCCTTACACCATCAAGTCGCCTTTTTTTAAACATTGAAAAACCGCAATCATTCACGGTTGTCTTGTGTAGTTTATTCCAGCCGCCCACCTCCTTGAAACCAGCAGTACCTTCATGTCATTCCAGCAAGCGTCTCACCAAGCTTCATGTCTTGGTTTCTGTTGAATCTAGTATTACATCTGTTGAAAATCCCTCAACCATCCAACTGAGGATCAGATGGTAAGGACGAGGAAACGAGGAGCACACATTCCCTGTGGAACGCCTTTGGTGAAATACTGGAAAGCTGGAGATGGCCCCTCACAGGTGCACTGCCTGGCGACGCTCACTGAGGCAGCCTACAGAGGCCACGGAACAACACTTCGTCGAAGCCCAGTGTTAATGTTTTTGTTCATTACGTTATGGTTGGCTGGGTCGAAAGGTGGAAGAAGGTGACAACTGCAGAAGTTTTGCCTCTTTCCAAGATGCGATCATTAGCCCGAAGTCTGGAACATGTATTAGGGAAAGGCTTTTCATACGACCTAACTCTTGAAGATCCATGTTCATGGAACTCACAGCGTCCGTCTATGTATGTCTAGTTAAACCACAAAACTTTATGAGGGTAAACTCGGAGGGGTCTGGTTGATGGCATTGGTTCGTAAGGCTAGTTCATATCGCTACTGGGGAGTCATATGAAGTTTTCCAATTAGTGGAGGGTATTACGGTTGGTGGAGAGGAGCGTTGATTATATGGAAGAGAGGTGTTTGGCTAGCTCGGGGAAGAGATAGATGCCCTGTACAGTTTCGCAGCTATTGACGGCTGTAGTCTAGCGCTTTGCCCTGAGTTTTGTGCGACAGAGTGTGTGTTGGGGTTGGAGGTGAGCCCTGGAGGCTTCGAGGTGGGTGAGGCAGTGGCAGGTGTTGATGAGGTGGTAGTTCATCAGTTGGGCTTTTCCGTCGTTGGAGAGGTGGTCGACGCAGGGGAGGGAAGGTTCCGCTTGTGGTTTGATGAGAGGGGAAGGTAGGGATTCTGCTCGTCCTTTGACGCTGTCTGGGACACGTCAGCTGGGTATGATCCAGGGCACGTCAGCTGGGTGTGATCCAGGACACGTCAGCTGAGTGTGATCCAGGGCACGTCAGCTGGGTATGATCCAGGACACGTCGGCTGGGTATGATCCAGGACACGTCGGCTGGATATGATCCAGGACACGTCAGCTGGATGGCGCCTAACAGATCCTCTGGGAGGAGGCGATGGTGTTGAGTGGTGGTGGAGGCGGGAGCCAGGGAACCATGGGCCACAACTGGTGGGTGACACTGGCTGGCCCCGGATGGCAGGCACTGGTCTGCCATATCGCTCACTGGGAGGAAACTTTCATCAGAGAACGTCTCACTCCCAGTGAGTCTACGTTTCCCTGCTACTAGAAGTAGCGCATTTTTGGACTGCAGGAGTCCTCAGAAATATCCTTCGGTTACACCAGGACTCAGGAATTGGTCCTTGGTAGTTATGATATATATATATATATATATATATATATATATATATATATATATATATATATATATATATATATATATATATATATAAACACGCCCTCCAACAGCAAGGATTCGAACCTCGTACCATTTGCGTGGTAGCTATGCTACCTAGTTGGTAATGTGAGCCTGATGGAATTGCTTATGGACGTGAGACGAAGGGTATTCGAACACTAGTAATCGAATTGTCTTCTCCTTATTGTGGGCAGCATAGCTGGGTGGTCAGCAAACCCAGCTATCACGCACATGGTTCGAGGTTCGAATATTTGCTGTTGGATTATGTTTTCCATGAAAGTGCGCGTTCATATGCGATATATAAATTTTTTCCACACTTTCCGCCATTTCCCGCATTAGCGAGGTAGCGTTATGAACAGAGGACTGAGCCTTAGAGGGAATATCCTCACTTGGCCCCCTTCTCCGTTCTTTCTTTTGGAAAATTGAAAACGAGAGGGGGAGGATTTCCAGTCCCCCACTCCCTTACCTTTTAGTCGCTTTCTATGACACGCAGGGAATACGTGGGAAGTACTCTTTCTCCCCTATCTCCAGGGATATATATATATATATATATATATATATATATATATATATATATATATATATATATATATATATATATATGTGTGTGTGTGTGTGTGTGTGTGTGTATGTGTGTGTGTGTGTGTGTGTACACATCTGTATGAGCACAAACGCGTTTATTTGTCGTTTATGAAAATGTTAATTCGTTTAGGTTTAAGGAGATACGAACGCTTCATTACAGCAGTACATACATATCCTTATAACAGTCTATACATGGATGTATATGTAGACAGCAGGGTTACAGTGGACTTAGCACTGAATTTTATGAACAATAAATAAATCCTTTGTATATATAAAAAAAAAAATAGTCCAAAACTTTTCACATTAACTTTAACATATGTCTGTAATTAACTATACGCCCTGACAGCCAACTTGTTACAATGGTTCAACTTTTGTCTCCCATGTTCACAGTGGTTAACTCCTGTGCATAAAAAAAAACATTTAGTGATATCCCAGTAAAAGTAAGATTTTATATACACACACACACACACACACACACACACACCAGTGGAGTGCCGCAAGGTTCTGCTCTGGAACCCTTAATCTTCTTCGTCTATGTGATTGGCTTGCTGGAAGGTAATGGACTCCTACCTGCTACTGTTTGCGGATGATGCAAAGGTCATGAGATCCTGAGTAGCGAGGACTGCATCATCTTACAAGGGGACCTTGACACACTCCAAAGTTGGTCTCGTGCGAGGATAAGGAGTTCATCCCGGGTAGATATGAAGTAATGAGGATGGGTCGTAGCGAAAGAGGGTCTCGATATGATTATCGTCCAACTGGCAGTAAGCTGCAGGAATCTTTGTGTGAGAGAGAGAGAGACTTGGGAGTCGACATTGTCCATAACCTGCCACGAGAGCCCAATCTTAGGAGAATAGTGAAGGGGGGTCAACCGTCGGCTGGCAAATATTAGAAGTGTATTCCAGTTCGTGGATAAAGAGACGTAATGACAGGTCTCTACTGATAAGATCCAGGGCTTGGGTCTGTATTGATAAAGTCAGAGCTTTGGTGAGTACTGATAAGAGGAGACCTTTAGGTCTGTACTGATAAGGCCAGGCCAAGGTCTGTACTGGTAAGACTAGACCTACAGGTCTATGATATAGACTCTATACCGGTAAAGCCAGGCCTAGTTCTGTGCTGATGAGGACAATCGTCAAGTATTCTTTCCTGTGGTGAATGTGTAACACTCGTCGGACGAGGAGCCTCCTGAGCACGTCTGAGACGTGGTGTCATTATCGTCAAGGAAAAAAAAATATATATGAATAAGTGATAAACCAAGATGATCATGACAAGATTATATAAGACATTATCAACGTCATGAAATCAAACTGACGACACTGACCAGCGTAGTATTTGCTAGAGGAGCATTGTCTCTTTCTTGAGATATATTGAAAACAATAACAGAGAGAGAGAGAGAGAGAGAGAGAGAGAGAGAGAGAGAGAGAGAGAGAGAGAGAGAGATTCGTGCCTTTAAAGCGCATAATTCCTCATTACTACAAGAAGCTAGGAAGGAAAACCGAGACGCGATGACCAATAACCTCGTCTCTTCCATTTGTTCAACATGTGCGTCTGATATCTTGACCACACAACGGTCTGTGGGCGATACATCCAACACCATAGACAAGGACAGACTGCATTCGTGATTGATCCTCTGCTTCAGCTTCCTTCTCAGTAAGTCGTCGTACACGCCTCCTGTGGTGTGGTCACGACGTCGTGCCACCACCTCCTGTGATAACGAGTGACAATCACCCTCTCTTCTTCTGACGAGCGTCGTACACTAGGAGTCTCGTAAGATGCCAGCAGACGCCACCTACGTTAACTGCATGGTTGACCTTAGAGTCGTGTATGCAAGGAAGATATCTTTCTTTTCTTTCTCTAGTCTCTCTAATCATTGTTTTTTTTTTGTACTATTTTCTCTCTCCAACAATTATAAGTGGGCGACAGTTCTTTACCTCGAGAGAGCCGATCGATCTGGAAAACTTTGCGCGCGGGGAACTCTGCTCCAATACACCCGGACTTTTTTAATTTCTTTGACGCTGGCTTTCGTTCGAATCTTACACGGTCAGAGGTCACGCCCGGCCGTGTCTGGAGGGATGTAAGGCCCTGGGGGACTGTCCTTGGCGGGAGACCTCGCCTTCTCTGGTATGTGTCGGCCTTTGAAGGTCCCTGGTCTAAGTGAGCTTTCTGAGAATTATAGAAGGATCTGTTTTCTGTTGATTCCCTAGGTTACCTTCCATTACCTCCTCCTCCTCCTCCTCATCTTCCTCCTCCTTCTCTTCCTCCTCCTTCTCTTCCTCCTCCTCTTCCTCCTCCTCCTCCTCCTCTTCCTCTTCCTTCTCCTAATCCTATTCCTCCTCCGTCATTAACTCCTTCAAAATTCATTTTGTTCCCCCCCCCCTAGTTTCTCTCACTTGCACACGTACCCAACCTCTCTCTCCCTCCCTTCACCATCACACACTCTCCCACACACCTTCTGTTACTTGCTCACTTCGTCCTGGCTGTGTCCTCTCTTATCCCAGCCTCTCGCAAGACTTCCCCAGCTTAGCTACTCATCTTGCGACATTCCACACACACACACACACACCTTCCTCAGCTTTCTCTCATCTTCCCATAAATTCCTGATCTTCCTCTGAGAGAGAGAGAGAGAGAGAGAGAGAGAGAGAGAGAGAGAGAGAGAGAGAGAGAGAGAGAGAGAGAGAGAGAGGCTTCTGCCACATACACACATTGCACACTTGTCCATCTTGGGTTTATCCGGAACGTTTGCAGGCCATGTCGTGTTGTTGAATATCCTGCAGCTTATCAGCCTCGGGTCGTTCACTTGGTGACCATACGACACAGCAGTCGTCACTTTGTTTCCTCTATGTCCACTGAAGATTTTCATCCTCCGTTTTCCGTCTCTCGTTCTGAAAGTCCTCATCATCATACCCATTATTATCTAAATCGATAATTATTTTGTCTCTCTCTCTCTCTCTCTCTCTCTCTCTCTCTCTCTCTCTCTCTCTCTCTCTCTCTCTCTCTCTTTACACCTCAGTATGAGCGTAGTGAGGACCCAGGTCAGGTTTTTTTTTCTTAGCTGAGTGAGCTGATTTTCCAGTCTTGGGACCGACCAGAGCGGTGGTGGGTAGAGAGGAATTGCTCCAAGGAATTCGCAAAGGAGGTGCTGGATCCCTCCGCTGCTCTCCCTCACCTCCTCCTCCTCCTCACCCTCACCCTGCTCCTCCTCCTCCTCCTCCTCATCCTCACCCTGCTCCTCCTCCTCCTCCTCCTCATCCTCACCCTGCTCCTCCTCCTCCTCCTCCTCACCCTCACCCTGCTCCTCCTCCTCCTCCTCCTCACCCTCACCCTGCTCCTCCTCCTCCTCCTCCTCCTCACCCTCACCCTGCTCCTCCTCCTCCTCCTCCTCCTCATCCTCACCCTGCTCCTCCTCCTCCTCCTCCTCCTCCTCATCCTCACCCTGCTCCTCCTCCTCCTCCTCCTCACCAACCAGCCCCCAAGCTCGAGCATGGTCAACATGGCTTGGCTCTGGTTTTGGGCTCTCGAGTGGCCAGAGAGAGAGAGAGAGAGAGAGAGAGAGAGAGAGAGAGAGAGAGAGAGAGAGAGAGAGAGAGAGAGAGAGAGAGAGAGAGAATTACAGTATGTAAAGGGATTACCGGACTCTACCTGCGTGACGTCACATCCCGATAAAAAAAAAAAAAATCCCCCCCCCCCCCCCCCCCCCCCCCCCCCCCCCCCCCCCCCCCCGGCCAGGTTGGGTCCTTGCGAGTGGACGAGAGAAGCACAGACAGCCTGGTCGACAAGCTACCGTACTCCATAAGAGGCCAGCATCTCCCTGCTACTTGGGAACTTATCGAGTTTCATTTTCCCCGTGGACTCATAGGAATATATATATATATATATATATATATATATATATAGGAAGAGAGGAAAGTGATTGGTTCTCAGTGAATGTAGGTTTGCGGCAGGGGTGTGTGATGTCTCCATGGTTGTTTAATTTGTTTATGGATGGGGTTGTTAGGGAGGTAAATGCAAAAGTCCTGGAAAGAGGGGCAAGTATGAAGTCTGTTGGGGATGAGAGAGCTTGGGAAGTGAGTCAGTTGTTGTTCGCTGATGATACAGCGCTGGTGGCTGATTCATGTGAGAAACTGCAGAAGCTGGTGACTGAGTTTGGTAAGTGTGTGGAAGAAGAAAGTTAAGAGTAAATGTGAATAAGAGCAAGGTTATTAGGTACAGTAGGGTTGAGGGTCAAGTCAATTGGGAGGTGAGTTTGAATGGAGAAAAACTGGAGGAAGTGAAGTGTTTTAGATATCTGGGAGTGGATCTGGCAGCGGATGGAACCATGGAAGCGGAAGTGGATCATAGGGTGGGGGAGGGGGCGAAAATTCTGGGGGCCTTGAAGAATGTGTGGAAGTCGAGAACATTATCTCGGAAAGCAAAAATGGGTATGTTTGAAGGAATAGTGGTTCCAACAATGCTGTATGGTTGCGAGGCGTGGGCTATGGATAGAGTTGTGCGCAGGAGGATGGATGTGCTGGAAATGAGATGTTTGAGGACAATGTGTGGTGTGAGATGGTTTGATCGAGTGAGTAACGTAAGGGTAAGAGAGATGTGTGGAAATAAAAAGAGCGTGGTTGAGAGAGCAGAAGAGGGTGTTTTGAAGTGGTTTGGGCACATGGAGAGGATGAGTGAGGAAAGATTGACCAAGAGGATATATGTGTCGGAGGTGGAGGGAACGAGGAGAAGAGGGAGACCAAATTGGAGGTGGAAAGATGGAGTGAAAAAGATTTTGTGTGATCGGGGCCTGAACATGCAGGAGGGTGAAAGGAGGGCAAGGAATAGAGTGAATTGGAGCGATGTGGTATACCGGGGTTGACGTGCTGTCAGTGGATTGAATCAAGGCATGTGAAGCGTCTGGGGTAAACCATGGAAAGCTGTGTAGGTATGTATATTTGCGTGTGTGGACGTATGTATATACATGTGTATGGGGGGGGGGGGGGGTTGGGCCATTTCTTTCGTCTGTTTCCTTGCGCTACCTCGCAAACGCGGGAGACAGCGACAAAGTATAAAAAAAAAAAAAAAAAAAAAAAATGTATATATACTTATATACATACATACATACATACATACAGATACACCTGTCAAAAAAGAAATATTTCACTAGATGGTGACAGATTTAGGGAGGAAGGGGGGTGTTGGGGGGGTGTGTGTTGGGGCTAGGCAGGGGTATGAATATTACGACCACTGGTGTCAGAGGTCACGACCCTCCCTGTACAAGGGTGGGGGGGAGGGGAACACCCCCCCCCCCCCCCCCCCCCCCCCCGAACCCCCTCTGGGACAACAGTGTTTCCAGGTTTCATTTTCCGCTTGAGAACTTTTCACCGCCACACATTTTACGTTTGAATCCCGAACAAAACATGTTTATGCCCAGGAAAAGATGAAGTGAAAGGGTTTTTGTGTCGCTCGGAGGAGCAGTAGTTTTTTTTTTTTTTTTGTCTTATTTTCTTCTTTTTTTTGGAAAAGACTCTCGTCATTTTTGTTGTAGAAATTGTAGAGGAAGGAGTAATTAGCCAGGTAGTTCTGAGTGGTTTTGGGATGGAGGGAGGGAGGAGGTGGAGGTCGTCTGATTGGTAGTGTTTCCGCATCGCTCTTGCGTCTCTCATACGTCGTGCGGAGGTGGGCCATACGCGTCAGTTTGATTCGCTGTATAAATGGAAAATGAAAAATTTTCGCGATGGAGATGAAGAACTTGTGTGAAGATGAACACCGATCTCCTGTGGGTTCTCTGTAGCGTACAATCATGTGGCCAGGTGTGGTGGAGGAGGACAACACTTTGGTCTACGGTGTATTTAGTCTGCCACAGAGACTAAATCTTGGTGTGGTGGAACAGTTCATTGTATCGTTGATGATCTTCAAAGTCTAGTCTGTCTTTGAGATATGTGTGCTCCAGTTCATCCTAGAGGTGTGTGAGTATGTGTGTGTATGTATGTCTTTGTATGTATGTGTGTGTGTGTGTGTGTGTGTGTGTGTGTGTGTGTGTGTCTTGTGTGTGTGTGTGTGTGTGTGTGTGTGTGTGTTTGTGTTTATAGGTTTTTCGTTAATTTGTGAACGTATCCTCGCAGCATAAACTATTTATCAGGAAGTATTACGTGGGAGTCAACAACTCACTCTGTCGTACTATTAAAGGTCACGCCGTAAGGGTCATGACCTCTGGGTGACCTCCTCACAAAGGTCGTGTAGCACCGAGATCATTCACCGTACAATATATTTATCTCTAGATATTCATTAACTCACAGATGAACAAAGAGGATTAAAGAAAATATTTATCATTATGGTTTTTCCCATTAGCCATTGTTTCTCGGTAGTTCCCGGATGTGCTCTGTGTGTGTGTGTGTGTGTGTGTGTGTGTGTGTGTGTGTGTGTGTGTGTCTATGTCTGTACCAACCTAGCTAACCCATCGTGACGTGAGGATAAGCAGGAGGAGGAGGAGGAGGAGCAGCATTAGGTATGTCCACAGCTGACCCACAGCACCTTGGTGCTCTCGACTGAGTGACTCCCTTCGATATGCATCATGACCTTTCCTCTGCTGGACAGTTTGTCTTCCAGAGGTCAAAAAACAAACACCACACACACGCAAAAAGAAGAAATCATCCTCTCCTATTCCCCCCCACCCTAGCCTTTCCCCCCGTGGCTCGCCTATTCGTTCCTCAGCCAGTGTGACCCTCCTTTGATGAGCCATCCCTTGAAATACATGGGCGAATGAAGTGTTTAAGGAACTTCCAGTCGAAGATTGTACTCTTAATTACCGTCTGAGGATAACGGGGTAATTAGTGTCTCATTAAACTTACTTGGAGGTGAAGACGTTACTTGTAGCGACCTCACCGCTCTGTGTGCTGGACCTTAATTGCCATAAAGGGGTCGATCTCTCATTGGCTCTTGGTCATGTGTTCGAAGAAATTCTTCTTAAGAGGACAGTACATTTCTACTTGTGATTGAATGTTTTACAAACGAAACCTTCAGCAACACCCCCAAACTATTGCTTTATCTGCATACAGATAGATAAATGAATAGTGATAACTGGATATAACTGAATAAAGGTGGATCAGAGACTTCTGGCTAAAGTTCAGAGATTTTGAGATAGAAATATTCTCTCAGGAGGAACTATAGAAAACGTGTGGCCGTACACGTGACGAAATGACGGATCAACATCGTTAACATGAACGGCTCTGAACACCGTCCTGCCAAAACTGGTGGATACATCATCCATATCTATCTATCTATCTCTATCTATCTATCTATCTATCTATCTATATATAATATATTTTTTTTGTTATTATACTTTGTCGCTGTCTCCCGCGTTTGCGAGGTAGCGCAAGGAAACAGACGAAAGAAATGGCCCAACCACCCCCCCCCCCCCATACACATGTATATACATACGTCCACACACGCAAATATACATACCTACACAGCTTTCCATGGTTTACCCCAGACACTTCACATGCCCTGCTTCAATCCACTGACAGCACGTCAACCCCGGTATACCACATCGCTCCAATTCACTCTATTCCTTGCCCTCCTTTCACCCTCCTGCATGTTCAGGCCCCGATCACACAAAATCTTTTTCACTCCATCTTTCCACCTCCAATTTGGTCTCCCTCTTCTCCTTGTTCCCTCCACCTCCGACACATATATCCTCTTGGTCAATCTTTCCTCACTCATCCTCTCCATGTGCCCAAACCACTTCAAAACACCCTCTTCTGCTCTCTCAACCACGCTCTTTTTATTTCCACACATCTCTCTTACCCTTACGTTACTCACTCGATCAAACCACCTCACACTACACATTGTCCTCAAACATCTCATTTCCAGCACATCCATCCTCCTGCGCACAACTCTATCCATAGCCCACGCCTCGCAACCATACAACATTGTTGGAACCACTATTCCTTCAAACATACCCATTTTTGCTTTCCGAGATAATGTTCTCGACTTCCACACATTCTTTTAAACTATTCGCCATTTCCCGCATTAGCGAGGTAGCGTTAAGAACAGAGGACTGGGCCTTTTTTGGAATATCCTCACCTGGCCCCCTCTGTTCCTTCTTTTGGAAAATTAAAAAAAAAAAAACGAGAGGGGAGGATTTCCAGCCCCCCGCTCCCTCCCCTTTTAGTCGCCTTCTACGACACGCAGGGAATACGTGGGAAGTATTCTTAATCCCCTATCCCCAGGGTGACGCGGGACGGGTGACGGAGTGCGCGTGTCCGGGACCAGAGTCTTTCCTACTGGCAATGAATCGGTTGATGTGGTAAACTGTTTTTGTTCTCTGGCGATCCTTCGCCGAAAGACTTATGACGGAAGTGTCATTTGAGTAGACTTGGACGTACATTTGGAATTACTAGTGTCTTACAAGGATATTATATAGATGATGCCTTGGGGGCGGTGACACTGCACGCAGACACAGAAACAGAAGAAGGAGTCACGCGGGGAGTGATCATCCTCCTCGAAGGCTCAGAGTAACTGAGGCTGATTACCAATGGTGGGAATGAGGAAAGCAACCAGCAAGATATTGTCCGGTGACGCCAGCTGGATCTACAACTGCAGCCCATCCTCAACTACTGGGCTGCAACTCCAGCAAGGACATGGTCACACCCATCGACAACGGTAACCTCCAGAAGACCGATTTCGACGATGAAGGCCTGCACTGTGGCTGAGAGATTGACTTGAGGAGGCAGAAGTGATATTGTGACAGTGATTGTGTCAGCGTCGCGTCGCCTCGCCGCAGTGTATCGAGACAGACTTCCCCAGAACTTTTAAAGGGGAAGTAAATGTTTATAGTTGTGTTAATGGAGTGATAGTTTTCATGCATGGTGTTTTTGACAAGAAAATAGTGAAGTTGGAGAAAAATGTAGCTTAGACATTGAAGCTTATTGACACAGTGGTGAAATTGATGAGAACTGCTATTGACGTTTGTGTGAATAAATTGTACATTTCCTTTCCATAGCCAGAGGTTGAACCATTATGTGACATTCATTTTTTTCATTCATTTCAAGCTAAAAGTTTGTTTTCTAAATTGTTTCTTACATTTTTCATATGTATATATATGTATGTGTGTGTGTGTGTGTGTATGTGCATATGTGTGTGTGTGTGTGTGTGTGTGTGTATATGTATATATATATGTATATTATCCCTGGGGATAGGGGTGAAAGAATACTTCCCACGTATTCCTCGCGTGTCGTAGAAAGCGACTAGAGGGGACGGGAGCGGGGGGCCGGAAATCCTCCCCTCCTTGTATTAACTTTCTAAAATGGGAAACAGAAGAAGGAGTCACGCGGGGAGTGATCATCCTCCTCGAAGGCTCAGAGTGGGGTGCCTAAATGTGTGTGGATGTAACCAAGATGTGAAAAAAGGAGAGATAGGTAGTATGTTTGAGGAAAGGAACCTGGATGTTTTGGCTCTGAGTGAAACGAAGCTCAAGGGTAAAGGGGAAGAGTGGTTTGGAAATGTCTGGGGAGTGAAGTCAGGGGTTAGTGAGAGGACAAGAGCAAGGGAAGGAGTAGCAATACTCCTGAAACAGGAGTTGTGGGAGTATGTGATAGAATGTAAGAAAGTAAATTCTCGATTAATATGGGTAAAATTGAAAGTTGATGGAGAGAGGTGGGTGATTATTGGTGCATATGCACCTGGGCATGAGAAGAAAGATCATGAGAGGCAAGTGTTTTGGGAGCAGCTAAATGAGTGTGTTAGCGGTTTTGATGCACGAGACCGGGTTATAGTGATGGGTGATTTGAATGCAAAGGTGAGTAATGTGGCAGTTGAGGGAATAATTGGTATGCATGGGGTGTTCAGTGTTGTAAATGGAAATGGTGAAGAGCTTGTAGATTTATGTGCTGAAAAAGGACTGATGATTGGGAATACCTGGTTTAAAAAGCGAGATATACATAAGTATACTTATGTAAGTAGGAGAGATGGCCAGAGAGCGTTATTGGATTACGTGTTAATTGACAGGCGTGCGAAAGAGAGACTTTTGGATGTTAATGTGCTGAGAGGTGCAACTGGAGGGATGTCTGATCATTATCTTGTGGAGGCTAAGGTGAAGATTAGTATGGGTTTTCAGAAAAGAGGAGTGAATGTTGGGGTGAAGAAGGTGGTGAGAGTAAGTGAGCTTGGGAAGGAGACCTGTGTGGGGAAGTACCAGGAGAGACTGTGTACAGAATGGAAAAAGGTGAGAACAATGGAAGTAAGGGGAGTGGGGGAGGAATGGGATGTATTTAGGGAATCAGTGATGGATTGCGCAAAAGATGCTTGTGGCATGAGAAGAGTGGGAGGTGGGCTGTTTAGAAAGGGTAGTGAGTGGTGGGATGAAGAAGTAAGAGTATTAGTGAAAGAGAAGAGAGAGGCATTTGGACGATTTTTGCAGGGAAAAAATGCAATTGAGTGGGAGAAGTATAAAAGAAAGAGACAGGAGGTCAAGAGAAAGGTGCAAGAGGTGAAAAAAAGGGCAAATGAGAGTTGGGGTGAGAGACTATCAGTAAATTTTAGGGAGAATAAAAAGATGTTCTGGAAGGAGGTAAATAGGGTGCGTAAGACAAGGGAGCAAATGGGAACTTCAGTGAAGGGCGTAAATGGGGAGGTGATAACAAGTAGCGGTGATGTGAGAAGGAGATGGAATGAGTATTTTGAAGGTTTGTTGAATGTGTCTGATGACAGAGTGGCAGATATAGGGTGTTTTGGTCGAGGTGGTGTGCAAAGTGAGAGGGTTAGGGAAAATGATTTGGTAAACAGAGAAGAGGTAGTAAAAGCTTTGCGGAAGATGAAAGCCGGCAAGGCAGCAGGTTTGGATGGTATTGCAGTGGAATTTATTAAGAAAGGGGGTGACTGTATTGTTGACTGGTTGGTAAGGTTATTTAATGTATGTATGACTCATGGTGAGGTGCCTGAGGATTGGCGGAATGCGTGCATAGTGCCATTGTACAAAGGCAAAGGGGATAAGAGTGAGTGCTCAAATTACAGAGGTATAAGTTTGTTGAGTATTCCTGGTAAATTATATGGGAGGGTATTGATTGAGAGGGTGAAGGCATGTACAGAGCATCAGATTGGGGAAGAGCAGTGCGGTTTCAGAAGTGGTAGAGGATGTGTGGATCAGGTGTTTGCTTTGAAGAATGTATGTGAGAAATACTTAGAAAAGCAAATGGATTTGTATGTAGCATTTATGGATCTGGAGAAGGCATATGATAGAGTTGATAGAGATGCTCTGTGGAAGGTATTAAGAATATATGGTGTGGGAGGCAAGTTGTTAGAAGCAGTGAAAAGTTTTTATCGAGGATGTAAGGCATGTGTACGTGTAGGAAGAGAGGAAAGTGATTGGTTCTCAGTGAATGTAGGTTTGCGGCAGGGGTGTGTGATGTCTCCATGGTTGTTTAATTTGTTTATGGATGGGGTTGTAAGGGAGGTAAATGCAAGAGTCCTGGAAAGAGGGGCAAGTATGAAGTCTGTTGGGGATGAGAGAGCTTGGGAAGTGAGTCAGTTGTTGTTCGCTGATGATACAGCGCTGGTGGCTGATTCATGTGAGAAACTGCAGAAGCTGGTGACTGAGTTTGGTAAAGTGTGTGGAAGAAGAAAGTTGAGAGTAAATGTGAATAAGAGCAAGGTTATTAGGTACAGTAGGGGTGAGGGTCAAGTCAATTGGGAGGTGAGTTTGAATGGAGAAAAACTGGAGGAAGTGAAGTGTTTTAGATATCTGGGAGTGGATCTGTCAGCGGATGGAACCATGGAAGCGGAAGTGGATCATAGGGTGGGGGAGGGGGCGAAAATTTTGGGAGCCTTGAAAAATGTGTGGAAGTCGAGAACACTATCTCGGAAAGCAAAAATGGGTATGTTTGAGGGAATAGTGGTTCCAACAATGTTGTATGGTTGCGAGGCGTGGGCTATGGATAGAGATGTGCGCAGGAGGATGGATGTGCTGGAAATGAGATGTTTGAGGACAATGTGTGGTGTGAGGTGGTTTGATCGAGTAAGTAACGTAAGGGTAAGAGAGATGTGTGGAAATAAAAAGAGCGTGGTTGAGAGAGCAGAAGAGGGTGTTTTGAAATGGTTTGGGCACATGGAGAGAATGAGTGAGGAGAGATTGACCAAGAGGATATATGTGTCGGAGGTGGAGGGAACGAGGAGAAGAGGGAGACCAAATTGGAGGTGGAAAGATGGAGTGAAAAAGATTTTGTGTGATCGGGGCCTGAACATGCAGGAGGGTGAAAGGAGGGCAAGAAATAGAGTGAATTGGAGTCATGTGGTATACAGGGGTTGACGTGCTGTCAGTGGATTGAAGCAAGGCATGTGAAGCGTCTGGGGTAAACCATGGAAAGCTGTGTAGGTATGTATATTTGCGTGTGTGGACGTGTGTATGTACATGTGTATGGGGGGGGGGGGGTTGGCCCATTTCTTTCGTCTGTTTCCTTGCGCTACCTCGCAAACGCGGGAGACAGCGAGAAAGTATAAAAAAAAAAAAAAAAAAATATATATATATATATATATATATATATATATATATATATATATATATATATATATATATATATATATATATATATATTGGAAAGGATCACAATTTTGTGCGTGATCAAGTATGTTCCTATGAGTCCACGAGGAAAATGAAACACGGTAAGTTCCCAAGTGCACTTTCGTGTAATAATCACATCATCAGGGACGACACAAGAGAGAAATATAACAGTCATTTGATATACAACGAAGAGACGTAGCTTGGACGCCATTTGGTAAACATACGTCGCTTCGTTGTATATCAACTGACTTATATTTCTCTCTTGTGTCTCCCCTGATGATGTGATTATTACACGAAAGTGCACTTGGGAACTTTTCGTGTTTCATTTTCCCCGTGGACTCATAGGAATATCTTGATCACGCGCAAAATTGTGATCCTTTCCAACATACATACATACATACATACATACAAACCTACTTATCTTCCTACCTACCTACCTACTTTCCTACTTACCTACCTACTTACCTTTCTTCTTTCCTTCCTTCCTTCTTAGATGCATACATAAATGTATAACTACAGGGAGGGCGTTGCTACCTGGTAGGGCCCCTTCTTTTGAACATTTTGTGCTACAATTTGTAAACCTCTGCATGCTGTCACCATCATGATCTCGTCGTCATCATGTCACCATCATGATCTCGTCATCATCATGTCACCATCATGATCTCGTCATCATCATGTCACCATTATGATCTCGTCATCATCATATCACCATCATGATCTCGTCATCATCATGTCACTATCATGATCTCATCTTCATCATGTCACCATCATGATCTCATCATCATCATGTCACCATCATGATCTCGTCATCATCATGTCACCATCATGATCTCGTCATCATCATGTCACCATCATGATCTCATCATCTACTTTCATGCTGTAAAAGTACTTGTTTACGTCTAATGTAGCGTGTGTCTTGCTTACTTTCTTATGTATGGACTCTTGCTGGTTCTAACTTTCTTATTTATGGACTCTTGCTGGTCCTAACTTTCTTATTTATGGACTCTTGATGGTTCTAACTTTCTTATTTATGGACTCTTGCTGGTCATAACTTTCTTATGTATGGACTCTTGCTGGTTATAACTTTTATTTATGGACTCTTCCTGGTCCTAACTTTCTTATTTATGGACTCTTCCTGGTCCTAACTTTCTTATTTATGGACTCTTGATGGTTGTATCTTTGGATCTTTCGAGGAAATGTTTGCCTCGTTAGCTGGATTTAGAAACTTTAAGTTTTTGATCAGGTCACTCCATACTCTTCCGTCTCTCCCATGGTTGAAACATTTATATACCTGTATAACCTTTTAAGTGTAACACGTCTGTCATAATGCCTGTACAATGTTGATTTCCTTTGGGGCCTTCGCTGGTAGTTCTTTGTGATACTTTTCCTCGAGAAACATATTCTTTTTCTGGCCATGTAGGATGCCAACAGCTTCCTGAATACGTCCTTCTCCTTATACTTGAATGCTGATTGTAGTGTTGAATGCTGATTGTAGTGTTGAATGCTGAGTGTAGTGTTGAATGCTGAGTGTAGTGTTGAATGCTGAGTGTAGTGTTGAATGCTGATTGTAGTGTTGAATGCTGTTTGTAGTGTTTGCCAGAGGAGAGTGCGTCCCCTTTACTAATTTCCTAGTGTGTGTCGTTTGGCGACAGGAGACGATGATGACTTCCCAAGGAATGTGTGAGTTAGTTGTTGGATTTAATAGTTATTAGGCGTGAGTGGCCATTAAGGCAGGTAGCTTATATACACACATGAACCATTTATGATTGTGAAATATTATTTCCTTATTGGCTGTTCGTTCCTTGAAGCCTCTCATGAGCCATTGGATTGTAGTACGAACTACCAGCACGAATTATCCGATGCTCATATTAACATTTTCAAAGACAAACACTTTTCTGCTAATTCTAACATTGTTCTGCACTCCTTCAATCTTATACTCAAACATTGGAATTAAGTATATGAAAACATTGGGCTAATTATCCTGACATTATCTGTAAGACCTGGGTCGTGATGGTAAGCTGTAATTGCCCCTGTATAATGAGGAATCAGCGAGACAGAATTCGTTCTTTTAAGGTATCATTAAATGCCATTAAGGATTTTTCGTCCTCATTAAGATCATTATATGTATATATTCTTTACACAAGACTTCTTGGACCTAAGCCTGCATATGTTAATCATATATATATATATATATATATATATATATATATATATATATATATATATATATATATATATATATATATATATATATATTATATATATATATATTTATATATATATATATATATATATATATATATATATATATATATATATTTTTTTTTTTTTTTTTTTTTTATACTTTCTCGCTGTCTCCCGCGTTTGCGAGGTAGCGCAAGGAAACAGACGAAAGAAATGGCCCAACCCCCCCCCCCCATACACATGTACATACACACGTCCACACACGCAAATATACATACCTACACAGCTTTCCATGGTTTACCCCAGACGCTTCACATGCCTTGCTTCAATCCACTGACAGCACGTCAACCCCTGTATACCACATGACTCCAATTCACTCTATTTCTTGCCCTCCTTTCACCCTCCTGCATGTTCAGGCCCCGATCACACAAAATCTTTTTCACTCCATCTTTCCACCTCCAATTTGGTCTCCCTCTTCTCCTCGTTCCCTCCACCTCCGACACATATATCCTCTTGGTCAATCTCTCCTCACTCATTCTCTCCATGTGCCCAAACCATTTCAAAACACCCTCTTCTGCTCTCTCAACCACGCTCTTTTTATTTCCACACATCTCTCTTACCCTTACGTTACTTACTCGATCAAACCACCTCACACCACACATTGTCCTCAAACATCTCATTTCCAGCACATCCATCCTCCTGCGCACATCTCTATCCATAGCCCACGCCTCGCAACCATACAACATTGTTGGAACCACTATTCCCTCAAACATACCCATTTTTGCTTTCCGAGATAATGTTCTCGACTTCCACACATTTTTCAAGGCTCCCAAAATTTTCGCCCCCTCCCCCACCCTATGATCCACTTCCGCTTCCATGGTTCCATCCGCTGACAGATCCACTCCCAGATATCTAAAACACTTCACTTCCTCCAGTTTTTCTCCATTCAAACTCACCTCCCAATTGACTTGACCCTCACCCCTACTGTACCTAATAACCTTGCTCTTATTCACATTTACTCTCAACTTTCTTCTTCCACACACTTTACCAAACTCAGTCACCAGCTTCTGCAGTTTCTCACATGAATCAGCCACCAGCGCTGTATCATCAGCGAACAACAACTGACTCACTTCCCAAGCTCTCTCATCCCCAACAGACTTCATACTTGCCCCTCTTTCCAGGACTCTTGCATTTACCTCCCTTACAACCCCATCCATAAACAAATTAAACAACCATGGAGACATCACACACCCCTGCCGCAAACCTACATTCACTGAGAACCAATCACTTTCCTCTCTTCCTACACGTACACATGCCTTACATCCTCGATAAAAACTTTTCACTGCTTCTAACAACTTGCCTCCCACACCATATATTCTTAATACCTTCCACAGAGCATCTCTATCAACTCTATCATATGCCTTCTCCAGATCCATAAATGCTACATACAAATCCATTTGCTTTTCTAAGTATTTCTCACATACATTCTTCAAAGCAAACACCTGATCCACACATCCTCTACCACTTCTGAAACCGCACTGCTCTTCCCCAATCTGATGCTCTGTACATGCCTTCACCCTCTCAATCAATACCCTCCCATATAATTTACCAGGAATACTCAACAAACTTATACCTCTGTAATTTGAGCACTCACTCTTATCCCCTTTGCCTTTGTACAATGGCACTATGCACGCATTCCGCCAATCCTCAGGCACCTCACCATGAGTCATACATACATTAAATAACCTTACCAACCAGTCAAGAATACAGTCACCCCCTTTCTTAATAAATTCCACTGCAATACCATCCAAACCTGCTGCCTTGCCGGCTTTCATCTTCCGCAAAGCTTTTACTACCTCTTCTCTGTTTACCAAATCATTTTCCCTAACCCTCTCACTTTGCACACCACCTCGACCAAAACACCCTATATCTGCCACTCTGTCATCAGACACATTCAACAAACCTTCAAAATACTCATTCCATCTCCTTCTCACATCACCGCTACTTGTTATCACCTCCCCATTTACGCCCTTCACTGAAGTTCCCATTTGCTCCCTTGTCTTACGCACCCTATTTACCTCCTTCCAGAACATCTTTTTATTCTCCCTAAAATTTACTGATAGTCTCTCACCCCAACTCTCATTTGCCCTTTTTTTCACCTCTTGCACCTTTCTCTTGACCTCCTGTCTCTTTCTTTTATACTTCTCCCACTCAATTGCATTTTTTCCCTGCAAAAATCGTCCAAATGCCTCTCTCTTCTCTTTCACTAATACTCTTACTTCTTCATCCCACCACTCACTACCCTTTCTAAACAGCCCACCTCCCACTCTTCTCATGCCACAAGCATCTTTTGCGCAATCCATCACTGATTCCCTAAATACATCCCATTCCTCCCCCACTCCCCTTACTTCCATTGTTCTCACCTTTTTCCATTCTGTACACAGTCTCTCCTGGTACTTCCCCACACAGGTCTCCTTCCCAAGCTCACTTACTCTCACCACCTTCTTCACCCCAACATTCACTCTTCTTTTCTGAAAACCCATACTAATCTTCACCTTAGCCTCCACAAGATAATGATCAGACATCCCTCCAGTTGCACCTCTCAGCACATTGACATCCAAAAGTCTCTCTTTCGCACGCCTGTCAATTAACACGTAATCCAATAACGCTCTCTGGCCATCTCTCCTACTTACATAAGTATACTTATGTATATCTCGCTTTTTAAACCAGGTATTCCCAATCATCAGTCCTTTTTCAGCACATAAATCTACAAGCTCTTCACCATTTCCATTTACAACACTGAACACCCCATGCATACCAATTGTTCCATCAACTGCCACATTACTCACCTTTGCATTCAAATCACCCATCACTATAACCCGAAAAAGGTGAGAACAATGGAAGTAAGGGGAGTGGGGGAGGAATGGGATGTATTTAGGGAATCAGTGATGGATTGCGCAAAAGATGCTTGTGGCATGAGAAGAGTGGGAGGTGGGCTGTTTAGAAAGGGTAGTGAGTGGTGGGATGAAGAAGTAAGGGTATTAGTGAAAGAGAAGAGGGAGGCATTTGGACGATTTTTGCAGGGAAAAAATGCAATTGAGTGGGAGAAGTATAAAAGAAAGAGACAAGAGGTCAAGAGAAAGGTGCAAGAGGTGAAAAAAAGGGCAAATGAGAGTTGGGTGAGAGACTATCAGTAATTTTAGGGAGAATAAAAAGATGTTCTGGAAGGAGGTAAATAGGGTGCGTAAGACAAGGGAGCAAATGGAACTTCAGTGAAGGGCGTAAATGGGGGGGTGATAACAAGTAGTGGTGATGTGAGAAGGAGATGGAAAGAGTATTTTGAAGGTTTGTTGAATGTGTCTGATGACAGAGTGGCAGATATAGGGTGTTTTGGTCGAGGTGGTGTGCAAAGTGAGAGGGTTAGGGAAAATGATTTGGTAAACAGAGCAGAGGTAGTAAAAGCTTTGCGGAAGATGAAAGCCGGCAAGGCAGCAGGTTTGGATGGTATTGCAGTGGAATTTATTAAAAAAGAGGGTGACTGTATTGTTGACTGGTTGGTAAGGTTATTTAATGTATGTATGACTCATGGTGAGGTGCCTGAGGATTGGCGGAATGCGTGCATAGTGCCATTGTACAAAGGCAAAGGGGATAAGAGTGAGTGCTCAAATTACAGAGGTATAAGTTTGTTGAGTATTCCTGGTAAATTATATGGGAGGGTATTGATTGAGAGGGTGAAGGCATGTACAGAGCATCAGATTGGGGAAGAGCAGTGCGGTTTCAGAAGTGGTAGAGGATGTGTGGATCAGGTGTTTGCTTTGAAGAATGTATGTGAGAAATACTTAGAAAAGCAAATGGATTTGTATGTAGCATTTATGGATCTGGAGAAGGCATATGATAGAGTTGATAGAGATGCTCTGTGGAAGGTATTAAGAATATATGGTGTGGGAGGCAAGTTGTTAGAAGCAGTGAAAAGTTTTTATCGAGGATGTAAGGCATGTGTACGTGTAGGAAGAGAGGAAAGTGATTGGTTCTCAGTGAATGTAGGTTTGCGGCAGGGGTGTGTGATGTCTCCATGGTTGTTTAATTTGTTTATGGATGGGGTTGTTAGGGAGGTAAATGCAAGAGTCTGGAAAGAGGGGCAAGTATGAAGTCTGTTGGGGATGAGAGAGCTTGGGAAGTGAGTCAGTTGTTGTTCGCTGATGATACAGCGCTGGTGGCTGATTCATGTGAGAAACTGCAGAAGCTGGTGACTGAGTTTGGTAAAGTGTGTGGAAGAAGAAAGTTAAGAGTAAATGTGAATAAGAGCAAGGTTATTAGGTACAGTAGGGTTGAGGGTCAAGTCAATTGGGAGGTGAGTTTGAATGGAGAAAAACTGGAGGAAGTGAAGTGTTTTAGATATCTGGGAGTGGATCTGTCAGCGGATGGAACCATGGAAGCGGAAGTGGATCATAGGGTGGGGGAGGGGGCGAAAATTTTGGGAGCCTTGAAAAATGTGTGGAAGTCGAGAACATTATCTCGGAAAGCAAAAATGGGTATGTTTGAAGGAATAGTGGTTCCAACAATGTTGTATGGTTGCGAGGCGTGGGCTATGGATAGAGTTGTGCGCAGGAGGATGGATGTGCTGGAAATGAGATGTTTGAGGACAATGTGTGGTGTGAGGTGGTTTGATCGAGTAAGTAACGTAAGGGTAAGAGAGATGTGTGGAAATAAAAAGAGCGTGGTTGAGAGAGCAGAAGAGGGTGTTTTGAAATGGTTTGGGCACATGGAGAGAATGAGTGAGGAAAGATTGACCAAGAGGATATATGTGTCGGAGGTGGAGGGAACGAGGAGAAGAGGGAGACCAAATTGGAGGTGGAAAGATGGAGTGAAAAAGATTTTGTGTGATCGGGGCCTGAACATGCAGGAGGGTGAAAGGAGGGCAAGGAATAGAGTGAATTGGAGCGATGTGGTATACAGGGGTTGACGTGCTGTCAGTGGATTGAATCAAGGCATGTGAAGCGTCCGGGGTAAACCATGGAAAGCTGTGTAGGTATGTATATTTGCGTGTGTGGACGTATGTATGTACATGTGTATGGGGGGGGTTGGGCCATTTCTTTCGTCTGTTTCCTTGCGCTACCTCGCAAACGCGGGAGACAGCGACGAGGTATATAAAAAAAAAATATAAAAAAATATAAATATATATATATATGCAAATATATATATATATATATATATATATATATATATATATATATATATATATATATATATATATATATATATATATATATATATTAGGGTAAATTAGTCTATGAGTATTATTTTGATTTCTTTTTATGTAAAAGTTTGTCAGATTTCAGTAAATGTGGAGTAGGTAAACTGTTGTTTTGAGTTCAAAGTTCAAAGTAATCAGAGCAGATATGAACTGGACGTAATCTAAATTTAAAGAACAAATTGCCTTTACAAACTCATTTAAAAAAAATAATAAATAGTTTGTATATTTGTTAACGAACTTTGGTTTCCTAGTAGCAAGAAAATAATATATATATATATATATATATATATATATATATATATATATATATATATATATGAAATAAATGTCGAATGAAATGATCTAGAAATGATACAACTTGGTGAAATATATCAGAGAATCAGTGCACCCATCACTTGAGGCCATTTAAAGTCGTTCACATACTCCATATACTCTTTAACAGTGTTGGAAACTATCCACGAAGTGCTTTTTGGAGGTGCTGTTGAAGGGGGAGTGGTAGGAACCACCTTGGAGGCGTTCTTGAAGGTACATTGGTAGGAGCGACCTTGGAAGTGGCTTGGGGAGCCACTTCGTGCTGAAGGGTCGTACCGTTGTGCTCAAGGGTCGCACCGTCGTGTTCAAGTGTCGGGCTGTCGTGCTCATTGGTCGTACCGTTGTGCTCAAGGGTCGCACCGTCGTGTTCAAGGGTCGGGCTGTCGTGCTCATTGGTCGTATCATCGTGCTCAAGGGTCGTATCATCGTGCTCTAGGGTCGTACCGTCGTGCTCAAGAGTCGTCCATCGTGCTCAAGGGTCGTACCGCCGTGCTCAAGGGTCGTACCGCCGTGCTCAAGAGTCGTCCGTCGTGCTCAAGAGTCGTCCGTCGTGCTCAAGGGTCGTATCATCGTGCTTAAGGGCCACAGTGCCGTGCTTAAAGGTCACACTGCAAATGCTTAAGGTATTAGGATCCAAACGCTTATGTAGGATCATAAAAATTTCATCGTATCTAACACCATCAACAATGCAAGTTATATTCTCAAGTGTTGCCTTGAAATGAAATGATTAATTAACCGTTAAAAAAAAAAGAAATGAATCTGCCATTCAGAATAGCTTGATGGTCAGCATATTTCCTCCAAGTCATCCTGCTTTCCTGTCGCGTTAGAATAGTCGAGTGGACGCGTGAACGAAGTTCGAATCGCTTCGAATCCTTCCATGGTGAGCGAGAGAACAGACGAAGGTCCTTGGTGGAAAAGGCAATGCTACCGCCACCTCACAGGGTGTGTACATGACGTTCGGGAAATGATCACCTCCAAACTTTAGACTCATTAAAATTATGTCTACTTAACCTTTGGATAACTTCCTCTCGTCGACTAAATAAACGAACGACCAACTTTAAATGGTGTAAGTCACAGGTTATAAAAGTATATATCACGTGGATTTTCTAACAGAGGGGGGGAAAAAAGTCACCCAGTTGAGACTCCAAAAAAAATCAGCTGGCGACATTAGAAAATATAAAGAGCTTGGGGGAAAAGGACAGAATGTCGTGTGGATCTTCCATTATAGACGCCGACCCCAGTGCAGTTCTTCATCTCCAGGAGATGAGAGAGGACATGAGGATTAGGCTGGGATGGATGGAGTGTGTTGAACATCTCGCGGCTCTGTCTCCACCTCCTGTGCTTTGGCTGGAATGGAGTGTGGTGAACATCTTGCAGTACTGTTTCCAGCTCCTGTGGTTTCGTAACACTGATGTCTTCGCCCACATTTCTTCTCCTGAAATATTCCATAACATGTGTGGCATACTGAAGATTTGTAGACTTAGGGCATCGTATAAATGAAGTGCTAGACCTGGCTTTCTTTAACCTCCTGTGGACGAGATTTCATAGCGTTATGAAACTTCCCTTGTGGCACAGAAGAATGGCTTCATAGTACTGTTTGAGCTCCCTGAGGCACAGACGACTGACTTCATGGTGTCATTTGTACCCCCTGAGGCACAGAAGACTGACTTCATGGTGTCATTTGTACCCCTTGAGGCACAGAAGACTGACTTCATGGTGTCATTTGTACCCCCTGAGGCACAGACGACTGACTTCATGGTGCCATGTCCAGCCTCGTGGTCTAGAGAACTGCTGACCTTTCCCTGGATGCTCCAGAAAGTAGATAAATTCCAGAACTTGGAACCTATCCTGCTGACCACACCTTTGTTCTTACGAAACCTCAAAATGCCATGGAGTTTATGCCTTCACATGGATAAGATAAACTCGCAGCTATTTCACTGTTTAAGAAGACAGTTGTAAATAATGGAAAATGGTCTCTTTATGTAATTCTTTTTCGTGAAAAAAGTAAAATCATCTGATTCCCTGGAGGACTGAAGACTGGTTTTTCTACTGTGAATACCTGGAGTTGGATATATTTGTGTATATTTATGTGTGTGTGTGTGTGTGGTTCGTAACCCGGCATTACGTATGTCTTACCCCTCACTACAGCATGCACGAATGGTCCTTAAATGCCTGTCTTATTTTCCTTTAGTATATTGTGCACACACACACACACACACACACACACACACACACACACACACACACACACACATACACACACACACACACACATATATATATATATATATATATATATATATATATATATATATATATATATATATATATATATATATATATATATATTTTTTTTTTTTTTTTTTTTTTTACTTTGTCGCTGTCTCCCGCGTCTGCGAGGTAGCGCAAGGAAACAGACGAAAGAAATGGCCCAACCCCCCCCCCCCCATACACATGTACATACACATGTCCACACACGTGTATACATACCTACACAGCTTTCCATGGTCCACCCCAGACGCCTCACATGCCTTGATTCACTCCACTGACAGCACGTCAACCCCTGTATACCACATCGCTCCAATTCACTCTATTCCTTGCCCTCCTTACACCCTCCTGCATGTTCAGGCCCCGATCACACAAAATCTTTTTCACTCCATCTTTCCACCTCCAATTTGGTCTCCCTCTTCTCCTCGTTCCCTCCACCTCCGACACATATATCCTCTTGGTCAATCTTTCCTCACTCATTCTCTCCATGTGCCCAAACCATTTCAAAACACCCTCTTCTGCTCTCTCAACCACGCTCTTTTTATTTCCACACATCTCTCTTACCCTTACGTTACTTACTCGATCAAACCACCTCACACCACACATTGTCCTCAAACATCTCATTTCCAGCACATCCATCCTCCTGCGCACAACTCTATCCATAGCCCACGCCTCGCAACCATACAACATTGTTGGAACCACTATTCCTTCAAACATACCCATTTTTGCTTTCCGAGATAATGTTCTCGACTTCCACACATTTTTCAAGGCTCCCAAAATTTTCGCCCCCTCCCCCACCCTATGATCCACTTCCGCTTCCATGGTTCCATCCGCTGACAGATCCACTCCCAGATATCTAAAACACTTCACTTCCTCCAGTTTTTCTCCATTCAAACTTACCTCCCAATTGACTTGACCCTCAACCCTACTGTACCTAATAACCTTGCTCTTATTCACATTTACTCTTAACTTTCTTCTTCCACACACTTTACCAAACTCAGTCACCAGCTTCTGCAGTTTCTCACATATATATATATATATATATATATATATATATATATATATATATATATATTGTCTGTCGGGCTGTGAATGCCTTTAGGTAATCTGTTAGAGAAAATCAAATATTTCTATCTAGAACGTGAAACTTCTTATATGCCAGACATTTATAGAAAAACAAAATAGTGTTAGTCGTACATCAGTGACAGACTTTTATATGACGGCTGTTTACTTACTGTGTAAGTTTATAGTTCGGTTTATACTTGAGAGTTTTGATAGATTTCAGGACGTCAAAAAGGTTTTGGCCATGATAAGCGATTCTGAGTTATTCTTTGTCCTTCCGTCGACGAAGGTCACACAAATTGTTAATTTGTAGGATAAATCAAAACTCTCATCAGACCATCGGGGTTGACTCTGACAAAAAAAACAAAAGATGGATAGAGACATTTTGATAGACCACACGAGAATGAGTAAGGCATTAGCCAGGAACAAATGTGGGGTTGAATATTGGAAAGCAATAGGGGGGAAAGAATAATGTCCAACAGTCCATATAGTCTATGGAGACCTGACCGTATTTGCCTCTAGGAACCGATGTTTGCCTTATTTTCAGTCTGATTCCAGTCACACGTCCTTATTGCAGTGGCCAGATCTCCGTGCACTGGCTGTGGCCGTGTGCGTTCAAGCGCGCGGTCAAAAAGGAACGCCAGTTTTGATCAGGCACCTGGCCGTCTGTGAACGCATTTTGAAAGACATTTTTATTTGCTAACCCCTCCATAAAGACGGACTTACTAAGTCTTTTGATTAGAAATGATAATTTCATGAACTTTCAGCTGAGAATGTTTAATGGGCGAGGCATCATGAACACATGCATTGGTTTTCGCCACTTTTGGAAGACAGACGGAGTGAACACAGGTATATTTCTATGACAGAAATGATATCAAAGTAAATCTCGAACATTACGGAAACACTTGGAGGTTTTCTTTTGGCTCTGTTCATCCTTCTTTATCATATTCTATTTGTATCACATTATGTCCCCTCCTCCTCCTCCTCCTCTTCTTCTTCCTCCTCCTCCTAATCTTCCTCCTCCTCCTCCTCCTTACGATTTTTCTCTCACCTTCGATCTACATTATCGATAACTTTACCATGAAGTTTCTAAACTTGCTTTTCAAGGTGTCGCTCGTGGCGCCTCAGTATATGAGTTCCGACGATGTGATCATTGGTCATCGCTCACATCACCTCATCCCACCAACCAGCTCGATGTATTTTTTTTTTCTTTCTTTTTATCGCACAGAAAATAATTCCTTCTGCCCGTCGCCTCTTCTTCAAGTGTCGCCAAAGGTGAAGATACGTGATCACAGTTGTTGATGGTGATGATTCTAACAATGATGATCGATGGTGACTCTAATCACCATAGTTACTGGTGGCTCGTAATTAGCTTGCCGTAACCCTATCTGTTACCTCACACTCTCGACTGACAGACTCCTCACTTCTATGTAACATGTTCATGGTCAGAACCTGAGCTCTGTGTAACACACCTGATAGTCCGACCCCAACCTCTATGTAACACACGTACAGTCAGACCCCAATTTCTATGTAACACACGTGACAATCAGACTCCAATCTCTGTGTACCACTTTTAAGAGCCAGACTCCAACTACTGTGTAACACCGTAACACTCGGACACCCGACCACTCTGTAACGCTGTGACAGTCAGTCAGTCCCCCCTAGCCTCTATGTCACACTCTGTGACAGCCGGATACATCGAGGAAAACAATGACATAGAAACAACAAGAAGTTTTGTGTCACGTAAATTATGAGGAGATCAAAAACACAAGAGTCATAGTCGAATGATTTCCAAAGCCCACACCGGTATATTGGGAAGATATTATGTAAAACATAGCCAGAATTTACGGTAGATCCATCAACAGTCGTAGGAGAGAGAGAGAGAGAGAGAGAGAGAGAGAGAGAGAGAGAGAGAGAGAGAGAGAGAGAGAGAGAGAGACTACCACTGGTCCTCATGCAGGTGGATGCCAGTGTAGGGGAGTCAGCTGTTTGCTTCGCGACACGTGACCCTTCTGAGTCAGCTGATTACTTAGGGCATCAGCTGATCCCACGAGTCAGCTGATGCTCGAATCAGCTGAATTCAGTGTGTTTCCCTGCCCTCCAGTCCTCCCCCCCCCCATGACATGGCCCCTCCCATGCATAAATCTTCTCCCACACTTTCCCTTCCTCGACTCCCACTGTAATGGCTTCCAGTCCCTCCTGTAATCTTCTCGTTGGCCAGTCATGTTTAATCCATAGCAGTTTGTGTGTGTGTGTGTGTGTGTGTGTGTAATTCACCTCTCTGATTACCTAGTTGTACTGGTAAGGGGAGGGAGTTCTTTACTTTTTTTTTTTTTTTTTGAGTTCTTTACTCTTGGGAGCCTTCGTCTCTTGGACTTCGTCTGCTAAGGTATAACTTTTTTAAGCTGTTTACCGTCAGTATTGATATTCTCACGACTCATTTTTCTCCATTCGTCGTCTTATACTGACAAAAAAAGGACTTATTTATATTCGTTGCAAAGAGTTTCTTTTTCCATTCCATATTTTGGTTTCTGGTTGTTCCGTCCCTGCATCTTTCGAAGAACTGTCAACTGTCTTCCTCATCAGGTTAGTGTAAGACTTAGATGTTGTGATCAAGTCACCCCTCACTTTCCTATATTTCATGGTGGACAGAGTTATAGCCTTTAGCTTTTATTCTCTTCTAACTCGGCTCGCTTAATTTTGCTTGGGTGTCCTCGTCTGGACCTTCTCTTTTGCTCCTCTGCGCTCCCATAGAGGCGATGACCAAACTTGAGAAGCATATTCGATGTTTGGTCTCATGCAGGATGTGAACAACATTATTTGAATGTATTTCCAGTATTTGTTTCCACACAGTTTGTCTTCTTTTCCATTTTCTTAACGTGGGACTCTGGCGACGATATAGGGACGATGTCTACTCCAAACTCACAGAGGTTCCCGTGGCTTATTTCCCGCTGGAAAATATTCACATCGAGGCTTTCCTCTGCTGTGTCCTATCCTCACTACCTTATATTTACTCGGGTTGAAACTTCTTCATCATCTTGATATCATATATAAGACCAACTTTGGCGTTGGTCAAGGTCTCGTTATAAGTTAATGAATTCCTCTTCGCATTTTGCTCGCCTCATCTTGTCATCATCTGCTTACAACAAGTAGGACTCAAGCCCTTCAAGCCAGTCAGTCACATCAATCCAGAAGAGTAGTGGTCCTAGAGCAGAACCCTGCGGCATGCCACTGCTGACCTTAGCCTAATACGAGAAGGTTCCTCTGGCACGCGTCATTTGTTCCCATCCACAAGGATATTCTTCACCCCGTTGAAGTAGTCTTCCCCTCATATCCGTCTAAAGATCCAGCTTCTTTACCAGCCTCCAGTGTGGTACACTGTGAGATTTATCCTGACACTCCGGATATAGACAATCTACTCCGCCTTTTCTTTTGTCTAAAACGTAGCTCACTTTCTCGTAGAAATCGTACCGGCACAGGACATGTAACGTTCTTTCCCTGACGCTGTGTTGTCTCTCAGTCCTGTAGTCTTTCCTCTGCAGGCTGTCACCCATCTCTCTCAATACCTTTTCCAACACCTTACAACCCGCACACGTCAGCGAGGCCGTCTGTAGGTCGGGTCATCCTCCCGACCTCCATTCTAAAACGCATGTGTGACACTTGCGTTCTTCCGTTTCCTTAAAACTTGACCCTTTTCTCGGGCAACATCTTGACCAGCGTTTCAAGTGGTCTGCCGACTACATATCTGCACACATCTTCAGCACATATGGAAGAATTTCTTCCTTACCATGAGTCTTGGATGGGTCAAGATCCTTCAGTGTTTTGTTTATGTCCTCCAGATATGTCAGTGCTCTTCGAAGACCTCTGGCCATCCCACCTGACATGAGAGGTTAGCATTTAGTTCCTTGCATCTCCTGACATCATCCTGCGTAGCTCATCCATCTAAACACCTTAGCCTGATCAGTTGCTCTGTAACTTATGATTCACTCCTGATGAAGTGATGGGAATGTTTTGGATTTTCTCCGTTTCAGATTTTCTTTATTCCTCCTTTACCTTATCTTGCTCTACTTGTTCCTTGTCTTTTTGTACCCTACCAAATGCTGGTTGGAAAGCCTGGTTCTTGTCCACATCAGATCGTGAGCCACCTTCGCTCTATGACATCCTGTGCTGAACAACTCTTCCTTCCGGATGTCAGGCTAAAGGTATCCATGCCTCCACCCCTTCATTACAGATCTCGCCGCAGCTTCCGCCACCGTGACCCATTTTCCAGTTTATGTTTCCACAGAAACCGTTGAGGTGTGTGTGTGTGTGTGTGTGTGTGTGTGTGTGTGTGTGTGTGTGTGTGTGTGTGTACCTTCCACGATTCTATCTCCTCTTTGAGCTGGTCTCTTCTTTGAGTTAGTGCTTCCCCCTCCGCCGCCCACTGTTGTCACTAGATGCTCTGCTCCTTGTTATGGACATTTCCAGTGGTTGAGCCAGTCTCTAGGAAAGTAGAGAAAAGACACTCCTAACCCGACTCGGTTTTCATATATTTCACTGTCTTTCACCTGGTTCTATACCACACAAATCCCCTCAAGTGTGTGTTCATGCCTCTTGACTATAAATTTCCATTCCGTATTTTCTTCGTTCATCCAACGACACTTTTCATGACCAGGTAGTAGCGATCACCGCATTCTTGCATGATGACCTAGTCTCTTCCTCTGGACTGTTATGACACAACAGTTTCTCTCCTGGGGGGGGGTATAGCCTCAATCTGGGACTGATTTCAACCATATGTCAAGTTTTCTCTTGTAGCGTTTCCATGGTTGCTGCATGCACGTTTCTTATTTCCCTGGGTCGTGTAGTAGTGAACCGTGCGAGCTACCTCCCTGGGCGTTCATCTGTCTTGTGTCTGATATTGATGCGGTCTGTTCCTCGGTAATTCTTGTAGGTTTGATGACCCTGAAAACTCCTTGTGAAGAAGGTTGAAGATTCCGTACGTTGTCCTTTTACCCTCCCCCCCCTTTTTTCGGTCTGTTGCCACGGGTAGATAGATAGATAGATAGATATAGATAGATAGATAGATAGGTAGATAGATAGATATAGATAGATAGATAGAGAGAGAGAGAGAGAGAGAGAGAGAGAGAGAGAGAGAGAGAGACAGAGAGAGAGAGACAGAGAGAGAGAGAGAGACAGAGAGAGAGAGTGTTGTCCTCACCTGCTGCTCCACCTGGGTCCTTGAGATCGGCCGGACTCGCAGTACTGATAACCTTAAACGACCAAAGTTGAACCTTAAACGACCAAAGATGACCCATCGAGCCTCCACCCCCCCTCACCCCCACCGCTTTTGACCTATCACCAGCGGCGTGGTACACTCGTTCGTAACTCGTATGGGCTGGGGATCATGCAACAAGCGTGGACGCCCAGAGGAAAGAGAGTAAGGGAGGAGCCACCAGAGTAGCATGGAAGAGAAAACTGTTGGAGCAAGACGAATGACACTAGAGTAAGTCAAAGGAAGATTAGGGTCAACAAGACGAGAGGGAAGTAATTAGAGAAAAGGTCGTTAGAGAATAGAGTTATCAGCGTAATATTCTGAAAAGTTCATAGGGTAAGTGGAAAGGAGTTAGAGTTACATAGGCCAAAGCAAAATCGTTAGAGTAAAATACAAGAATAATGAGAGGAAAGTTGAAGCCACCGGATTGAATAGGTAAAAGTGAAAGAAAAAAAAAACGAGATGGGGGAAGAAAGAACTTCACTAGGAAAGTCATGGAAGAGGACAGTGTTCATGAGAATCATTAGTGTAATCACAATAACGTTAAGGTAACTTTGTAAAAGGTGAGTCATTAGAGAGGAAAGGAAAATATAATCGGGGCTTTAGGTAGCGATTACCTTTCCCTGTTCTCATATTTGATATTTGAGCCGGATTTTTTTTTTTTTGTACGTTGTTAATTACACTCCAGATTAAATTTTGATGTAGAGATATTACAGAGCGACAATATCCAATCTAATGTGGCCTAAAGTCTTGTCAATTTTACACTTATTTCTAAGTCTTCTTTGATCGTAGATGTATCAAGCGTGTTGATGTTTGATGGGGAATAAACGCGACATCCGGGATGAAAAAGAAAAAGAAGGAAATGAAGGAATACGAAGAAGGGAGGGTGATGCATGATGTTGAGAGAGAGAGAGAGAGAGAGAGAGAGAGAGAGAGAGAGAGAGAGAGAGAGAGAGCAAACATTCTCTCTCTCTCTCTCTCTCTCTCTCTCTCTCTCTCTCTCTCTCTCTCTCTCTCTCTCTCTCTCTCTCAGGCCACACTACAGATGGACACCTCACTGGAGCACACAGACTTCCTCCAGGTCATCATGTCCTCTGCCCCCCCCCCCCCTTCCCTCTCCCCCACCCCCTCCCTCCCTCCCCCTCCCCTCCCCCCCTAGCAAATCGGGCAACATTTGGTGTATAAAATTTTTCCCTGGGATCGCGTGGGAGTCTTGGGGTGTGTGTGGGTGTGTGTGTGTGTGTGTGGGTGGGCAACCATCCATTAGACTTGGAGTGGTCCATCTCCGCCCGCCACCCATTACCTCCCTTTACATCGCCCATTAATCAATATTTTCTCACGTTGATGCAATTTGAGATAGAACACCGGCGAAATGAATCACTTAGGGGGGGGTCGGGAGGTGGGGGTTGTGTCGGTCCGCCTGGGGGGTCGAACATCTGTAGCAGCAGCAGCAGCAGCTGTTTAGCTTCACCGAACACATCTGCCGACTCAGATGCAACAGGTGTTTTACTTGCTGTCGTCTTTGACTACCTTCGTCTTCCCAATTTTTTTTTCCCAGATTTTTTTTATCTTTTTTAGTTTCGTACACATTTTTTACACTTAAGGGTCGGATCAAAGGTCACAGCATCGTACCCTAGGGTCGTAACGTGGTGCTGTAGGGTCGTAACGTGGTACTCAAGGGTCGTAACGTGGTGCTGTAGGGTCGTAACGTGGTACTCAAGGGTCGTGACGTGGTACTCAAGGGTCGTGACGTGGTGGTCAAGGGTCGTGACGTGGTGGTCAAGGGTCGTAACGTGGTACTCAAGGGTCGTAACGTGGTGCTGTAGGGTCGTAACGTGGTACTCAAGGGTCGTGACGTGGTACTCAAGGGTCGTGACGTGGTGGTCAAGGGTTGTAACGTGATGGTCAAGGGTCGTAACGTGGTGGTCAAGGGTCGTGACGTGGTGGTCAAGGGTCGTAACGTGGTGGTCAAGGGTCGTAACGTGGTGGTCAAGGGTCGTAACGTGGTGGTCAAGGGTCGTAACGTGATGGTCAAGGGTCGTAACGTGGTGGTCAAGGGTCGTGACGTGATGGTCAAGGGTCGTGACGTGGTGGTCAAGGGTTGTGACGTGGTGGTCAAGGGTCGTGACGTGGTGGTCAAGGGTCGTGACGTGGTGGTCAAGGGTCGTGACGTGGTGGTCAAGGGTCGTAACGTGGTGGTCAAGGGTCGTAACGTGGTGGTCAAGGGTCGTGACGTGGTGGTCAAGGGTCGTAACGTGGTGGTCAAGGGTCGTAACGTGGTGGTCAAGGGTCGTAACGTGGTGGTCAAGGGTCGTAACGTGGTGGTCAAGGGTCGTAACGTGGTGGTCAAGGGTCGTAACGTGGTGGTCAAGGGTCGTAACGTGGTGGTCAAGGGTCGTGACGTGGTGGTCAAGGGTCGTGACGTGGTGGTCAAGGGTCGTAACGTGGTGGTCAAGGGTCGTAACGTGGTGGTCAAGGGTCGTGACGTGGTGGTCAAGGGTCGTAACGTGGTGGTCAAGGGTCGTAACGTGGTGGTCAAGGGTCGTAACGTGGTGGTCAAGGGTCGTGACGTGGTGGTCAAGGGTCGTGACGTGGTGGTCAAGGGTCGTGACGTGGTACTCAAGGGTCGTGACGTGGTGGTCAAGGGTCGTGACGTGGTGGTCAAGGGTCGTAACGTGGTGGTCAAGGGTCGTGACGTGGTGGTCAAGGGTCGTGACGTGGTGGTCAAGGGTCGTAACGTGGTGGTCAAGGGTCGTAACGTGGTGGTCAAGGGTCGTAACGTGGTGGTCAAGGGTCGTAACGTGGTGGTCAAGGGTCGTGACGTGGTGGTCAAGGGTCGTGACGTGGTGGTCAAGGGTCGTGACGTGGTGGTCAAGGGTCGTAACGTGGTGGTCAAGGGTCGTAACGTGGTGGTCAAGGGTCGTGACGTGGTGGTCAAGGGTTGTGACGTGATGGTCAAGGGTTGTGACGTGGTGGTCAAGGGTCGTGACGTGGTGGTCAAGGGTTGTGACGTGGTGGTCAAGGGTCGTGACGTGGTGGTCAAGGGCCATATCGTCCTGCTTAAGCTTCGTACCGTCGTGCACAAAGGATCGTACCGTCATCCTCAAAGAATCGTACCGTCATGCACAAAGAATCGTACCGTCATTCTCAAAGAATCGTACCGTCGTGCACAAAGGATCGTACCGTCATCCTCAAAGAATCGTACCGTCATGCACAAAGAATCGTACCGTCATTCTCAAAGAATCGTACCGTCGTGCACAAAGGATCGTACCGTCATCCTCAAAGAATCGTACCGTCATGCACAAAGAATCGTACCGTCATTCTCAAAGAATCGTACCGTCGTGCACAAAGGATCGTACCGTCATCCTCAAAGAATCGTACCGTCGTGCACAAAGGATCGTACCGTCGTGCACAAAGGATCGTACCCTTCATCCTCAAAGAATCGTACCGTCGTGCACAAAGAATCGTACCGTCGTGCACAAAGGATCGTACCCGTCATCCTCAAAGAATCGTACCGTCATGCACAAAGGATCGTACCGTCATCCTCAAAAAATCGTACCGTCATGCACAAAGGATCGTACCGTCATCCTCAAAGAATCGTACCGTCGTGCACAAAGAATCGTACCGTCATGCACAAAGGATCGTACCGTCGTGCACAAAGAATCGTACCGTCGTGCACAAAGGATCGTACCCGTCATCCTCAAAGAATCGTACCGTCGTGCACAAAGAATCGTACCGTCATTCTCAAAGAATCGTACCGTCGTGCACAAAGGATAGTACCCTTCATCCTCAAAGAATCGTACCGTCGTGCACAAAGAATCGTACCGTCATGCACAAAGGACCGTACCCGTCATCCTCAAAGAATCGTACCGTCGTGCACAAAGAATCGTACCGTCATTCTCAAAGAATCGTACCGTCGTGCACAAAGGATCGTACCCGTCATCCTCAAAGAATCGTACCGTCATGCACAAAGAATCGTACCGTCATCCTCAAAGAATCGTACCGTCATGCACAAAGAATCGTACCGTCATTCTCAAAGAATCGTACCGTCATGCACAAAGGATCGTACCGTCATTCTCAAAGAATCGTACCGTCATGCACAAAGGATCGTACCGTCATCCTCAAAGAATCGTACCGTCGTGCACAAAGGATCGTACCGTCGTGCACAAAGGATCGTACCGTCGTGCACAAAGGATCGTACCGTCGTTCTCAAGGATCGTACCGTCGTGCTCAGGCACTTAAAACACTAAGGAGTGCGATACACTTTTACCATGTTTTCCTCCGAATCAAAAATTTACCACCCGGAACTCGCTCCACCTCGCATCATGGCCCAAAATCTAGACATCTGGTCACTACTGAAATGCATTCGAGGAGCTGTACGTCCCCTATCACATACTCCTCTCCTGTGACGCATCAGAGGAGATTCCGTGAGACAGTTTCCCAGACGTGACTCGCCATACACTGAACGTATACCTCGGTGCGCATCTGCCCAGTCGCGTCTTGTGAGGATATGCTCCACGACCTTTGGCTAACATGGAGAGGAGGAGTACAGGAGAGAGAGAGAGAGAGAGAGAGAGAGAGAGAGAGAGAGAGAGAGAGAGAGAGAGAGAGAGAGAGAGAGAGAGAGAGGCCATGAGAATCCTATCCAACAACTTAAAGTGTTGGAACAGGTTATATGTAGATAGATAAGAGCAACGAAGAGGATTAGATATTGAGTGATACTCTTTAGTAAAGTAACGAGCGAGTCCTTAAGTGCAAATCAACTTCATATAAGTGAGGTGCTTCCCTCTCTGTATATCCATTCACTTATAAAGATAAGAAAGCTAATAAGTATTATGTGTTGAGTGCCGTAGCGTTCATTTAGCTTCGTCTACACTCAATAGATGGAACTGTTCAGCAAGACAGAAATAATCACTAAGATATCACGCAAAATAACCCCCTCCATTACCCATGTTCATGTTCTTCACGCTAGCGTGTGTGCCACAGTTCCCACCTCTCGTACGCCAGTATCCGTACCAGCCAGGAATATAGACAGCCAGGGGAAAGAGACAACAATGAAGGCGTGTCTTGTGTTACCCAGATCAGCGGTGAGGTAAAGCGAAGCGGGAAATCCATGGGAGGAAAAATAGATCTCTCTCTCTCTCTCTCTCTCTCTCTCTCTCTCTCTCTCTCTCTCTCTCTCTCTCTCTCTCTCTCTCTCTCGGTCATCTGATACGTCCGCGAAATGTAATGAAAATCCAACTTAATCTTCGCGTTCTTTGTCCCCCCCCCCCGTGTGCTTCCCTCTCTCTCCCTGAGCGCTCGCCCAGACCCTCCCTCCTCTCTCCACACTCGAACCGACGACCCTCGACAGCACCGGGAGGCCAGTGGGAATCACTTGTTATTACCCTTCACCTCGAAGTCCCAGGTCTTTGGGGGAGGGGCAGCGACGAGACGTATGGGTGGGTGTGTACGTCCACCAGTTGTCGTACGTCATTACATGGAGAGAGAGAGAGAGAGAGAGAGAGAGAGAGAGAGAGAGAGAGAGAGAGAGAGAGAGAGAGAATATACTGACGGACTGACGGACGGACACGTATTTTGACGGACGGACAGGCAGACAGAAGAGGGTACTTCTATCCCTCACGGAGGAGGAAGGGGGAAGGGGGAGGGGGGTGGTCGAAGCTCTAGTGGCCGTGGGTTGGGGGGGGGTAGGTAGTAGTCGATATCCCTTGACGTCCTAGAGAGAGAGAGAGAGAGAGAGAGAGAGAGAGAGAGAGAGAGAGAGAGAGAGAGAGAGAGAGAGCAGGACCTGCTAAGAAGGGGAAACTCAGCACGAGCAGGCAAGAGACTTGGGTGGGTGGAGTGGAAGATGGTGGTGGGTGAGGGAAGGGAGTGGAATATGGTGGTGGGTAGGTGGAGGGAGTGGAATGTGGTGGTGGGTGAGTGGAGGGAGTGGAATGTGGTGGTGGGTGGGTGGAGGGAGTGGAATGTGGTGGTGGGTGGGTGGAGGGAATATGGTGGTGGGTGGGTGGAGTGGAATATGGTGGTGGATGGGTGGAGTGGAATATGGTGGTGGGTGGGTGGAGGGAGTGGAATATGTTGGTGGGTAGGTGGAGGGAGTGTAATATGGTGGTGGGTGGGTGGAGGGAGTGGAATATGGTGGTAGGGAGGGTGGAGGGAGTGGAATATGGTGGTAGGGAGGGTGGAGGGAGTGGAATATGGTGGTGGGTGGGTGGAGGGAGTGGAATGTGGTGGTAGGGAGGGTGGAGGGAGTGGAATATGGTGGTAGGGAGGGTGGAGGGAGTGTAATATGGTGGTGGGTGGGTGGAGGGAGTGTAATATGGTGGTGGGTAGGTGGAGGGAGTGGAATATGGTGGTGGGTGGGTGGAGGGAGTGGAATATGGTGATGGGTGGGTGGAGGGAGTGGAATATGGTGGTAGGGAGGGTGGCAGGCAGCTAACATCGCCTTGAACACAGAAATGACTCAGAGTCGTGGCGAAAATATTCATTGTGAGAAGGAAAGAAAAAAAAAATGGAGCACTTCTATTAGCTGGGAATATTGACCGAGCCATTAAGCTCACTGCTGTAAAGAGTATTCAGTGTACATTTTGTTAATATTCAAATGCACTTTGCGGTTAACTACCTCCAGGGCATTGTACAACCTCTCCATGATATATTCCGTGTATGATTTCCATTATTATAATTAGGAGGGTTAATTAGTTATTATGTATGTAAAGCAGATTTTCTGTATCATGATCATTAACATTTTTTTCTCTCTCTCTCTCTCTCTCTCTCTCTCTCTCTCTCTCTCTCTCTCTCTCTCTCTCTCTCTCTCTCTCTCTCTCTCTCTCGAGTTATTACTCGTATATGAGTTCAGATAATGAGCCATTCTCTCCGTTTACTACCCAAATATAATTCCTGAAAATCGTATTGTATTCTTTTGTGTTTTTCTTTTTTTTTTTTTTCTTTTTCGCGCGAATTTAGGATGTGTTGGCTCCACGCACGGAGAGGAGGCGTGTATGTAAACAACCTGGTTCCCTCGTAGTTGTTGATCATGTCACTAGTAACATACTTCACCCCCCTCCTCCCTTTCGGTACACGCACCAGGGGTCCTGGTTCAGCTGGAGGAGGGAGGTGAGGAGGAGGAGGACGACGTGGAAGTTTGGCAGAGGCTAAAAGGACGACTGTCAGGTCTTCGAGTTCGAGTTGTGGGAATTCCCTCGACTCCGCGATCGCGTAGCATCAAAGCAACAAGGTCCACCTTGTTAATCCGGACGTCAAGTGTCTCTGCTTCTCTCTCTCTCTCTCTCTCTCTCTCTCTCTCTCTCTCTCTCTCTCTCTCTCTCTCTCTCTCTCTCTCTCTCTCTCGGTGCCACCTGCCCTGAGCTTCTGTGTCTGGCTAACACTGGGATTTGTTCTCTTTAAAGGGACCCCCTCCCGTCAACTCTCTCTCTCTCTCTCTCTCTCTCTCTCTCTCTCTCTCTCTCTCTCTCTCTCTCTCTCTCTCTCTCTCTCTCTCTCTCTCTCTCTCTCTCATTCTTGGGGGGGGTCGTCCACTGAGATCCTCCCACGTGCCTAGCTTGGCTTGAAGAAGACGGCCACAGTGTTGTGCCAGGTGGTCAACGCCACTCTTCCCAGGAGGTGGGCGGAGTCTGGAGGACGTGGGCGGAGACTGGAGGATGTGGGCGGAGTCTGGAGGATTGTGGGTGGAATTTGGAGACCGTAGGCGGAGTGTTGATGCCGTAGGTAAAAGCTAGAGGTTTGTGGGTACGGGCTGTAGACTGGATGGAGGGTGGAGGTTGAGGGTTGTTGGACGCGGATGTAGCAACAAGACAATCTTAGTATACGTTTTCTTTGCTTTATCTTTCACAGAGACATTGGCTTTGGTTCACGTATTTGACGTCAGGTCGTCACTAAATCAGCGATAAATGTGGGTCTTTTCTGTCTATCTGGAGGAGGAGATCTGTCATTCCCGTAGGCTCTCCCTCATCTGGAGGAGGAGATCTGTCATTCCCGTAGGCTCTCCCTCATCTGGAGGAGGAGATCTGTCGTTCCCATTGGCTCTCCCTCATCTGGAGGAAGAGATCTGTCGTTCCCATTGGCTCTCCCTCATCTGGAGGAGGAGATCAGTCGTTCCCATTGGCTCTCCCTCATCTGGAGGAGGAGATCTGTCATTCCCGTAGGCTCTCCCTCATCTGGAGGAGGAGATCTGTCGTTCCCATTGGCTCTTCCTCATCTGGAGGAAGGGATCTGTCGTTCCCAGTGGCTCTCCCTCATCTGGAGGAAGGGATCTGTCGTTCCCATTGGCTCTCCCTCATCTGGAGGAGGAGATCTGTCGTTCCCATTGGCTCTTCCTCATCTGGAGGAGGAGATCTCTCATTCCCATTGGCTCTTCCTCATCTGGAGGAGGAGATCTGTCGTTCCCATTGGCTCTTCCTCATCTGGAGGAGGAGATCAGTCGTTCCCATTGGCTCTTCCTCATCTGGAGGAGGAGATCTCTCATTCCCATTGGCTCTTCCTCATCTGGAGGAGGAGATCAGTCGTTCCCATTGGCTCTTCCTCAGTATCACCATTCACCAGCGTCATGACAGCCGTCACTCCCAGTTAATATATGTATATATATATATTTTTTTTTTCCTCCTTGACTCCAAAGGAATTAAAGGAATTTACAGACTTCATTCTTGGAACCGCTGGATAAGAACAATCCCATTAAAATATTAGGAGTATTTTGGCTAATCTGGGAACAGAATATAAATGAATCTGAAATGAATGCTGGAATATTCAAGTCCCTCATAAATGACTGTTACAAGCCACGGTGAATAATTCAGAAGGTTTTGTTTGAGAGTCTGAAATATATCTTGGGGGTAGAAATTCAGTGACTGGGGCCCCTCATTCCCAGCCAAGTTCGGCTCGTTCCCTACTTTAGATGAGGACGGAGAGTGGGGGGAAAATGCAGCTGACTGACAGACTTGACTGACTGTTGAATGAAACGTCTGTTTGGAAGACGTTTTGTGTATTTCTGAGACGTTTGTGTATTTCTGAGACGTTTGTGTATTTCTGAAACGTTTGTGTATTTCTGAGACGTTTGTGTATTTCTGAAACGTTTGTGTATTTCTAAGACGTTTGTGTATTTCTGAGACGTTTGTGTATTTCTGAGACATTTATGTATTTCTGAGATGCTTTTGTATTTCTGAGACGTTTGTGTATTTCTAAGACGTTTGTGTATTTCTGAGACATTTGTGTATTTCTGAGACGTTTATGTATTTCTGAAAGTTTGTGTATTTCTGAAACGTTTGTGTATTTCTGAAAAGTTTGTGTATTCCTGAGTATTCTCTCTCTCTCTCTCTCTCTCTCTCTCTCTCTCTCTCTCTCTCTCTCTCTCTCTCTCTCTCTCTCTCTCTCTCTACTTCGGGAGGAGGGTAACCTAACCTAACCTAACCTAGCCTAACCTAACCTAACCTAACCTAACCTAACCTAACCTACGATGCGATTTTGCCATGAGGCAAGACTAGAAGAGAGAGAGAGAGAGAGAGAGAGAGAGAGAGAGAGAGAGAGAGAGAGAGACATGAGCTCCTACGCGTAACTCTACCGTAGTGTTCGAGGCTGCACCAAGGCCAGCTACCAGGTTACATCGTGCCTCCTGCAGGTTAATCACCCAACCAACGCCTCCACACCACCACACCCCTTTTGTGGCCCACCTGTGGAGAACACCTGCCGAACACGAAGAACGAGGAACAGCGGTTTCAGTGTCTTTGACCGCCCTGTTCTCGAGAACATCGACCTCACCAGTTCGTTGTTCTTAACGCTGTTGAACAGAGAGACGAATTCGTTGTGTCTGGTTACGAATGGCGTCCCTCATCGTGCTAGAGGTAGCGCCATAACATCAGCAGAGGTCAACAAGGGGCTTCTGTGTTGCATCCACCACGGGAATTGATTTTGATATTGAATGTCACAAAGTTCTCTCATCACCTGAGCTTACAGCTTCTTCACTTATATAAGACTCGTTTTTATAACGCGAACATTATATATATATATATTTTTTTTTTTTTGCTTTGTCGCTGTCTCCCGCGTTTGCGAGGTAGCGCAAGGAAACAGACGAAAGAAATGGCCCAACCCACCCCCATACACATGTATATACATACGTCCACACACGCAAATATACATACCTACACAGCTTTCCATGGTTTACCCCAGACGCTTCACATGCCTTGATTCAATCCACTGACAGCACGTCAACCCCGGTATACCACATCGCTCCAATTCACTCTATTCCTTGCCCTCCTTTCACCCTCCTGCATGTTCAGGCCCCGATCACACAAAATCTTTTTCACTCCATCTTTCCACCTCCAATTTGGTCTCCCTCTTCTCCTCCTGATCTCAATGTCAGGTTATCGTACCAGAATTTCAGTTTATCTTACTAGAATTGCAGGTGATCGTTCCAGATTTTCAGGTTATCGTACCAAAATTTCAGGTTATCGTACAAATAGTATCTGATTATCGTACCAGAATTTCAGGTTATCGTACCAGAATTTCAGATTATCGTACCAGATTTTCAGGTTATCGTACCAGAATTTCAGGTTATGGTACTAGAATTTCAGGTTAGTGTTCCAGAATGCAGGTTATCGTACCAGAATTTCAGATTATCGTACTAGAATTTCAGGTTATCGTACCAGAATTTCAGGTTATCGCACCAGAATTTCAAGTTATCGTACCATATTCAGGTTATTGTACCAGAATTTCAGGTTATCCTACCAGAATTTCAGGTTATCGTACCGTTAAACAATAAGACGTACCAACAAGTCTCTGAAGAGGATTAATTGTCAGACACACCAAGACATATATCGCTCCACGTCTCAACTTGTAGAGAATCCAAGTCTCTATATAGTGTGCCTGTAGCCCAGCCTTATTCTGTAAGTGACATGGCTGATGATCCCCCACCGCCCTCTCTCCTCGCACCGACCTGGAACATGTTTTCCCGGAGCGAGGTGAGCATCAAAGAAAATTTGCCTAACCTGAACAGATTAGCCCGTCGTTGGGTTTGGTAAAAAAAAAAAATTCCTCTGCGAAACTTGTTTGTCCTGTAGAATTATTGTTTGATAAATAAACTCTCACCACACAAAAAGAGAGAGAGAGAGAGAGAGAGAGAGAGAGAGAGAGAGAGAGAGAGAGAGAGAGAGAGGAAAAGTTAGGGCTTCTAAAGACGAGGGCCTCGGCAGTATGCAAATATTACCTGGGTAATATTATCTCGGCAAGTGGCTCTAGAATGAGAGATTCTCTCTCTCTCTCTCTCTCTCTCTCTCTCTCTCTCTCTCTCTCTCTCTCTCTCTCTCTCTCTTTCACACACACACACACACACACACATTTTGTAGAGAAACAAAACCAGCAGGTGCTACTACATCCAGCCGAGAGAGAGAGAGAGAGAGAGAGAGAGAGAGAGAGAGAGAGAGAGAGAGAGAGAGAGAGAGAGAGAGCGGGGCCGCCTCAGCAGAACCCACCAAATTACCCCAAGACATTCGTCTGCACCACACAGTATAGCACCCTCACAAACCTGCTCCCCTCATTTTCATCGCCATCCCATGTCCACACAGCCTCCCTCACCAACACACTTCCACATATCCTCCCTCTCCAACACATGGCTATATATCCACTCTCACCAACACACGTCCACATATCCTCCCTTTCCAACACACGTCCACATATCCTCCCTCTCCAACACATGTCTACATATCCTACCTTTCCAACACATATCTACATATCCTCCTTCACCAACACACGTCCACATATCCTCCCTCTCCAACACATGTCTACATATCCACCCTCATCAGCACACGTCCACATATCCTCCCTCTCCAAGACATGTATAGATATCCACCCTCACCAACACATGGTCACGTATCCTCCCTCTCCAACACATGTCTACACATCCTCCCTCTCCAACACATGTCTACACATCCTCCCTCTCCAACACATGTCTACATATCCTCCTTCACCAACAGACGTCTACACCTCATCACCAACACACATCCACACTTATCCCTCCCTCACCAACACACTTCAACATATCGCCCTTCACCAACACACGTCCCGCACATCCTCCCTCACCATAGACGTGCTACCTCACCTCACTACCACCCCTCCTCCACTCTCCTTCTTCATGACTACCCCACCTTCTCTAATCTCCACCTCCTCGTCTTCTACAGGAAGGGAGACCCCTTCGTCAGAGCTTCTCCCAATGTGTGCATGTGTGTGTGTGTGTGTGTGTGTGTGTGAGAGAGAGAGAGAGAGAGAGAGAGAGAGAGAGAGAGAGAGAGAGAGAGAGAGAGAGAGAGAGAGAGAGAGAGAGAGAGCTTTGAGGTGCCCCCAGGTGATCTGAAAGAGGGTTAGCTCTTATCCCCTAGAGGACCCGGCACCAGACAAACCCTCGAGTGTCTTTATCAGCATTGATCACATCACTGATCATCATCTTTGGGCGCGGGAGAACCCACACTAAAGCCATCATTAGTCCAGACTTCGCCACTGATCATCATCTTTGGGCGAGAACCCACACCAAAGCCATCATTAGTCCAGACTTCGCCAGCCGTTAACCACATTCCTAGACACAAACTTTGCCACGGGAAAGTATTTTGCGGAGCGGCCCTTCCTCTGCTTGGCAGGTGGAGTTCGGGAGGTACTGTGCCTGCACAAGCGCTGCACACTGCTTCCTTCGCGCGGTTCAGATAGACGGAGAGACGATGGTAGAGAGGTTGCTTGTGGTTGGTGGCAGCACACAACACCTACAGCGACAAGATCTCGTGTATGTCCGAAGCATGGGATTTACTGGTGGGTAGGAAGATATTATGGTATAGTGAGGTTGTCATTGATAATGACATAATGATAATGATGAAAATGATCATCATCACATATGATGGAAACAATGCAAATTATCCGTACGAGACGAATAATAGTAGCAGAGATGATAATGATGATGATAATGATGATGATAATGATACTAATAATGATAGTGATAATAATAAAATAATAGAAATGATAATAATGATGATATTGATAATAATGATAATAATGATAATGATAATAATGATGATATTGATAATGGTAATGATAATAATAATGATGATATTGATAATAATGATAATAATAATAATGATAATAATGATGATATTGATAATAATAATGATAATAATAATGATAATAATGTTAATAATGATAAGCAACTACAGCAGCACTAATATTTATTACCCAGGAAAACAGATGTCATTAGGGAGCATCCTGCCCCTAAGCTGGTGTTTGGTTCTAGAAAGCTTTAATAATAAGCTTTCAAAATCTGTTTCTCAAGCTCACTTCCTCCCCCACTAGATTTAAGTATTTCATGTTGTTTTGTGCTTCACATTTTATGAAATATACGAGTGAAGATGATTTAATGAGAACTGGAACTAACATAAGTTATGAAATGAATGAAAAAAGTATAAATACACACACACATACACACACATACACACACACACACTCACATACACACACACTCACATACACACACACACTCTCACACACACACACACACACACACACACACACACACACACACACACACACACTCACCACGGGTCGGCTTCGAACCCTGGGTAAGATCCTTAGAGAGAAAGAGAGAAGAAAAACAAATTAATCCTCATCTGGCTCTTTCCTCTGTTCCTACTTATAGAAAGTAATACAGTAGGCGAGGATTTCCAGCCCCCAGCCCCCGCTCCTCTTAAGTCGCGTTCCCCAACGTGTAAAAGTACGACGACACGTATATTGGAATGTTGTTCAGACTTGCCCACGTCGTTGTACCAGGAACTGTTGTACCTTTTGGTGCAAGTGAGGTGTGTCGTGGCGGTCTACACACAGGCAGAGCAGTGCGCGCGGGAGTGTTTCGTCGTGGTGTTGTGTGGTTAAAAGGGAGACAAGGGAGGTACAGCCCTTGTTGTATGGATTGTACTCGTACTTGACTCGTTTGAACCCCTTGGGGACGACGTTACGACCCTCGAACACGAAGGTACGACCCTCGAACACGAAGGTACGACCCTTGAACACGAGTTTATAACCCTTGAACACAAAGATACGACCCTTGAACACGAAGTTACAACCCTTGAGCACGAAGATACGACCCTTGAACACGAAGTTACAACCCTTGAGCACGAGGGTACGACCCTTGAGCAAGAAGGTACGACCCTTGAGAACGAAGGTACGATCCTTGAACACGAAGGTATGACCCTTGATCACGAAGTTACGACCCTTGAGCACGAAGGTACGACCCTTGAGAACGAAGGTATGACCCTTGAGAACGAAGGTACGACCCTTAGCACGAAGGTACGACCCTTGAGCACGAAGGTACGACCTTTGAACACTAAGGTAGTATCCTTGGTTACGCTTGTGTGGCCTCTGACCTGACCCTTAAAGATTAGGTCAAAGGCCAGGCCACCATACACCCAAGGGTCGTACCGTTGTGCTCAAGCGTTGTACCGTTGCTCTCAAGCGTTGTGCCGTTAAGTTCAAGCGTTGTACCGTTGCTCTCAAGCGTTGTACCGTTAAGTTTAAGCGTTGTACCGTTGCTCTCAAGCGTTGTACCGTTGCTTTCAAGCGTTGTACCGTTGCTTTCAAGCGTTGTACCGTTGTTCTCAAGCGTTGTACCGTTGTTCTCAAGCGTTGTACCGTTGTTCTCAAGCGTTGTACCGTTGTTCTCAAGCGTTGTACCGTTGTTCTCAAGCGTTGTACCGTTGCTCTCAAGCGTTGTACCGTTGCGCTCAAGTGTTGTACTTTTAAGCTCAAGCGTTGTACCTTTGCGATCAAGGATTTGCGACAGGTGTGGGTAGGAGATCTATTTTGCCTCGGCTTGTCAAGGTGGACGGTGTGGCTGAAGAGGTGAATGTCAGTTATTTACGTTGATGACGTAATTCAGTGCGTCGGACAGAGTACTGACGCTGGGGAATCCATCTGTCTTGTTGCTTTTAACCTTTCAGAACGACGACTTGACCTCATGAGTACGACGACTTAACTCCTTGAGGACGAGCACCGAGGACCTCTTTAAGTACGACGAAGGAGCGCTCAAGTATGAAGACTTAACCCCCAGAGTACGACGGCTTAACCCACAGAGTACAACGACTTAATTCCCAGTGTAAGACGACATAATCCCCAGAGTACGACGACATAACCCCAGAGTACGACGACTTAATCCCCAGAGTACGACGACATAACCCCAGAGTACGACGACATAATCCCCAGAGTACGACGACATAACCCCAGAGTACGACGACTTAATCCCCAGAGTACGACGACATAACCCCAGAGTACGACGACATAATCCCCAGAGTACGACGACATAACCCCAGAGTACGACGACTTAATCCCCAGAGTACGACGACATAACCCCAGAGTACGACGACATAATCCCCAGAGTACGACGACATAACCCCAGAGTACGACGACTTAATCCCCAGAGTACGACGACATAACCCCCAAAGTACGACGACTTCACCCCTAGAGTACGACGGCTTAACCCACAGAGTACAACGACTTAACCCTCAGAGTACGACGACATAACCTCAGAGTACAACGACATAACCTCAGAGTACAACGACTTAACCCTCAGAGTACAACGACATAACCTCAGAGTACAACGACTTAACCCTCAGAGTACGACGACATAACCTCAGAGTACAACGACTTCACCCCTAGAGTACGACGACATAACCTCAGAGTACAACGACTTCAACCCCAGAGTACGACGACATAACCTCAGAGTACAACGACTTCACCCCTAGAGTACGACGACATAACCTCAGAGTACAACGACTTAACCCTCACAGTACGACGTCATAACCTCAGAGTACAACGACTTCAACCCCAGAGTACGACGACATAACCTCAGAGTACAACGACTTCAACCCCAGAGTACGACGACATAACCTCAGAGTACAACGACTTCACCCCTTGACGACGGCGACGTAGCCGCTCTCGAGTAGGACGCCTCGAGCAGGACCTCACGCTCAGGGTGGGGGGTAGGGGGGGGAGGAGGTTAAAGAGCAATGCTAAAGTTGGTATCCCACATCACGTGTATTCTGGCTGGGGGCATTCTTAAATCATGGTTGGGGGGGGGGGGAGAGGACGGCCTTGGCCTTTTAGGCTTGCAGAATACGGTTCTCATTCGCAGAGAGAGAGAGAGAGAGAGAGAGAGAGAGAGAGAGAGAGAGAGAGAGAGAGAGAGAGAGCCAGATTTACTTAATGAATATTAACTTGGCAGTGAGAAAGTTGAGCATCCTATGTTGGCGCGTAATGAAGTTTAATATCAGGGTGATAGACCACTTTAACTCGGCGAGGCAGGCATTACACACGTTACGAATGCTCAAATTACTACATCTTTATGAAACATTTCAGGACGTAGTGAAAGATCCATGCGCCAAGCTGGGGTTGAAATAAAAAAACGCAGAGAGAGAGAGAGAGAGAGAGAGAGAGAGAGAGAGAGAGAGAGAGAGAGAGAGAGAGAGAGAGAGAGAGAGCTATATTTAATTCGTCTTGGACCAATAATAGATTCATGCGCGAATAATTACAGCGTTAGACAGCTTAATTAAACAGACTTAAGACCTATGGATGAATAAATATTAATGGTAAACAGCTTTATTTTAAGCGCTTCAAGAACTTGGAAAGATCCATGGAAGAATAATAAAATGAAACGCCTTTACTAATTTGTGGGTGACCTCACATTAACCGAAAAGTAAAGTCAGACCATTTTTATTAACCAGGACATCACATAGCAACGATTGTAACATAATAGATCATAACCTCTCCATACCATACTTAGATAAGACTTTATGAGTCAAGGTAAAGTATTGTTAAAGATTCAGGCTCTGGTAATAAAGTCAGACAGGCTTTACTTTCCAGCCAGCGAGTGACCTGGGAAATAACTGAGGTACAAGTGGTAAAGGTAAACAGCTCTATTAACCATTTCGATATAGTGGAATTATTTATATATATAATTGTTTCCGGTTGGTTTAGCCCTGAACGATGTTGCTTTCCCTTTACTAATGTTGTCTACATGTCTCAATAATGATAAGAATAATGATAACAAAGTTAATGATGATGATGATAATGATAATGATAACAGTATTGATGATATTAATAGTAATGATAATGATAAGAATATCAATAATAATAATAATAATGATAACAATAATAATAATAATGATTATGTAATTGATAATGTCAATAACAGTTATAGTAATAATGATTGTGATAATAATGATAGTTAATAGTAATAATGATTGTGATAATAATGATAGTTATAATAATGAAAATAATGACTGCTGATAATACTGATAGTTATAACAATGATAATAATGATAATGGAGCAATAATGATAATGATAATGATAATAGTAATGATATTATGATTATCATTATTATTATCATTATTGTTATTATTATTATTATTATTATTATTATTAGTAGTAGTAGTAGTAGTAGTAGTATAGTAGTAGTAGTAATAGTAGTAGTATATTATTATTATCATTATTGATATTATTATTATTATTATTATTATTATTATTATTATTGTTATTATTATTATTATCATTATTATCATTTAGAGGTTTCCTTAGTGATATCTTGGTGCGATTAACAGAAAATGTTTTTGCGTAACAGAGAGAGACAGAATAGGTCTTGGTAGAGAAGAGTTTGAAATGAAAAAGAAAAGTTCTCTGGCAGAACAGAGCGAGAAACATTGTGCTCGGGAGATGTAAGACACAGAAAAGGTTGGGGTAAAACAGTGTGAGAAACAGAAAAGTTGGTACCGGACAGTAGAAAAACCATAGAAAACATGTAAAGGTTGCGACGCAGCAAAATGAGAAACAGAAAACGTTCTGGTGGAATTGAGTGAGAAACAGAAAATGTTGTGCCGGGCAGAAAACAGTGGGGAACAGAATGTTGAAGCGGAACAGAGATAAATGGAAGATGTTTCGTTGGAGGAGAGCGAGAAACAATAGTTGTTGCTGTGGACAGAACAGAGTTAGAAATATTAGAAGGTTGAAGCGGAATAGAGAAAGAAAGAAAAAAATATTGTTATGGAACGCAAAGAGAAACAGAAAATAATAGAACAAAAGAACGAGAAACATACAAACAAACAAGTTGCGACGGAGCAGATAGAACTAAACAGAAAAGGTTACGAGGAAACAGAATGCGACACAGAAACGTTTGCTGTGGAAAAGTACCTACGGGACCCCATAGGTGTTTGAAGATGATCATGGATCACTTCCTTGGCCACAGTCGTCCATGTCTGTAATATTCTGTGTCTCACGCTAGAGGTCGTACGCCGTCGTAACTAGCTACAGTCGTACATCTTTTCGTCCCTCACCGAAGAGTCGTACCTCCGTACATCGCCAGCACTGTGGGTCGTGCGTGCCCCGCTCAAGAGTCATGCACAGTGTACTACTGGTCAGGCGGGAGGGAGGTAATCCCTCCTGAGGCGAGGTACAGCGAGGGGGACGACGTGGGGTAATCCCATCTAAGACACCATAAAACAGGGGCGGCAGTGTCCCCCTCCTCACCACTGAGGGCGTTAAGCCCCACGTTGGAGCTCGCGACGATCATCATCATAGAACGAGTCAGGAGAGGGTACGGCCAGAGGGGCTGTTCTCCTCGCCAACACGCGGGCGAGGTAGCGCACGGGCGAGGTAGCACACGGGCGATATGGCACACGGGCGAGGTGGACGAGTGTTCTCTGATAACTGTTTGCTTCCAGAACGAATGGTTAATGTGTGGCCCCTAACATTATAAGACCCGAGATTCTGACGTACATGATTAAGTTCTGTGTGTGTGTGTTTCCATCTCCAGGAATATCCTTGTCTTGTAACTGTACACTGTGTTGAACGACACAGTTTCTATATATCTTAAGGTTTTTCTTATTTTAGGAAGACGAGCGTAGACGACTTCGCCTCAGCTCTGCATGATGTGGTAAGTACTACATACAGCGTTTCCCCCTATGTTTGAGGCATCTTCAAGTGAAGGTGAGATACAAGTACACATTATTAAACACTAAATGTACGTCGCGTCATTAGAAGGTAGGTCAGGTACCCGTACTAGTACGTCACTCGCAGTTAGGTGTGTACAAGGTAAGTTAGGTGTGGCGAATGGGGATAGGAATTCAGGTAGGGCATGTTGGGGGCTATGTCGGGGGATAATAAGGTCATGTGTGACCTCACTCAGTGGCCTGATTTACTTTCATCGCCATGAGAGATCACTCCAGCAGTCTATATTAGGAGGGGTCGGTGCTAACGAAAACATTACTTGGGGGGCTGGTTTACGTGCCGTCTCACTGGCTGACCGTCAAATAGGGGGACTGTGGCCACCATGTTCGACTGCATAGTGATGGTTGGAGCTCCGTCTGTCGCGTATGTACACAGCTTCCAGGAATTGTAGACGCCGTTTGTCCGTCTTTGATGCTACGATAAAGATGTGTTTCTTTTTCTATCGTCCATAGCGAGGGTCATGCCATAGCTCTCGCTACTGGTGCTACTTCGGTACTGCCTCGTTCAGGTGGTTCATGAGGCGCCGCCCCAAGGTACATCTAGTTATGTCCAAGTTAGCGTTAACGTCCCTGGGATGTGCAGTTCCCAGTCACAAAGTGTTATCAGCAAACTTCATTGGATTTTGCTATGATGTCCCGAGGTTTCCTCGTGTTCCCCAGGAGAAGCTTGGCTGGTTCTAATACGCAACAGCTCTAAGCATGATATCCCTGACAGTGTTTTCGTTCTGTGTTGATATGGTCTCAGAGGAGCCCATCTTACCCTGTCCAGCTTAGAGTCCTGCCTCGAAGCCATAACAGACTCATAAAAAGGGTTCTGGGAAGTATATTATTATATAGAGATACCTGGGAATGGACATGAAAGTGAATGGAACCAGTGAAGTAGAAGTGAGTCATCGGGTGGGTGAGGGGGCAAAGGTTCTGGGAGCATTGAGGAGCGCGAAAATGGGTATGTTTGAAGGTGTAGTAGTTCCATAGATGCTGTATGGATGCAAAGCTTGTACGGAGGAGGGTGCATGTGTTGGAAGTGAAATGTCTAAGGACAATTTGTGATGTGAAGTGGTTTGATCAAGTAATAAATGATAGGGTAAGAGAACAGTTGAGAGAGCAGAAGACGGTGTGCTGAAATGTTTGGACACATGGAGGGAATCAGTGAGGAGAGGCTGACAAAGAGGATATGTGCATCAGAAGTGGAGGGAAGAGGGAGAAAGGGGAGACCAAATTGGGGATGGAAGGTTGGTGCGGAAAAGCTTTTGGGTGCTTGTATCCTGAACATGCAGGAGGGTGAAAAGGCCTGCACGGGATAGAGTGCCTTAGAGCGTTGTGGTATACAGGAGTCGACGTGCTTTCAATTCACTGAACCAGGACATACGAAGCAGCCGGGGGAAGTCATGGAAATGTCTATAGGGCCTGGTTGTGGATATGGGAATGTGGTTTGGGTAAATTACATATGACAACTAGAGAATGGGCGTTCCTGGCGCTACTTAGCTAACGCTGGAAACGGCAAACAAAAGTGAAAAAAAAAGATATATGTATTTAATTCATTTCTATATACATACGTATGTATTTCTGTGTGATTGCATCAACTTATTCATGTATTACATTTATTCATCGGTTTATGTTGGTTTCATCACTCGTTCAATTAATTGTATCCATATCTGTTAGAGAGACGGGAAGCACGTATGAAAATGAACGGTAACATATTCACAACACGCGTCCAGCGAGAGAGAGAGAGAGAGAGAGAGAGAGAGAGAGAGAGAGAGAGAGAGAGAGAGAGAGAGAGGGGGGAAATCAGCTTTACTTAATAATGATTTAGCTTCTAAAAAAAAAAAAAATACCAAAAATCGTATTTCGATGCCCTTTTATTCTTCCCATTTTGACCCCGTCACAGACTGAATATATTAATCATGTAACTTACATTTCGTGCTGTGATTATAGCCATAAGGTATAATTACTCCTCACCTATTATAATCACCTAATCTGGCTTACATGATTAAAAGCGGCCATTAAAGTATCAGAAATAATTTCAACGCCACACAGGGCCCCCCCCTTTTTTTTTTCTTTTTTTCAAGTAAATCCTCATAAGATGAAATTACTTCTCTCTCTCTCTCTCTCTCTCTCTCTCTCTCTCTCTCTCTCTCTCTATATATATATATATATATATATATATATATATATATATATATATATATATATATATATCTCTATCTATCTATCTATCTATCTATCTATCTATCTCTCCTGTATGTATGTATATATTCATGCTTATGTACGTATACATGTGCACATACAGACGTGCTGTTGTCCGTTTATGTAAACAAACCAGTACGTGTTTGCCACAGCGTTCACTACCACAGGTAGGTGTTTTCTCCATGATCTCCCCCCCTCCCCCCCTTGTACAGTAGCGTCGTCCCCACATACGTAGGTTGATACGTCCCTTGAGCACGACGGCACGACCCCCTTTGAGCTCCCCGGTACGACCCTTAGATGTGAAGACGTTGACCTTTGCCACTAGTTCTTAGCTGCTGAAGGTGAAAGAGGAGGAAGAAGATTTCAGTCTTGATCTGGCCTTTCCTGACGAAGATGTTTTCTTCGAGGGGTCACCTGACGGAGGTGGTACCTCAAAGGCGTTTCCTGATGAAGTTGATCCCTTAGAAGGGTTACTTGATGTGGGTGATCCCTTTAAAAAGGGTCTCCTGACGAAGGTGTTTCCTTATAAGGAACTTCTGACGAAGGTGTTCCCTTAGAAAGAACTTCTGATGAAGGTGTTCCTCCCGAAAGATCTTCTGACGTAGGTGATCCCTTAGAAGGGTTTCCTGACGAAGGGATCTTCTGACGTAGGTGTTCCCTTATAAAGAACTTCTGATGAAGGTGTTCCTCTCGAAAGATCTTCTGACGTAGGCGCTCCCTTAGAAGGGTCTCCTGACGAAGGGATCTTCTGACGTAGGCGCTCCCTTAGAAGGGTCTCCTGACGAAGGGATCTTCTGACGTAGGCGCTCCCTTAGAAGGGTCTCCTGACGAAGGGATCTTCTGACGTAGGCGCTTCCTTAGAAGGGTCTCCTGACGAAGGGATCTTCTGACATAGGTGTTCCCTTAGAAAGAACTTCTGAAGAAGGTATTCCTCTACAAGGATCTTCTGACGTAGGTGCTCCCTAAGAAGAGCCTCCTGCCGAAGGTGTTCTCTTAGAAGAGCCTCTCGATGAAGGTGTTCCCTTAGAAGGGTGTCCTGACGCAGACGTTCCCTTAGAAGGATCTTCTGCCACAGGTCTTCCCCGGGAAGGCAGGGTGTAGGGTACGTCTGATGCCACATCGGTTGTCTGCTTGTATGGATGGTCTGGAACAGGAGTGGGTTAAGATCCGGCTGGGAGATACACTTTTTTTTTTTTTTTTTACCGAGAGCGATTTCATTTTTCTTCGTCTAGTAAAGGTCAGGAATAAGACTGTTAAGGGAAGGTTTATCTTCACGATAGATTCTGCTTCATTTTGTACTGTGCTGGGCGTCTGCTGGTCACTGTTGAGGAAGACCTGCCACTCCAGTGCCTAAGTGCAACTCCTGAGTGAGAGAGAGACTAGTCGCTCGGGCCGAGCTCAGAGGGTATATGTGTCCCCACAGCTGTGTGTGCGTCTCCAACATGTCCCTCTCGAGAGGCTGAGAGATAGATAGATAGATAGATAGATAGATAGATAGAGAGAGAGAGAGAGAGAGAGAGAGAGAGAGAGAGAGAGAGAGAGAGAGAGAGAGAGGGGGGGTCTTTCTCTCCCGTCAGTCCTGAGCTGAAGTACCTCCCCGACACAGGGTCTATATATATATATATATATATATATATATATATATATATATATATATATATATATATATCCTAAAAGTCCCACTTTATTTCAGTACCTTATTACACCCGACGGGGAGAGGCTAAGCGCCCTGGGCAGACGCATCAGCTAATAGATACTTCGAGTCCCCGGTCCGCCCTGAGCACCGGCCATCTCCCCAGCTAGAGGACCTTACCAGGGCAATAAGGCTTCGACCTCCGTCTGTAGACTTGTGCCAATGAATACGAATGAGGCGACGTGGTTGGCACTGAGTCGCCGCTGCGGGAGTGCAAAGCTGTAGGAGGAGCGGGTCTCAGGCGCCCCCGGAGTAGGAGGAGGAGGAGGAGGAGCTGCTGCTGTTTCTGCTGCTCTCAAGAGCTTTTATGACACGGGCATGATGATGCTCATCATCAGCCTCCCAGGGAGGGATGTAGTCAATCATAGGAGACGTGAATATGTGTGAGCCGCAGCCGTCATGCGCCGGGGCGATGCAGCCACAGCAGGTCATGACTGGGGAAAATATTTTTGCATCGTAAAAGAGGACGATGAATAGATTTATCTCGGTCACTCATTCACTGGTGTCCATAAACGCGACTGTTTGCCTTGTGTGAAATTCTTCTCCTGCTAACTCTCTCTCTCTCTCTCTCTCTCTCTCTCTCTCTCTCTCTCTCTCTCTCTCTCTCTCTCTCTCTCTCTCTCTCTCTCCTAGCGACACAGACGCCTCTCCTTCAACGCGGCAGTTGTATAACACAAGCATTATAGATAAATACGTTGCCTTATGAACATAATTATCGTGTTTTACATAAGGATTATTCACCGTCGAGTCTTGTACGCTAGATAGTAAATATATGTTTTTTTTTCTTCTATTCTGATTGTAATTAAGAACTTGTGTCTCGGTTACCCATTTGTAGGATTGTGTGTGTGTGTGTGTGTTTGTGTGTGTGTGTGTCTGTGTGTGTGTGTGATTATCTGCTCCGTCATTTTTTGTGATGCGGGTTGGCAGTGAGAGTATAGGTCATGGGAAGGTCAGTATCATAGACCTAATGGTCTGTGATGAAGTGACCCGCTCGAGGACAGCAGACGTAATCATAAGCTCCATCGCAGATCTATGTAGATGGAGACAGAAGAGTCAAGAAGAAGGCTCTTCCCTACACACGACACCCTCCAGCAGGAGAGCAGCTCTGAAGTGGCGTCATGTAATAAACTAACACGAAAATTTTATAACAAGTGTAAAAATGAAAAAAAAAAAAAAGAGTATCTTGTACCAGTGTGGGGAACCTAGTGATCGCTGTAGACGATTGAATCTATAAAGAAAAAAAGAATTGAATATCGTGTATATAACAGATTCCATCTCGATCAGGCATTTTTTATTTTATCAATAACCGATATTTTTAAAAGCATTTGTCTGATCTTAATCTAAAGTTACTGATTGAGTCTTCTTGAAAATATCTGGATGAGGTTCGCGCCTGTGTTCACTATCTCTTCATCTCAAACTTTTTTCTTGCTTAGATGTGTATCAAGTCAGCCCATTAACGGATTGTGTAAAGTTGTACAGTAATGCTTAGCTGAGTCTTGCTGTTCCACATTTGCCCTCACCCAGTGAACTCAGTCATTGCAGACTGCGATTCTCTGAGTCCCCAAGATGTAATTTCCACGCGGCCAGTCTCTTATGCGGTTCTGTACTGAAGGGAATTCGGTAGTCTGTGTATACAACGTCTGAATCCATTGTTGTAACCGAGTTATCTTATGCATATGTAATGACTGCGTTACTTCGTCAGACCTGCTGATATCATTTTGAAGCTCTTGGTAACCCTTTCTAGAGATTAGTTTTTCTTCTATGAATTCTAAGATCTTATCTTTAATTTTTGTTTCTGATATTTTTTATTTTTTGTCTCCTATATTTTTAACTTAAACCGAAGTGAAACTGATAGGGCGATAATCTGAAGAAATTCTCTCTCTCTCTCTCTCTCTCTCTCTCTCTCTCTCTCTCTCTCTCTCTCTCTCTCTCTCTCTCTCTCAGTAATGTCACATTCGTCACTCTTCCTTCGTTTATTGGTTTCTTGAACGTGTTTAGTGGTCGGGGATAGCATTTGCCTGTTTAATTCTTCTTCCGGTGTTCAACGAGAGAAACCGTCAGGAGCAATTAACTTATTCAAATTTCATTCGTCCAAATATTTAAGTATCTCACAAATTTTCATGTTATTTCTATTACCTTTTTCTCTTTCGTTTTCTGTCCCTGGGAAAAACGTTGTTGTGTGTGTGTGTGTGTGTGTGTGTGTGTGTGTGTGTGTGTGTCTGTGTGTCTGTGTCTGTGTGTGTGTGGCATACTTGTGGAGGTTTTCGTTACTTAAACTTGATTCGAAATACATATCTGATAAGTCGGTCATTTCTTCGTCATCGATGGATAAAGTGTCTTCAATTCTTAGATAACAAGCTCATAGTGATTTTCTTCTTCATCTAGGTCCATTTAAAAGCATAATTCTCAAGGCCTCACTTCACGTTGTGGGAAAGCAGAGAAGGTGCGGATGGAGTAAGAGTCCAAGCTAAGGGAATCAGTGATTCGAGGTGAGGTGAGGAGCAGAGAGAGAGAGAGAGAGAGAGAGAGAGAGAGAGAGCGTATGGTCACTTGGCACTTGAGAAGGATGAAGCGAAGGCCCGGGTAATGGAAGGATCCGGTGGGGGGGTCTGGACGAGAAAGGGGGTCCCTGCGGAGGTTAGGATAAGGAAAAGATACAATGAGGTTTGGATGTGGGTGGGTGAGGTGGGTGTGGGATAATCGTGTGGTCAGGCCTAGTGTGTGTGTGTGTGTGTGTCTCCCAGCGTTGGAGGGGGGGGGGGCGGGCTTGGGTGCCTCCTGGTGGAGGGAGAGAGAGAGAGAGAGAGAGAGAGAGAGAGAGAGAGAGAGAGAGAGAGAGAGAGAGAGAGAGAGAGTTGCCTTTGCCACGAGGTGGTGCTGCAAGATACATAGGCGACGGAGCTTGATGGATAATTCAGGTTGAGGGACGGTGTGAACTGGAGAATTCCCCCGGCGCTACTTTGCCATGGAGACGAGTGGGAGGCTGAGTGATGGAGACGAGTGGGAGGCTGAGTGATGGAGACGAGTGGGAGGCTGAGTGATGGAGACGAGTGGGAGGCTGAGTGATGGAGACGAGTGGGAGGCTGAGTGATGGAGACGAGTGGGAGGCTGAGTGATGGAGACAAGTGGGAGGCTGAGTGATGGAGACGAGTGGGAGGCAGAGTGATGGAGACGAGTGAGAGGCTGAGTGATGGAGACGAGTAGGAGGCTGAGTGATGGAGACGAGTGGGAGGCTGAGTGATGGAGACGAGTGGGAGGCAGAGTGATGGAGACGAGTGGGGGGCTGAGTGATGGAGACGAGTGGGAGGCAGAGTGATGGAGACAAGTGGGAGGCTGAGTGATGGAGACGAGTGGGAGGCTGAGTGATGGAGACAAGTGGGAGGCTGAGTGATGGAGACGAGTGGGAGGCTGAGTGATGGAGACGAGTAGGAGGCAGAGTGATGGAGACGAGTGGGAGGCTGAGTGATGGAGACAAGTGGGAGGCTGAGTGATGGAGACGAGTGGGAGGCTGAGTGATGGAGACGAGTGGGAGGCTGAGTGATGGAGACGAGTGGGAGGCTGAGTGATGGAGACGAGTAGGAGGCAGAGTGATGGAGACGAGTGGGAGGCTGAGTGATGGAGACGAGTGGGAGGCTGAGTGATGGAGACGAGTGGGAGGCTGAGTGATGGAGACGAGTGGGAGGCTGAGTGATGGAGACGAGTGGGAATCTGAGTGATGGAGACGAGTGGGAGGCTGAGTGATGGAGACGAGTAGGAGGCTGAGTGATGGAGACGAGTGGGAGGCTGAGTGATGGAGACGAGTAGGAGGCTGAGTGATGGAAGGGAGTGGGAGGCTGAGTGATGGAGACGATGGGGAGGCTGAGTGATGGAGACGAGTAGGAGGCTGAGTGATGGAGACGATGGGGAGGCTGAGTGATGGAGACGATGGGGAGGCTGAGTGATGGAGACGAGTAGGAGGCTGAGTGATGGAGACGATGGGGAGGTTGAGTGATGGAGACGAGTAGGAGGCTGAGTGATGGAGACGAGTAGGAGGCTGAGTGACGGAGACGATGGGGAGGTTGAGTGATGGAGACGAGTAGGAGGCTGAGTGATGGAGACGATGGGGAGGCTGAGTGATGGAAGGGAGTGGGAGGCTGAGTGATGGAGACGAGTGGGAGGCTGAGTGATGGAGACGAGTGGGAGGCTGAGTGATGGAGACGAGTAGGAGGCTGAGTGATGGAGACGAGTGGGAGGCTGAGTGATGGAGACAATGGGAGGCTGAGTGATGGAGACAGTGGAGCCAGAGTGATGGAGACAGTGGGAGGGAAATCATCTGGGATGAGACAGTTGAACTCGTGTGAGGCGAACGCAAGGCTGGGATTTGATCGTAATACTGAGAGTATACAGCCGAGCCCTTCACATGGTAGAGGAAGGGGAACGGGCCAGGTTAGCAGTGGAAGGAAGGGGAGAGAAAAAAAAAGATTTGCTCTGAACAAAAACCTGGCAAAATAGATGCATTATAAACACTACTTCACCATCGTACTTGCTCACTTGTTTTCGTTTGGCCACTGGCTGCAGTCTCTCTCTCTCTCTCTCTCTCTCTCTCTCTCTCTCTCTCTCTCTCTCTCTCTCTCTCTCTCTCTCTCTCTCTCTCTCTCTCTTGTACTCTCTCTCTCTCTTCCTCTCTCTCCTCCCCCGTCCTTCACTGTCAGTGAGTGTGAGTGGCATCACCATGTGCAGTGCACACCACCCACACATTCCCTGCCACGGCATCTGTGGTCACCTGCCTCACTGTCTTCAGGTTTCTTCGCCTAACACAGATATAATATTGTATGTGGACCACTTAGTGGCTCTCGCTGTGGCTGTTCTGATATGATTTATATATGTATTTATCTATTTATGAACCGGTAGTGTTCCATTGGACCGCTAGTGTTCCACTAGACCGCTAGTGTTCCATTGGACCGCTAGTGTTTCATTGGACCGCTAGTATTCCATTGGACCGCTAATGTTCCATTGGACCGCTAGTGTTCCATTGGACCGCTAGTGTTTCATTGGACCGCTAGTATTCCATTGGACCGCTAGTGTTCCATTGGACCGCTAGTGTTTCATGGACCGCTAGTGTTTCATTGGATCGCCAGTGTTCCATTGGACCGCTAGTGTTTCATGGACCGCTAGTGTTTCATTGGACCGCTAGTGTTTCATTGGACCGCTAGTGTTTCACATTATCGCTAGTGTTCCATTGGACCGCTAGTGTTCCATGGACCACGGGGTTACGAACCCTTGGAACGAACACGATCGGGAACCGAGCTTACGTGGTTTATTCACCAGCAGATACCGTCGTCAGGGACCATCAGTTCTCCAGTTGCCTGTCCCTCCCATGTTCTCCCATGTACTCTCATGGTCTCCATGTACTGACACCCACTCCGTCCCATCATGTCACCATCACCTCCCTTCACTGTATACTGTCACATCAATATCATACTATCTTTCACTGCCCACCGAAATGCCACTTCATTCACTGTATATCTCCGTTACACCCCGTTATGTTAAGGTGGACGTTATACCACACCTTTGTTTACTGAATATGTTCGTTAGACCCCGTTATGTTAAGGTGGACGTTATACCACACCTTTGTTTATTGAATATGTTCGTTAGACCCCGTTATGTTAAGGTGAACGTTATACCACACCTTTGTTTACTGAATATGTTCGTTAGATCCCCATTATGTTAAGGTGAACATTATACCACTCCTTTGTTGACTGAATATGTTCATTAGACCCTGCCATTATATTAAGATGATCACCATGCCGGAGCCTTATTCACAACATACCTCCTCATCATACCACGATCAACACCAGTGCTACCCCTGCTCAAGTCATATCACCTCCAGTATCACCCAGTATGTTGAGATCGACAATATATCCTCAGTCGTCGTCCACACATCACCATTGACCCAATGGTCACCCTTTTAAGTGTGGACGCCGTACCATCCACGTACATACTGCCTTCCGCCCCTCCATTATCATGCATTCCTCCCTCATACCATTTCCCCCCCCCATCAGCCCGTGCATTATCTCTCATCACCAGCCCCCACCACAATCACCCGACATACCATACAAACCACCCACCTCTCCCCCCCCTTCTCTTCAACCCCCACCACAATCACCGACATACCATACAACCTCCCTTCCCCCTTTCTCTCTCTCTCTAACCCCCACCACAATCTCCGACATACCATACAAACCACCCACCACCCTTCTCTCCAACCCCCACCACAATCTCCGGCATACCATACAAACCACCCACCCTCTCTCCAACCCCCACCACAATCTCCGACATGCCATACACCCCCCCCCCCCTCTCTCTCTCTCTCTCCAACCCCCACCATCATGGTCCTCGCCAAATTCTGTTTACGGACAAGACTTCGTCTCCCCCTCACCCCACCACCACCACAAGCTTCAAAATATTCCACGTCGAGAATCTCTCTCTCTCTCTCTCTCTCTCTCTCTCTCTCTCTCTCTCTCTCTCTCTCTCTCTCTCTCTCTCCTCACGCCTTTTCCACGGGAGAGACTCACGCTCTTGTTGTTCACCCGTGAATACAAACACGTACTCAGCCGTGGGCACACGCAAACACACAAACCGCGTTTGTGTGTTTCTCTTACGTATGATCGGGACGAGAGAGAGAGAGAGAGAGAGAGAGAGAGAGAGAGAGAGAGAGAGAGAGAGAGAGAGAGAGTCATATCCACCTGACAAAAAAAGAAAATATGTTGAAACTCAAACTGACCCATCCCTCCTCTTCCTCCACTTCTTACCCCTTCCCCTATACCATCTGTAAAAAACGGTGTGTGTGTGTGTTGTGTGTGTGTGGTGTGTGTTGTGTGGTCTCCTGCTGGCCATACAGCAGCAGGCACCCTCCCTGTTGGGTATAAATTACTATTCATGGAGCGTAAACGTTTGACCGTAGACCGCTTTTCATGCATTTTTTTTTTTTTTTTTTTTTCCTTAACTTCCCCCTCCCCCTCCCCAAAAATAGAAAAAAAATATATATATACCCATTTCAACTTCTGCTCTCAGAATAAGATGGTCAAAAAAAAGAGAGAGTCCGGAATACATTTTCTTTTTTTATTTCTTTTTTTTTTTTGTAATTTCCCAGGTGATGTTGTTGTTGTTGTTGTTGTTGATTTTTGACTCATCATTTGGTTAACAGCTTGGAGGCAGTGAGAAACGGGTGAAAGAGCTTGGAGGTAGTGGGAAGCGGGGAGTAAGAGCTTGGAGGTAGTGGGAAGCGGGGAGTAAGAGCTTGGAGGTAGTGGGAAGCGGGGAGTAAGAGCTTGGAGGTAGTGGGAAGCGGGGAGTAAGAGCTTGGAGGCAGTGAGAAACGGGTGAAAGAGCTTGGAGGCAGTGAGAAACGGGTGAAAGAGCTTGGAGGTAGTGGGAAGCGGGGAGTAAGAGCTTGGAGGCAGTGAGAAACGGGTGAAAGAGCTTGGAGGTAGTGGGAAGCGGGGAGTAAGAGCTTGGAGGTAGTGGGAAGCGGGGAGTAAGAGCTTGGAGGTAGTGGGAAGCGGGGAGTAAGAGCTTGGAGGTAGTGGGAAGCGGGGAGTAAGAGCTTGGAGGCAGTGAGAAACGGGTGAAAGAGCTTGGAGGCAGTGAGAAACGGGTGAAAGAGCTTGGAGGTAGTGGGAAGCGGGGAGTAAGAGCTTGGAGGTAGTGGGAAGCGGGGAGTAAGAGCTTGGAGGTAGTGGGAAGCGGGGAGTAAGAGCTTGGAGGTAGTGGGAAGCGGGGAGTAAGAGCTTGGAGGCAGTGAGAAACGGGTGAAAGAGCTTGGAGGTAGTGGGAAGCGGGGAGTAAGAGCTTGGAGGCAGTGAGAAACGGGTGAAAGAGCTTGGAGGTAGTGGGAAGCGGGGAGTAAGAGCTTGGAGGCAGTGAGAAACGGGTGAAAGAGCTTGGAGGCAGTGAGAAACGGGTGAAAGAGCTTGGAGGCAGTGAGAAACGGGTGAAAGAGCTTGGAGGTAGTGGGAAGCGGGGAGTAAGAGCTTGGAGGTAGTGGGAAGCGGGGAGTAAGAGCTTGGAGGTAGTGGGAAGCGGGGAGTAAGAGCTTGGAGGCAGTGAGAAACGGGTGAAAGAGCTTGGAGGCAGTGAGAAACGGGTGAAAGAGCTTGGAGGCAGTGAGAAACGGGTGAAAGAGCTTGGAGGCAGTGAGAAACGGGTGAAAGAGCTTGGAGGCAGTGAGAAACGGGTGAAAGAGCTTGGAGGCAGTGAGAAACGGGTGAAAGAGCTTGGAGGCAGTGAGAAACGGGTGAAAGAGCTTGGAGGCAGTGAGAAACGGGTGAAAGAGCTTGGAGGTAGTGAGAAGCTGGGTTAAGAGTTTGGAGGAAGTGAGAAGCGGTTAACAGCTTGGAGGCAGTGAGAAACGGGTGAAAGAGCTTGGAGGCAGTGAGAAACGGGTGAAAGAGCTTGGAGGTAGTGGGAAGCGGGGAGTAAGAGCTTGGAGGTAGTGGGAAGCGGGGAGTAAGAGCTTGGAGGCAGTGAGAAACGGGTGAAAGAGCTTGGAGGCAGTGAGAAACGGGTGAAAGAGCTTGGAGGCAGTGAGAAACGGGTGAAAGAGCTTGGAGGCAGTGAGAAACGGGTGAAAGAGCTTGGAGGTAGTGGGAAGCGGGGAGTAAGAGCTTGGAGGTAGTGGGAAGCGGGGAGTAAGAGCTTGGAGGTAGTGGGAAGCGGGGAGTAAGAGCTTGGAGGCAGTGAGAAACGGGTGAAAGAGCTTGGAGGTAGTGGGAAGCGGGGAGTAAGAGCTTGGAGGCAGTGAGAAACGGGTGAAAGAGCTTGGAGGTAGTGGGAAGCGGGGAGTAAGAGCTTGGAGGCAGTGAGAAACGGGTGAAAGAGCTTGGAGGCAGTGAGAAACGGGTGAAAGAGCTTGGAGGTAGTGGGAAGCGGGGAGTAAGAGCTTGGAGGTAGTGGGAAGCGGGGAGTAAGAGCTTGGAGGTAGTGGGAAGCGGGGAGTAAGAGCTTGGAGGCAGTGAGAAACGGGTGAAAGAGCTTGGAGGCAGTGAGAAACGGGTGAAAGAGCTTGGAGGTAGTGGGAAGCGGGGAGTAAGAGCTTGGAGGTAGTGGGAAGCGGGGAGTAAGAGCTTGGAGGTAGTGGGAAGCGGGGAGTAAGAGCTTGGAGGCAGTGAGAAACGGGTGAAAGAGCTTGGAGGTAGTGGGAAGCGGGGAGTAAGAGCTTGGAGGTAGTGGGAAGCGGGGAGTAAGAGCTTGGAGGCAGTGAGAAACGGGTGAAAGAGCTTGGAGGTAGTGGGAAGCGGGGAGTAAGAGCTTGGAGGCAGTGAGAAACGGGTGAAAGAGCTTGGAGGTAGTGGGAAGCGGGGAGTAAGAGCTTGGAGGTAGTGGGAAGCGGGGAGTAAGAGCTTGGAGGTAGTGGGAAGCGGGGAGTAAGAGCTTGGAGGTAGTGGGAAGCGGGGAGTAAGAGCTTGGAGGTAGTGGGAAGCGGGGAGTAAGAGCTTGGAGGCAGTGAGAAACGGGTGAAAGAGCTTGGAGGCAGTGAGAAACGGGTGAAAGAGCTTGGAGGCAGTGAGAAACGGGTGAAAGAGCTTGGAGGTAGTGGGAAGCGGGGAGTAAGAGCTTGGAGGTAGTGGAAGCGGGGGGTAAGAGCTTGGAGATAGTGAGAAGCGGGGTTAAGAGCTTGGAGGCAGTGAGAAACGGGTGAAAGAGCTTGGAGGTAGTGGGAAGCGGGGAGTAAGAGCTTGGAGGTAGTGGGAAGCGGGGAGTAAGAGCTTGGAGGCAGTGAGAAACGGGTGAAAGAGCTTGGAGGTAGTGGGAAGCGGGGAGTAAGAGCTTGGAGGTAGTGGGAAGCGGGGAGTAAGAGCTTGGAGGTAGTGGGAAGCGGGGAGTAAGAGCTTGGAGGTAGTGGGAAGCGGGGGGTAAGAGCTTGGAGGTAGTGGGAAGCGGGGAGTAAGAGCTTGGAGGCAGTGAGAAACGGGTGAAAGAGCTTGGAGGCAGTGAGAAACGGGTGAAAGAGCTTGGAGGTAGTGGGAAGCGGGGAGTAAGAGCTTGGAGGTAGTGGGAAGCGGGGAGTAAGAGCTTGGAGGCAGTGAGAAACGGGTGAAAGAGCTTGGAGGTAGTGGGAAGCGGGGAGTAAGAGCTTGGAGGTAGTGGGAAGCGGGGAGTAAGAGCTTGGAGGCAGTGAGAAACGGGTGAAAGAGCTTGGAGGCAGTGAGAAACGGGTGAAAGAGCTTGGAGGCAGTGAGAAACGGGTGAAAGAGCTTGGAGGCAGTGAGAAACGGGTGAAAGAGCTTGGAGGCAGTGAGAAACGGGTGAAAGAGCTTGGAGGTAGTGGGAAGCGGGGAGTAAGAGCTTGGAGGTAGTGGGAAGCGGGGAGTAAGAGCTTGGAGGCAGTGAGAAACGGGTGAAAGAGCTTGGAGGTAGTGGGAAGCGGGGAGTAAGAGCTTGGAGGTAGTGGGAAGCGGGGAGTAAGAGCTTGGAGGTAGTGGGAAGCGGGGAGTAAGAGCTTGGAGGTAGTGGGAAGCGGGGAGTAAGAGCTTGGAGGTAGTGGGAAGCGGGGAGTAAGAGCTTGGAGGTAGTGGGAAGCGGGGAGTAAGAGCTTGGAGGCAGTGAGAAACGGGTGAAAGAGCTTGGAGGTAGTGGGAAGCGGGGAGTAAGAGCTTGGAGGTAGTGGGAAGCGGGGAGTAAGAGCTTGGAGGTAGTGGGAAGCGGGGAGTAAGAGCTTGGAGGTAGTGGGAAGCGGGGAGTAAGAGCTTGGAGGTAGTGGGAAGCGGGGAGTAAGAGCTTGGAGGTAGTGGGAAGCGGGGAGTAAGAGCTTGGAGGCAGTGAGAAACGGGTGAAAGAGCTTGGAGGCAGTGAGAAACGGGTGAAAGAGCTTGGAGGTAGTGGGAAGCGGGGAGTAAGAGCTTGGAGGCAGTGAGAAACGGGTGAAAGAGCTTGGAGGTAGTGGGAAGCGGGGAGTAAGAGCTTGGAGGTAGTGGGAAGCGGGGAGTAAGAGCTTGGAGGCAGTGAGAAACGGGTGAAAGAGCTTGGAGGCAGTGAGAAACGGGTGAAAGAGCTTGGAGGCAGTGAGAAACGGGTGAAAGAGCTTGGAGGCAGTGAGAAACGGGTGAAAGAGCTTGGAGGCAGTGAGAAACGGGTGAAAGAGCTTGGAGGTAGTGGGAAGCGGGGAGTAAGAGCTTGGAGGCAGTGAGAAACGGGTGAAAGAGCTTGGAGGCAGTGAGAAACGGGTGAAAGAGCTTGGAGGCAGTGAGAAACGGGTGAAAGAGCTTGGAGGCAGTGAGAAACGGGTGAAAGAGCTTGGAGGCAGTGAGAAACGGGTGAAAGAGCTTGGAGGTAGTGGGAAGCGGGGAGTAAGAGCTTGGAGGTAGTGGGAAGCGGGGAGTAAGAGCTTGGAGGCAGTGAGAAACGGGTGAAAGAGCTTGGAGGTAGTGGGAAGCGGGGAGTAAGAGCTTGGAGGCAGTGAGAAACGGGTGAAAGAGCTTGGAGGCAGTGAGAAACGGGTGAAAGAGCTTGGAGGCAGTGAGAAACGGGTGAAAGAGCTTGGAGGTAGTGGGAAGCGGGGAGTAAGAGCTTGGAGGTAGTGGGAAGCGGGGAGTAAGAGCTTGGAGGCAGTGAGAAACGGGTGAAAGAGCTTGGAGGTAGTGGGAAGCGGGGAGTAAGAGCTTGGAGGCAGTGAGAAACGGGTGAAAGAGCTTGGAGGCAGTGAGAAACGGGTGAAAGAGCTTGGAGGTAGTGGGAAGCGGGGAGTAAGAGCTTGGAGGCAGTGAGAAACGGGTGAAAGAGCTTGGAGGCAGTGAGAAACGGGTGAAAGAGCTTGGAGGTAGTGGGAAGCGGGGAGTAAGAGCTTGGAGGTAGTGGGAAGCGGGGAGTAAGAGCTTGGAGGTAGTGGGAAGCGGGGAGTAAGAGCTTGGAGGTAGTGGGAAGCGGGGAGTAAGAGCTTGGAGGCAGTGAGAAACGGGTGAAAGAGCTTGGAGGTAGTGGGAAGCGGGGAGTAAGAGCTTGGAGGTAGTGGGAAGCGGGGAGTAAGAGCTTGGAGGTAGTGGGAAGCGGGGAGTAAGAGCTTGGAGGTAGTGGGAAGCGGGGAGTAAGAGCTTGGAGGCAGTGAGAAACGGGTGAAAGAGCTTGGAGGCAGTGAGAAACGGGTGAAAGAGCTTGGAGGTAGTGGGAAGCGGGGAGTAAGAGCTTGGAGGCAGTGAGAAACGGGTGAAAGAGCTTGGAGGCAGTGAGAAACGGGTGAAAGAGCTTGGAGGTAGTGGGAAGCGGGGAGTAAGAGCTTGGAGGCAGTGAGAAACGGGTGAAAGAGCTTGGAGGCAGTGAGAAACGGGTGAAAGAGCTTGGAGGTAGTGGGAAGCGGGGAGTAAGAGCTTGGAGGTAGTGGGAAGCGGGGAGTAAGAGCTTGGAGGTAGTGGGAAGCGGGGAGTAAGAGCTTGGAGGCAGTGAGAAACGGGTGAAAGAGCTTGGAGGTAGTGGGAAGCGGGGAGTAAGAGCTTGGAGGCAGTGAGAAACGGGTGAAAGAGCTTGGAGGCAGTGAGAAACGGGTGAAAGAGCTTGGAGGTAGTGGGAAGCGGGGAGTAAGAGCTTGGAGGTAGTGGGAAGCGGGGAGTAAGAGCTTGGAGGTAGTGAGAAGCAGGGTTAAGAGCTTGGAGGCAGTGAGAAACGGGTGAAAGAGCTTGGAGGCAGTGAGAAACGGGTGAAAGAGCTTGGAGGCAGTGAGAAACGGGTGAAAGAGCTTGGAGGTAGTGGGAAACGGGTGAAAGAGCTTGGAGGTAGTGGGAAGCGGGGAGTAAGAGCTTGGAGGTAGTGGGAAGCGGGGGGTAAGAGCTTGGAGATAGTGAGAAGCGGGGTTAAGAGCTTGGAGGCAGAGGGAGAGTGGTGTAAAGTTCTCAGGTAATGAGCGGAAGGAAGTAAAGTTTGGAGTTTACTGGGGAAAAGAAGATGAAGCTTCGAGGCAGGTAAGAAAGAGTCCAAGTTTAGAGTTAGGGAGGGGAGGAAATGGAGAGGGGAAGAAGGAGTTAAGTCTTGGAGGTGAGGGGAAAGGGCTCGATGAGGGTAGTGTGGGTGCTAGGGTGGGGCTCAGGCTGTGGCGGAGGTAGGGCTGAGACCTGCTAGGGCAGTGAGGGAAGAGGTGAGGGTGGGAGAGAGAGAGGGAAAGTGTGAGACAGGGAGAAGGAGGGAGCTAGAGCTGTGTGCGAGGGGGTAAGGGGGAGGCGCAAGATCGAGGGGGTTAAAGCTAGAGGGAAGAAGAGAGATTAAGGCCTTGGAAGTGGGCAAGACAGAGGTGGCTAAACCTCAGTGAGAGAGAGAGAGAGAGAGAGAGAGAGAGAGAGAGAGAGAGAGAGAGAGAGAGAGAGAGAGAGAGAGAGAGAGAGAAATCCTCGGTGGAGGGAGCCGACGTTCCCTCTTAAGTTCGGGTCCGGATGAAAGGTAGAGGTGACGATGTGGAGGGTGGCAGTGCGCCTGGATGCTGGAGGTGAGGAGGAGTAGCGAGATGACTGCGGTATTATGAGCTACGGAGGAGGAGGAGGAGGAGAAGGGCCAGGCTTTGGAGGGGGGTGGGATAGGGTCGGGAGCAATGGTTACGGAGGCGTAAAACTGTGGACTACGGAGGAGGGAGGTATGTCGTACTGGTGTGGATGAGGAACCATGCTAGGAAGGCATGCGTATACGTGTCGGTGAGGGGGCTCGTCATGCAGCAGGCGGACCACGTCATGCACGGAACGAGGCCGACGACCGACTAATCTGGTCTGATTTGGTTGGCAGGAGCAGTGGACTCAGGGCGAATAAGAAGCTTAGTTACATGGTGAGGGAAACCAAGGTTGTAGTGGCGATGCACAGACGAGGCGGCGGTAGTGTAGGGGTGAGTGTGGTAGTGTTAGGGGTGAGTGTGGTAGTGCAGTGGGTGAGTGTGGTAGTGTAGTGGGTGAGTGTGGTAGTGTAGTGGGTGAGTGTGGTAGTGTAGGGGTGAGTGTGGTAGTGTACGGGGTGAGTGTGGTAGTGTAGGGGTGACTGTGGTGGGTGTGGCCTTGTGTAAGGGTTGGAATGGTGTGGGTACGTGGATGCGTGTGTCGAGCATGTATAGAGGTGGGCTGGAAATACCACGGTGTAGTGCATGACAAGGCATTACCACGTAAGACTGGGAAGATCATGAGATGTGTGGAGGTGTGTCTGGCTTGCCGAGGGGAAGGCGCAAGTGGAGATATGTGGAAGAGTGTGTGTGTGGAGTGTGGTGTGTGGAGGAGCTGCTGCGGTGGGCGACCCCGTAAATCGTAGCCAGAGTAATAACAAGACCCGGAATGATGACAAATGACTTTGATCTGTATTAAAGCAATTTACGAGGAGGTGCGAGGCGCTGTAAATGTCCTGAAACACAGCTTACCGTTACCTCGCCTCCCTGAGCCGCGACGCCCACCCACAGACGGGGGGAAACAGTGGAGCTTCGCTGCTCCTGCTCCTTGTAGACTCAGGTCATCAGCTGTGTCAGTTCGACTCGAAATCGCATCCACGAGACACGTCCTCAGGATCAATGTGTCATGGAACCACGAAACACGAATTTCGGAAATTTCACTGACAACTGAAAATCACTGGAGAAAATAAATGACAATACAGTACTGTAGTGAGAAAATAAATGATAATACAGTCCTGTAGTGAGAAAATAAAGGATAATACAGTCCTGTAGTGAGAAAATAAATGATAATACAGTACTGTAGTGACAAAATAAATGATAATACAGTACTGTAGTGAGAAAATAGATGATAATACAATACTGTAGTGAGAAAATAAATGATAATACAGTACTGTAGTCTGGGCCCATCACTCCGTCAGGACGAAGAGATTAGTCGCTGTTGGAAACTAATTGCAGGATTAATAATTTACAGCTGAAGAATATAATCCGATACACTCGATATGCTATGCTGATTAACAACAACAACAACAACAACAAGATAAAAAGAATATCATGTATGTCATGACGTTGATTTTATAGTTCCGGTGTGTGTGTGTGTGTGTGTGTTGTGTGTGTGTGTGTGTGTGTGTGTGTGTGTGCGTCAGAATTAATCAACTACATGACAAAAAAAAAAATAGCCTTTTTTTTTCGTGCTTTCATTTAAGCTCTTTTTTTTTTTTTTTTTCCCCACCGGCAAAATTCTTGATATTCAGAAAGAGTTTGTGGTGTCAGGGGCGTGGTAACCATGCCAGAAGACAGGGAAGACAGGGAAGCAGAAGACTGTCCAATGGACGGGTGTGCTGCCTCAGTACAGCAGAATTACTGTAGCAGTCTATGACGGGGTGGTAAGGAGACTGTCTGATTGAGGGAGAGGGTATGAGGGAGGAGGGAAATGACTCAGAGAGGGTCGTCACCTGAAGGTGTGCCTGTAGGAGAGGACGGACGAGGTGGTGTAGGGGGCTCGACGATGGACGGATCTCCTCACACTATGATGTGTGGAGGCTGAGCCAAGGCGGGAACTCCTGTAACCAGGAGCGGAGGTAGATTTATAACACTCCTTGCCCGGATTTAAGGGATTTACCTTCATGCTGATACCATAAATGTGTGTTTGAGAGAAGGGGTTAGGGATTTGAATACCCTTGAGAGCTCCCCAACCTCCCACCCATGTAAATCCGCTCGTAAATCTGGCTTGAGAGGCACAGGTGTATGAAGAGTAAATGGTGGAGAATTTATGACTACGTGTCGCATATCCAGCGTCTGTTAAAACAGGGACGAACGTAGTTAAGAGTGGCAGGGGACGGGATGATGGTTGGGTCGCGACGGGGTGTCGGTAGGTAAGGACTGACCCAGCAGCTATGAGGCGTTGGTATAACACTGTATTGCCAGTGAGGTGTAGGTGAAGAGTAGAGGACAAGCGACGGTAATCTGCTACATAAAGAACAGTCCTTAAAGACATTCGGTGTTAACGGGTCACTTCGAGGACGCTTTGGGGGTCTAGTGGATGGGTCTGAGGAGTAATATGTCACTCCAGGAGCAATTAGGAGGCCTGATTAATCACTCCGAGTGAACTCTGGAAGTCTGATAGATCACTGGAAGAGCTAGTCGGAGTAACAGAGTACTCCAGTGGCAATACGGAGGCCTAGGAATTCACCCAAGGAGCAATAAGGAGGTTTGAAAGATCTCTCTGTGAGCGATAAGGTCCGAAAGATATCTGGAAGATCTCTCCATGAGGCAATGAGGTCTGAAAGGTCTCTCCAAGATCTCTCCATGAGCGACAAGGTCCGAAAGATCTCTCTAAGATCTCTCCAAAAGCGATAAGGTCCGAAAGCTCTCTCCAAGATCTCTCCAGAAGCGACAAGGTCTGAAAGCTCTCCAAGATCTCTCCATGAGCGATAAGGTCCGAAAGATCTCTCCAAGCTTGATCTCTCCATGAGCAATAAGGTCCGAAAGCTCTCTCCAAGATCTCCCCATGAGCGATAAGGTCCGAAAGCTCTCTCCAAGATCTCTCCAGAAGCGATAAGGTCCGAAGGATCTCTCCAAGATCTCTTTAGAAGCGATAAGGAGGTTTGACTGATAACTCTGAGAGCGACGAGGAAGTGAAAGACATCCACTCCAAGACCAGTATGTACGTAGTATAAAGCTTCACTCGGTGCGAAAAGGGGGAAATGCCACACCTTACTCCAAAATCCAACAGAGAGGCGTAACAGATCACTCCAAACCACACGGTCACTCCAGTAGTAGCTAGAGAGTTTGTCAAATCCACGCCCAATATAGATGTAAGAATCTGGGTTCAGATAAATTCTTACGGTGGGTGTTGGAGTGTACAGTTGGTAGAGATAGCCAGGCGAATCCTTCCCCAGGAGAGACTTAAAGAAAATGAAAAAAGATGATGATGATAAGGAGATAAAAGACGAATAGGGGGGGAAAAAAAGAGAGGGAATCTGGTTCTTTTAAGATGGTTAAGGGGCTAGGGAGAGGTAGGGTTTATATGGGTCTTTCCACACACACACACACTCAGTGTTTCCCTCCGTAGTTCCCCAGCGTGGAGTAACGAACACTGGGAGGGACGCATCCCTCACTGTTTACTGATGTTTACTGACGTAATGGAAGCTCATGCCGATCGATGTTTTACTGATGTGAAGTAACGATTTGGCACCACTCGTTGCCTGCTGATGTTTTACGCAGTGACGAGTTGGTACCACTCGTTGTGTACTGATGTTTTACGCAGTACACTCGTTGTGTATAACTACGGTATACTGATGTTTAACGTAGTACACTCGTTATGCACTGATGTTTAACGTAGTACTCTCGTTATGCACTGATGTTTAACGTAGTACACTTGTTATGCACTGATGTTTAACGCAGTACACTCGTTGTGTACTGATGTTTAACGCAGTACACTCGTTGTGTACTGATGTTTAACGCAGTACACTCGTTGTGTACTGATGTTTAACGCAATACACTCGTTGTGTATTGATGTTTAACGCAATACACTCGTTCTGTACTGATGTTTAACGCAGTACACTCGTTGTGTACTGATGTTTAACGCAGTACACTCGTTGTGTACTGATGTTTAACGCAGTACACTCGTTGTGTACTGATGTTTAACGCAATACACTCGTTATGTTCTGATGTTTAACGCAGTCACGAGTTCGTACCACTCGATGTTTGTTTATGTTAAACGCAATAACAGTTTAACGCTTCTCGATGTTTACCGATGTTCAGCGCAGTAATGAACAGGAACCAGTCGATGTTTAATGATGTTTCACGCCGTGATAAGTTCATCCCATTTGATGTTTACTGATGCTGAATGACAGGTAATCAGTTGGTAGCACTTGATGTTTACTGATGTTTATCCAAAGAATGAGTTAGCACCGCTTGATGTTTAAGCGTGCTTATCGCAGTGGTGAAATGAAAGTCATTTAAACGAACATTCAAATCCGAGATGTAACATATCCGAAAAAAAGTGTTAAACAGTGATATGATGTTTAGTATTATGTACCAGACGAACATCGTGGACATCATTATTCTCTCTCTCTCTCTCTCTCTCTCTCTCTCTCTCTCTCTCTCTCTCTCTCTCTCTCTCTCTCTCTCTCTCTCTCTCTCTCCTGCGCCTCCTCCCCCCCCACACACAAATGTTTGTCGTTGGTCACACCCCAGCCCGCCTCCCCACGACAATAGACGACGGAATCCCTTGCACCAGCGTCTCTTGAAGGAGGGAGCATCAAGGATCGCATCACAAGGGAGCTGAAATAACTCGAGCAAATGGATCCAATCTCGTCCTGATACTGATGATTCCCTTTGCCAGGAGATGGAAGAGATTCCGCCAATTATTGGATCTGGCGTAATGTTACGAATACTATTTTCCTTTCTTTGGTATCATTTTCTTGTTCTTGATTTCAAGTTTAATTTACGACAGGTTGGTCCAAAGCCAAGCCAAGCTGTAGCGGTAGAGGGAAGACCTCCTAAACCATCGTTACGAGGTAAGGTAAGGTAAGGTCCCAGGATTGATCTGTGTGGGTAGAAGACCCCAGAAACCATCATAAGGTTTACGTAAGGTAAGGCAAGGGCCTGTGCTAGTCCTAGTTGTGAGGGTAGAAGACCTCCAAGACCTTCTTAAAGTAGGCGCACACTAATGTAAGGTCCCGCACTGGGCTGTTGGGGTAGAAACCTTCCGAAACCATCGCAAGATATACGTAAGATAAGGCAAGGTTTCAGACCCAGCGGTAGGTGGTAGAAGGCCTCTGAAATCATCGTGAGATAAGGTAATGCTCCAGACCTAAGTTCTGGGGGGTCGGAGGCCTCCGAAACCATCGTTAAGATATACGAGCGAAAGCCAAACCAAATGACATTAACACATCATTTATGGCTCTAGTGATTACGTGGTAATAACCAGTATTAATCAAATGTCATTCATTACTGATCCGTGATTCGCTGATGATCCTGAGTCGTCGTCCCTTACCTAAACTCTGCTCGGCTCTTTCTTCATCCATGCTGAAGGTGAATTGGTATTTACGTCTTTGAGGATGAACGCCATCTGACCGCACACTTCCGAGACAAAGATCTCATTGACTTTAACTTGACTTCCACGTAGATGTTGTGTGGTTGTGCCACCGTTAATACGAAGTACTGATTGGGTACTCTTCGACCGCAACAAGATTGGTTAATCCTCCCTCGATAGTGTGCGCTGATTGGCTTACAAGTGTGGAGTAATTAGCTAATCCTCCCTCGATACTGTGCACTGATTGGCGTAAAGTGAGGAGTAATTAGCTAATCCTCCCTCGATAGTGTGCGCTGATTGGCTTACAAGTGTGGAGTAATTAGCTAATCCTTCCTGGGTACTGTGCACTGATCGGCTTACAAGTCCCTGCTATATATTAGTTAGCTTCCGTTCATTTCGCCACCACGTCGAACATCAAGTATTTCTAACAAAGTTTAAATGAAAAAGATAACCAAAGTAAACTTACGGAACAAAAAAGAATTTAGCCACCGAAACAGACGAATATATATATATATATATATATATATATATATATATATATATATATATATATATATATATATATCTTTTTTATTTACTATTTCCTGTATTGTGTAGAAGAGCAAAAAAATCATATTCGGGAAAACAGTATTGGCTCAGGGGCTTAGAATACCATGAATAAAATATGGACCTTTTAACAACAATGAAATTTTTATAGATATTTATTCGGGACAATGTAAAATGGTGTTTTTGACTGACATTGTACATGAGTTTGTATCCCTCTCACTCCCTCCCTTAGGTCTGTGTTTGAGGCTATATAAGACTTGACGACGAGAGGGAAGTGAGTGGAAGTTCTCCGTCTCGAAGGTGACTCAATTACTGTTTGCTGATGACGCGGTTTTGGTGGCAGATCAGAGTGAGAAACTGCAGAAGCTAATGTTTTTCAAGTTTAGGAGAATGTGTGAAAGGCGGAAGTTGAGATTTAACGTGCAAAAATGTAGGGGTATTAAGCTTACCTAGGGAGAAACACGAATCGGTTAGAGTGTGAGTATAACAAGAGGGAACCTGCAAAAAGTGGCGTGTTTTAGATACCCAAAGGTGGACTTGATGGATCCAAGGGAGCTAAAGTGAGCCAGAGTGTGGGAGAGAGGGCCAAAAATTCTGATCGCGTTGAGGAGTGTTTGGAAAGAGAGGTCAGTGTGTGTGTGTCTGTAAGGGCAAAGACGAGTACGTTTGATGGTATAGCAGTCCCTACGGGGAATTACGGAGGCGAGGCGTGGACTCAAGACGAAACAGTGCGGAAGACTTTGGATGTGTTGGAAATGAAATGTTTGAGGACGGTATATTGCGTAAGAAGTGTTGACCGAATGAGAAATGATAGGGTACAAGAGAGATGTGGCAGCAAGAGGAGTGTGGTTGAGAGAGGTGAAGGCAGTGTGCTGAAATAGTTTGAGGATATAGAAAGGATGAGGGAGGAGAGGTTGGCTAAGAGGGTGTGCATGTCGGAAATGGGAGAAGCAAGGAGGAAGAGGAGGAGGAAACCAATGAGGCAAAAGGAGAGACTGAAAGATGCCTTGAGGGCTCAGATTTTGAACATGCAGGAGGGTGAGACGCGTGCACGGGACAGGATGAATTGGCGAGGTGTGGTACATGTCATGTCGGACCGAACTAGGGTATACGAGAAGGGGTTCTGGTTTCTGTGCATCGTGCATGACAGCTAGAGAAAAGAAAATAAGCGAATGAGGCCATTATTCGTTTGTTCCTGGCGCTGCTTCGTTACGCGGGAAACAGTGAATGAGTATGAAGAAAAAAGCTGTCCGTGTGCGTGAAGTTACACCGAAAATGAAGCAACCACCTTTGGCGAGGCTGTGTCGTCGTCAGTTGACGAAACAGGATACAGTCTCGTCATAGAACCTCTTGCTTCAAAGGAGTCCAACCTTCCCTGCGACTGAGTGTAGCGCAGCCTTGGAGCTGGGGAAAAAAAAGGCCCATGGGGTAACGCCCTCCGCTTCAAAGAAGGATGTCCCGGTGTGATCATGAATACATATTCGCTCGTGTTCTTATGCAGTTATATCTCCTATCATGAACATACAAGAAGAACACCAGCTATGTGATGATAACACACATTGTTCATCACACATGCCAGGCAGGAGCTGGTCTCAGCTCGAACTCGTAAGCCAACAGGAGTGATATCGAAGTGAAGCAGACAGAGATGTACAGCACACAGGCTCAGGAGTGCGTGTACTGAGTGCAACTGTAGGCAGGATAGGTGCAAACAAAAAGGCTGTAAACAAAATATAGAAAGGCGTAAACAACGCAGGTTAAGACAACAAGGGAGGAAATACCTCAAACCATCTGCTTGTCTGGACAGTGATGCAAACAACGAAGTGCAAGACACGGGTTCAGGCAGTGAATGTCCAAACAAAGCAGTGTATTCTGCAATCCTGCAAACAATAAGCACACAAAAGGTAGTTTAAGCCGTAGAGGAAATAAGAAAATTCGTGTGCTTAAACACCGAATGGATGCAAAACCAATGCAGACAACTCACACACACACACACACACACACACACACACACACACACACACAATGCAGACAACTCACACACACACACACACACACACACACACACACACACACACACACACAATGCAGACAACTCACACACACACACACACACACACACAATGCAGACAACTCACACACGCACACACACACCACCTCGCTCCTGTTGTACACATAATGTGTAGTAGTAACATGCTTGCTTCCTCAAAGAAGTTTGACCATTCTAGTTTACGTAGGATCCAGTGCCGTACACACTATGTTAAGATTCGAACCTTTGTATTATGAAGTCTCTCCCAGCTCTGCCGTGCTCCCGAACCCCCGCTATCGTCTTTTTCTTACGTATGAAATGCTTGCATTTTTGAGCATTATAACCAATTAGACGTACAATGAGTCATCTTAATGTTATATCCTCAGGAAAAAAGAATATGATAAGTGAGGTACGCTGTATGGTCGTAACTCCCGCTAGCAGTGGATGTAAATTCGCCTTAATTCTATGTATGTATATATAACTTTCATTCATCTAACGCACTCGTAATTAGAGCAGATTAACGCTTATCTGGACTCACAAGAGTTGTACGGGTAGTCCTGGGTGTTTCATGAAGGTCACGTTGATTTAACCACGAGATCCTTCGTCAGGAGGAAGAGGGACGTGAGAAGTCTGGATGAGAGAGAGAGAGAGAGAGAGAGAGAGAGAGAGAGAGAGAGAGAGAGAGAGAGAGAGAGAGAGTTCAGAGTCCACGCTGCAGTGGATGGAGAGGACTGTTTTGTAATCCCAAGAGGTTATTACTGCTACTGAGTGTAGGTCGACAATCGAATAGGGTTTGAAGGTCAAGGGGGGTCGCTGTGCAGGGCCTGAGGAGGAGCAGCCTAAAGTAAGTTACTCTCTCTCTCTCTCTCTCTCTCTCTCTCTCTCTCTCTCTCTCTCTCTCTCTCTCTCTCTCTCTCTCTCTCAAGCCCTTGGGAAGAACGGGTTTTTGAGGGTCCAGAGGAGAGACACTCCAGTGGCTGCAAAGGGCACCTCTGTGAGGACGTTCACCTCACACTCAGGGAGACGACCTTTAATGAACCTGGAGGTCACACTTACACGGCTGCGTAGGGCAGAGAGAGAGAGAGAGAGAGAGAGAGAGAGAGAGAGAGAGAGAGAGAGAGAGAGAGAGAGGATGAGGCGAAGGCCTTCACACTGTCACTCACACTTGAGGATCATACTCAGGCAGCTGAAGAAAGGGAGGAGGAGGAGGAGGTCATCTCCCTCAAAGCCTGGAGGTCACCACACGCACGGTAGTGGAGGGAAGTTCGAGTAGTACCTCACACTGCCACTCTCACTTGAATGTCACACTCAAGTAGCGGAAAGGAAAAGGAGGAGGCGGAAAGAAGTATCTCCCTTGGAGCCTTAAGGTCACATTTCTGCCATAACTCACCGGGCTCATAAACCCTAGTACCAAAATCACCTTTGGAGTAATATAGTGTTAGACTTGATGTACTGCCTCCTATGATTTACTGCTGCGGGTCGCATGGGCAATTTCGACCTAATGTTCATGTCATTTAGAGACCATATATGCTTCCTTCAGACAGAGGGACCTTCCATTAGGATTAGGTTCCTAAAGGCCGATGATTAAACCAATAGAAACTGGCTTAAGATAGTGTTATCTCACACGGATTGGAAGGTGCCTGCGTGATTTTAACATCCGTTGATTGGTTAATAGATTTTAACATCTGCCATCGTTATCATCACCTGCTTGATGGGACGGTTTACTAACCTGTCTGTGATCTATTGTTGTGATAACTATGAGTGATTACCACTTGTGTGTTACGGGGGAGGGAGTTTTACACTCGTGTTGCCTCGTCCTTTTCAAACATGTATATATATGTTCCATGTCTTCACTCTTAAGGTGTTTACAACACACACACACACACACACACACACACACACACACACACACACACACAAACACCAGCCCTTAGGGAAGGATGAACAGCTAGGTCAGCGGCGGACCCGACTTCCGCTCCTGCGATTCGAACCCGGGCCGGCCCATGCATGAATCATGGTCAGCGAAGCTGTGCACAATACCACGGAAGACTAGTGTGTCTGCATGCGAGAGCGTCATGCACGTGCTTGCAGTTGCTGAATGTTGTTATATAATGGTCTTCACGGGCGTCAGTTTTTACAAGGCATCCAGTGAATGGCGCGCACGCAAGTGCCTACATGCACGCGAGTGTGGGCGAGGTTTCAACGCATATTAATAATTTCGTTTAATTTGATGACTTACAAGTTTTCAAGTGGTAGAGAATTGTGATCTGATGTTCGACACTGGGGAATGTAGGGTAAGCCACACACACTGTGATGTCTGGCGTTACTTCAAACTGTTCGTCAAAAAAAGAAAATAAATAATTAGGTTCTTTCTCTGCCGTACGACATTTTCGGCCGGATGACTGGCAGCAGGCCTTTGTGGGGATAGGAGGAGTGTTCCTCGACGAGCGTCTATCCTCTTGGAGGATAGAATGACTCTTGGGGAGTAATCTAGTAGTGTCTATCAGCCGAAGATATAGAAAGCCTGGCAGACACACGGAAGTTTATGGATATAGATATAGATGTGAGGGAGGCAGTGGACTGTAATGCCTCACATGACTATTGCATTCATATTCTTACCTCGTATGTCTTTATCTGTCGTGCCCCCGACCTGCCATGCCCTTCACTTGCCATGCCCCTCACCTGTCGTGCCCCCCGACATGCCATGCCCTTCATTTGCCATGCCCCTCACCTGCCATGCCCCTCACCTGCCATGCCCCTCACCTGCCATGCCCCTCACCTGCCATGCCCCTCACCTGTCGTGCCCCTTCACCTGCCGCGCCTTTCATTTACGGTGCCCCCCCCCCCTTCAATCCCCTAGCAAGCGAACCGAGGTCTCCCCACGCCCTTCCCCCGGCAATACCGCGCCACTTACAGCAGAGGGCCAGGACAAGGACCGGCGCGCCCTTCCGTCCCTTCTGAGTCACTAATAAGAGAGGTAACTTCCCCCCTCCTGACGCAGGGGAAGGGAAGGTTTGGTGGGAGGAAGGGGGGAACGAGGAAGGCTCGAACACTCGTAATGAGTCGCGTCCCATAGATACAACCACCACAAATTATCGCTCCCTCACACAGCATAAAACACAGAGGAAAGTTGCTGTGTTGTCTTACAATATGACAAAAGACGAAAGTGGGTAAAAATGAGAGTGGGAAAAAATGTATTTATATATATATATATATGTAAATTAACGAGTCGCCATTAATCAGCGTGTGATAAATGAGGGAAAAAAAAAAGAAAGCAAACTCTTACGCCTGAGAGAGAGAGA
>NC_092281.1:24882218-24897218 GCF_036320965.1 Panulirus ornatus | reverse complement strand
GCCTTTCTTCGTCTGTTTCCTTGGCGCTACCAAGCTAACGAGGGATATATATATATATATATATATATATATATATATATATATATATATATATATATATATATATATATATATATATATATACACATAAACCTTGCGTTTCCCCTTCGACAGCAAAGAGCGAAACATTAAGTTCTGATACCGTGTTTTGGGAGCAAGTCCTCTTTCTCTCTTTTTTCTTTTCTTTACGTAGTCTCTTAAGAACTTGGTAAAAGTCTGCCCCCTAGTGACAGATAACGGCTCCAGACATCAGCCCACATGTCTGTAAGAAGATTGGTTGTCCCGAGATGAAGGTGAGTGAGTTAAGACATATTCAAGAAGTTTATATTGAATGGAAGAGCAGACAGTGAGTGGGTGTTTGAGACGGACGGCGTGGGATGAACGGTGGACAGACAGACAGACAGACAGACAGAATGATATGAGAGTGACAGTGGAACAGAGCACCACACACACACACACACACACACACACACACACACACACACACACACACACACACACAGACACGAGAGTGATATGAAAGTGACGGTCGAACAGAGCACCACAGACAGACAGACAGGCACACACACACACACACACACACACACACACACACACACACACACACACACACACACACACACACACAGATCAGGATTAACACCAGTTCCCCAGGTACTCCCAGACCACTTATCCCTCCTCCCACCAGGACTCTCCCCCTCCTACCCTGCCACTGGCCCTCTCCTGCTCCTCCTGCACGTGATAGAGAAATATAGAGATAGTTCCAGAGCTCTAGGAAAGTGTCGGCAGCGGACCAGCCTCCTCTAACTGTGAAAAGTGCACCATAATTATGGCACCTCTGCTTCACTAGTGAGGAAATAAGGACTCTTACATACTCGATTTAGACTTTCCCCCAAAAACGGTAAAGTTCAAGGCATTCACATTAGACCCATTATTGGTTACCATGAACGAAGGGCATTTTTCTTCGTGTAAAAGCCCCTCTTTTGTGTGTGTGTCATTACTGGATATCATGGCAGAAGACTAGTTTTCTTCCCATGTTAGCCATTTCTTCTTCTTCTTCTTCTTCTTCTTCTTCTTCTTCTTCTTCTTCTTCTTCTTCTTCTTCTTCTTCATTCTTATTTCCAGGCAGTGATCAGCGTCGACACGTTGTCTTAACCGAAGGCAGGAGGAGGTAATGTTCATTGGCTCACAGCAATTACGCCTGTGATAAAGATGTGGTTCAGAGTGTTATTCCACCACATCTACGTATACACCTTCCTCCACCGTCACATCTAGGTAACAGAGGGTGTTAGATCCGCCTCCACCGTCACATCTAGGTAACAGAGGGTGTTAGATCCACCTCCACCGTCACATCTAGGTAACAGAGGGTGTTAGATCCACCTCCACCGTCACATCTAGGTAACAGAGGGTGTTAGATCCACCTCCACCGTCACATCTAGGTAACAGAGGGTGTTAGATCCACCTCCACCGTTACATCTAGGTAACAGAGGGTGTTAGATCCATCTCCACCGTCACTTCTAGGTAATAGAGGGTGTTAGATCCACCTCCACCGTCACATTTAGGTAACATTGGGTGTTAGATCCACCTCCACCGTCACATCTAGGTAACAGAGGGTGTTAAACCTACCTCCACTGTTACAAGGAAGTAACAGAGGTTCTTAAACCCACCCCCGACTGTCACATTTTCACCCTCCCAACACTCCATTCCACTTACCCTCGCCAAACAGTCCCGCCCTCATTCAACTTCCAAATAGCCCAACTTTTAACTGTATTAACTGAAGCCTTGTTAACTTCATGGGCTGCTCCTTCCCGGTGCTCTTTTCATTTCTGTCTCGAACACGAATTGTTGTTTTTACTTGGTATTAAGTGATCGTTAACGTCTGACACTTATGTTTTGAGCGCAGAGTCAGTGATAGATGTGTATTTTTACGATAATTTGATCACTGTCATATTTTCGTGTTTCTTTATATATATATATATATATATATATATATATATATATATATATATATATATATATATATATATATATATATATATATATATTTGGTGATAACCGCGAAGCCAAATGAAACACGATAAGAAGCCCGAGTGCATTTTCGTGTACCCACATCGTCAGGGAAGAAATAAGAATGAGATAGAAGACTAATGACACACACACACACACACACACACACACAAGAAAGGCGAAGCTAAGACACCGTTGGTAGGCAAGTGTTGGTGGTGTTCGGGTCTGTCACTGTACGTGTCATAAAAATACTATTATGTGGACAAGATAGATAACCGTTTATATATTTTGCTTCCGTTAAAGCTTTTTTTTCTTTTAAACTATCCGCCATTTCCCGCATTAGCGAGGTAGCGTTAAGAACAGAGGACTGGGCCTTTGTGGAATATCCTCACCTGGCCCCCCTCTGTTCCTTCTTTTGGAAAAAAAAAAAAAAAAAAAAAAAATGAGAGGGAAGGATTTCCAGCCTCCCGCTCCCTCCCCTTTTAGTCGCCTTCTACGACACGCAGGGAATACGTGGGAAGTATTCTTCATCCCCTATCCCCAGGGATAATTAAAGCTATCCGTTAAAGCTATCCAGTATAAATGATGTTCATGTTCATGATAGAATTCGTTGCGTATTTGATGAGAAAAGATTCATTTGAATCTTGTCCAGTTCTTATACATTATATTTGATTATGTCTAATAGAGATTCTGATCAGTCTACCCTGTATAAAACATACCACAGCTTTAACAAGGTATTCTGTAAACACAACCCGCAGACTTTTTAGGGGGAGTCTTTGATTAAGATATTCTTAATAGTATCGTTATTGTTGAAGGTATTCACATTAAAGGATTTAAGTAAGTTGGGAACTAAAGTAAAATTATCACTAAATGGGAGAACAAAAAGATTCTTAGAATTAAGGGGAGGTTTAAGGTTAACTCTGTAAAATGATTTCTTTGCCAGCTTAAGAGATTTATCAGTGAAATATGTAGGATACTTTAACTTAGATCCAGTAGAATATATCTCCTCGACTTCTTTATCAATGAATTCCGGACTGCAAATATATAATGCCTCAAGGAGCATTGACTGGAATGACGATTGTTTAATTCTGTCATGTTGAGCTGAGTAATAATGAATATGAGAACAGATTTTGACGTGTTTTCTGTGGATGCTTAACTTAAACGTGTTTCCAACTCTGTGGAACTTACATTAAAAAGAATGGTAACATACAATCCTTTTCCACTTCCACGGTAAATTTGATAAAAGGTACTAGATCATCAAGAGCAAAGGCAGAAATGTTTGTAAATTTTCACTTGTTAGCCGAAGACAAAGAACATCATCTACATACATAAACCAAATGGCCTTAGAGGGTAAGATATCACTTAGTAATTTTGTTTCAAAAATTCTATGAATAAATTACTTAATACTAAGGATAAGAGGGTTACCCATAGTCATACCAAACTTCTGAGCATAATCTTCTCCATTAGAGCGAGATAGTCTTTTAAGCATAATGTTGTTAGTTCAGTAAACACACAGTCTCTGAAACAGCTTAAATCAAGATCATCCAAGGCATCAACCAGATACTCGAAGAGGTCATCAGCTGAAACTTTTACAAACAAGGATGACACACTTCAAAACTCACCAGTTTAGAACGAAATGCAACGCGGATAGTATTAAGCTTGTTAACTAAATCTACATCGTTCATGATATTCAGTTTTGATAAATTACCAACTAGTGGGCTTAATAGATATTTCATATGTGATGGAGCCCACTGAACTGGCTGTGGGTGTAGCTGGATAGTTTAGCTCAATGTGTTTTGAAAAGTCTGTACGTGTATGGTGATGAACGAGACAATGATGAAATAATCATTACCTTTCAAAAAACAATTTCATTTATTATTAAAGTTAGAATTAACAATGTATAGGTTATTTCTTTTAAGTTTAAAGTATGTTTTATCTTCACATAAAAGATCAATTATGTTTGACAAGTGATCATCTTTGTCTTACATTGTATATATATATATATATATATATATATATATATACTCCCTGGGGATAGGGGAGAAAGAATACTTCCCACATATTCCCTGCGTGTCGTAGAAGGCGACGAAAAGGGGAAGGAGCACGTGGCTGGAAATCCTCCCCTCGCGTTTTTTTTTTTTTTTTAATTTTCCAAAAGAGGGAACAGAGAAGGGGGCCAGGTGAGGATATTCCCTCAAAGGCCCAGTCCTCTGTTCTTAACGCTACCTCGCTAACGCGGGAATGGCGAATAGTATGAAAGAAAGAGGTAAATAAAGTGCGTAAGACAAGGGAGCAGATGGGAACTTCAGTGAAGGGCGTAAATGGGGAGGTGATAACAAGTAGTGATGATGTGAGAAGGAGATGGAGTGAGTATTTTGAAGGTTTGTTGAATGTGTTTGATGATAGAGTGGCAGATATAGGGTGTTTTGGTCGAGGTGGTGTGCAAAGTGAGAGGGTTAAGGAAAATGATTTGGTCAACAGAGAAGAGGTAGTAAAAGCTTTGCGGAAGATGAAAGCCGGCAAGGCAGCAGGTTTGGATGGTATTGCAGTGGAATTTATTAAAAAAGGGGGTGACTGTATTATTGACTGGTTGGTAAGGTTATTTAATGTATGTATGACTCATGGTGAGGTGCCTGAGGATTGGCGGAATGCGTGCATAGTGCCATTGTACAAAGGCAAAGGGGATAAGAGTGAGTGCTCAGATTTCAGAGGTATAAGTTTGTTGAGTATTCCTGGTAAATTATATGGGAGGGTATTGATTGAGAGGGTGAAGGCATGTACAGAGCATCAGATTGGGGAAGAGCAGTGTGGTTTCAGAAGTGGTAGAGGATGTGTGGATCAGGTGTTTGCTTTGAAGAATGTATGTGAGAAATACTTAGAAAAGCAAATGGATTTGTATGTAGCATTTATGGATCTGGAGAAGGCATATGATAGAGTTGATAGAGATGCTCTGTGGAAGGTATTAAGAATATATGGTGTGGGAGGCAAGTTGTTAGAAGCAGTGAAAAGTTTTTATCGAGGATGTAAGGCATGTGTACGTGTAGGAAGAGAGGAAAGTGATTGGTTCTCAGTGAATGTAGGTTAGGTTAGGTTAGGTTAGGTTAGGTTAGGGGGCGAAAATTCTGGGAGCCTTGAAGAATGTGTGGAAGTCGAGAACATTATCTCGGAAAAGGGTATGTTTGAAGGAATAGTGGTTCCAACAATGTTGTATGGTTGCGAGGCGTGGGCTATGGATAGAGTTGTGCGCAGGAGAGTGGATGTGCTGGAAATGAGATGTTTGAGGACAATGTGTGGTGTGAGGTGGTTTGATCGAGTAAGTAACGTAAGGGTAAGAGAGATGTGTGGAAATAAAAAGAGCGTGGTTGAGAGAGCAGAAGAGGGTGTTTTGAAATGGTTTGGGCACATGGAGAGAATGAGTGAGGAAAGATTGACCAAGAGGATATATGTGTCTGAGGTGGAGGGAACGAGAAGTGCGAGAACAAATTGGAGGTGGAAAGATGGAGTGAAAAAGATTTTGTGTGATCGGGGCCTGAACATGCAGGAGGGTGAAAGGAGGGCAAGGAATAGAGTGAATTGGATCGATGTGGTATACCGGGGTTGACGTGCTGTCAGTGGATTGAATCAGGGCATGTGAAGCGTCTGGGGTAAACCATGGAAAGCTGTGTAGGTATGTATATTTGCGTGTGTGGACGTGTATGTATATACATGTGTATGGGGGTGGGTTGAGCCATTTCTTTCGTCTATTCCCTTGCGCTACCTCGCAAACGCGGGAGACAGCGAAAAAAAAAAAAAAAAATATATATATATATATATATATATATATATATATATATATATATATATATATATATATATATATATTTTTTTTTTTTTTTTTTTTTGTCGCTGTCTCCCGCGTTTGCGAGGTAGCGCAAGGAAACAGACGAAAGAAATGGCCCAACCCACCCCCATACACATGTATATACATACACGTCCACACACGCAAACATACATACCTACACAGCTTTCCATGGTTTACCCCAGACGCTTCACATGCCCTGATTCAATCTACTGACAGCACGTCAACCCCGGTATACCACATCGATCCAATTCACTCTATTCCTTGCCCTCCTTTCACCCTCCTGCATGTTCAGGCCCCGATCACACAAAATCTTTTTCACTCCATCTTTCCACCTCTAATTTGTTCTCCCACTTCTCCTCGTTCCCTCCACCTCCGACACATATATCCTCTTGGTCAATCTTTCCTCACTCATTCTCTCCATGTGCCCAAACCATTTCAAAACACCCTCTTCTGCTCTCTCAACCACGCTCTTTTTATTTCCACACATCTCTCTTACCCTTACGTTACTTACTCGATCAAACCACCTCACACCACACATTGTCCTCAAACATCTCATTTCCAGCACATCCACCCTCCTGCGCACAACTCTATCCATAGCCCACGCCTCGCAACCATACAACATTGTTGGAACCACTATTTCTTCAAACATACCCATTTTTGCTTTCCGAGATAATGTTCTCGACTTCCACACATTCTTCAAGGCTCCCAGGATTTTCGCCCCCTCCCCCCACCCAATGATCCACTTCCTCTTCCATGGTTCCATCCGCTGCCAGATCCACTCCCAGATATCTAAAACACTTCACTTCCTCCAGTTTCTCTCCATTCAAACTCACCTCCCAATTGACTTGACCCTCAACCCTACTGTACCTAATAACCTTGCTCTTATTCACATTTACTCTTAACTTTCTTCTTTCACACACTTTACCAAACTCAGTCACCAGCTTCTGCAGTTTCTCACATGAATCAGCCACCAGCGCTGTATCATCAGCGAACAACAACTGACTCACTTCCCAAGCTCTCTCATCCCCAACAGACTTCATACTTGCCCCTCTTTCCAAAACTCTTGCATTCACCTCCCTAACAACCCCATCCATAAACAAATTAAACAACCATGGAGACATCACACACCCCTGCCGCAAACCTACATTCACTGAGAACCAATCACTTGGGATTATATATATATATATATATATATATATATATATATATATATATATATATATATATATATATATATATATATATATATATTGGAAAGGATCACAATTTTGTGCGTGATCAAGATATTCCTATGAGTCCACGGGGAGAATGAAACACGATAAGTTCCCAAGTGCACTTTCGTGTAACAGTCACATCATCAGGAGAGGCACAAGAGATAAAATATAAGTCAGTTGATATACATCGAAGAGACGAAGCTAGGACGCCATTTGGTAAATATGTTTACCAATTGGCGTCCTAGCTTCGTCTCTTCGATGTACATCAACCGACTCACACCTCTCTCTTGCGTCTCCGCCGATGATGCGATTGCCACACGAAAGTGCACTTGGGAACTTAACGTTTCATTTTCCCCGTGGACTCGTAGGAATATATGTGTGTGTGTGTGTGTGTGTGTGTGTGTGTGTGTGTGTGTGTGTGTGTGTGTGTGTGTGTGTGTATGTTGCCAGACACTGCCGGTCTGAGGCTACACCGGGCGTGGAGTCGCCTTTGGCCAGGTTGTATCACTGACAGTGGTATCGTCAAAGAGCATCTCACTCAAGACGAGTCTGCATTTCCATTCTACTGGAGTCGGCACAGCTTTGAGCTGTAGGAGCCTCTGGAAGGGCGTCCTGGACAGCACCAGGACTCATATATATATATATATATATATATATATAAGGTCACGGTGTTGCGCATTATCTAGTATTTGCTGCTAACGAAGTAAGTAAACGAAAGTCCCTTGGGACTTATGGTGTTTCACTTTTCTTTCTGGTTATCAGCATATATATATATATATATATATATATATATATATATATATATATATATATATATATATATATATATATATATGAGTGAGGAAGGATTGACAAAGAGGATATATGTGTCAGAAGTGGAGGGAACGAAGAGAAGTGGGAGACCAAATTGGAGGTGGAAGAATGGAATGAAAAAAAGATTTTGAGCGATCGGGGCCTAAACATACAGGGGGGTGAAAGGCGTGCTAGGAATGGAGCGAATTTCAACGATGTGGTATACCGGGGTCAACGTGCTGTCAGTGGATTGAACCAGGGCATGTGAAGCGTATGGGGTAAACCATGGAAAGCTTTGTGGGGCCTAGATGTGGAAAGGGAGCTGTAGTTTCGGTACATTACACATGACAGCTAGAGACTGAGTGTGAACGAATGTGGCCTTTGTTGTTTTTTTTCCTAGAACTACCTCGCGCGCGCGCGATGGGAGTGGGGTGCCATTTCATGTGTGGCGGGGTGGCGACGGAAATGGATGAAGGCAGCAAGTATGAATATGTGCATGTGTATGTATGTATATATTTGTGTATGTACATGTATGTATACATTGAAATGTACAGGTACATATATATGCGTATGTATACATTGAAATGTACAGGTACATATATATGCGTGTGGGCGTTTATGTACATACATGAGTATGTGGGTGGGTTGGGCCATTCTTACGTCTGTTTCCCTGCGCTGCCTCGCTAACGCGGGAGACAGCGACTAAGTATGATACAATATATATATATATATATATATATATATATATATATATATATATATATATATATATATATATATATATATATATTATATATATATATATATATATATATACATATATATATATATATATATGCGTGTGTGCGCCGTCATCGCTCGTAATGAAAAGCGCCGTTAACAGTGAACGCTGCTATCATGTAACGCTACACTGTTTCATGGCAACCAACACACACTTATATCTGAAACCACAGCCAACTACGGCAGTGGTCTCAGGGCCAACACTTGCAAGTGACAACACTGTCGGTCAACACTACGAGCACACGGTACTACCAGCTTCCAACAGCCTTAGCGTAAAGCATTAACTCCATTTAACCCATTGATCATGACGTGACGAGCCTTGAGCACGACTTTACGAGCCTTGAGCATGACGTTACGACCCATGAACACATCGGATCCGTTCAGTGATTAAGACAGTACAAACAGTTGTCCCTTTGGTACGTCAGGGTCGAGCCTTTGAACTGAACCTTAGATGGGTCGGGCCAAAGGCCAGACCATCATACCAAAGGGCCGTACCATCGTGCTCAAGGGTCGTACCACTCGTGTTCAAGGGTTGTCCAGTCGTGCTCTAGGGTCGTCCAGTCGTGCTCAAGGGTCGTCCAGTCGTGCTCAAGGGTCGTCCAGTCGTGCTCTAGGGTCGTCCAGTCGTGCTCTAGGGTCGTCCAGTCGTGCTCTAGGATCGTCCAGTCGTGCTCTAGGGTCGTCCAGTCGTGCTCAAGGGTCGTCCAGTCGTGCTCTAGGGTCGTCCAGTCGTGCTCTAGGATCGTCCAGTCGTGCTCTAGGGTCGTCCAGTCGTGCTCTAGGGTCGTCCAGTCGTGCTCTAGGGTCATGCCGTCGTGGTGAAGAGTTCAACACTCGAGGATATTCCAGCTTTCCTGGACATACCTCACAGTTGTGATCACTCCGGTTGTTGCTAGCTGTACCTCTGTCTCGCACAGTCCGCCTCCTTGTGGATTTGCAGGTGGAGCACTGAGATTTAGCGTAGTGAGGGGATTTAACGAGGACACAAAAGGGATTCAGCCTCACAGAGCAAAGGAAGGCGATCTATTGTACTGGACGAAGTAAGGGAGTCTGCGATGCTCAGGCGTACGGCAAGGCGATATATTTGGTCCCACTGGACAAAGAAAGGGAGATTTATTTTGGCCCCACCGAGACCCAAGGAGGAGATTTATTTTATCTAAAGGGGTTAAGGAGGGGGATTTCTTCAGTCCCATCTACGTAGGAGAAAGAGGATTTATGGGGATTTATTCAATCCCGAGGCGTAGATAAAGTAAATCTAGAAAGCTTGCTAAAGTAAAGGATTGTCTGATGTTTAGGTGAAGGAGAATGATCTGTGCACTACACCTATCACCTGTGCACTACACCCACCACCTGCGCACTACACCTATCACCTGTGCACTACACCCACCACCTGTGCACCCCACCCACCACCTGTGCACTACACCCACCACCTGTGCACTACACCCACCACCTGTGCACTACACCCTCCACCTGTGCCCCACACCCACCACCTGTGCCCTACACCTATCACTTGTGCATTCCTTGTACGATCCACTTTCAGCGTGACGCTTCCATTCTAGCCATATATAGATATGTAGACTCGCTGCATGGTTGTGTATGTTAGGTGACGCCTCCGTCAGAGCTCACTAGGTCGCTTAGAGCAGCAGTTGATCTCCCTCAGGAGCTTAGAGCGGCAGAGCTAACGGGAGAAGAGCTCCTTGGCGCTGCTCAAGGTGGCATTGGTGTCAAGAAAAGAGCTCCCTTGAGGGCACAGAATAGCAGTTCAGTGTTACAGATCACGTGCTCAGTCAGGGTTGTTCACAAGAGGAGAGCTACATGGGGTGCTCAGGATATGTCATCAAGGAGCAGGATTCTGAAACCATTCCATGCGATCACAACCTAAATGCTGAACCAGAAAATGATCCAACACTATCAAGATTCATCTTTTGTTACTCCTGACGTGGATCGCTTTGAAGAATTGATTTATACCGTAGAGAAAACTGGCAGTAAATCACTGACGAATATAGTCATACAGTCATTATATCTGGCGATTGACTATTTGCGATATATATATATATATATATATATATATATATATATATATATATATATATATATATATATATATATATTTTTTTTTTTTTTTTTAAACTATTCGCCATTTCTCGCGTTAGCAAGATAGCTTTAAGAACAGAGGACTGGGCCTCTGAGGGAATATCCTCACCTGGCCCCCTTCTCTGTTCCTTCTTTTGGAAAATTAAAAAATATATATATGTATATATATATATATATATATATATATATATATATATATATATATATGTATATATATATACGGAAGCACTGCTCTCGTGACGGCAGTGGGTGACAACACATTAAGGTAATCTGCAGCCGTGGTAAAGACAGTGGGTGAGGCGAGGGCATATCTCAGGAAATCATACTGCTATCATGAAGACACTGGGTTGAGGACATGCTACAAGCAGTATACTGCTATCATTAAGGCAGTATACTGCTATCATGAAGGCAGTATATTGCTATCATGAAGGCAGTATACTGTTATCATTAAGGCAGTATACTGCTATCATGAAGGCAGTATACTGCTATCATGAAGGCAGTATATTGCTATCATGAAGGCAGTATGCTGCTATCATGAAGGCAGTATACTGCTATCATGAAGGCAGTATACTGCTATCATGAAGGCAGTATACTGCTATCATGAAGGCAGTATACTGCTATCATGAAGGCAGTATACTGCTATCTTGAAGTCAGTGCTGCTGTCGTGAGGGCAGTGGCTGAGAAGACGGGACAATATACAGGGCCTTGTGTCATTTGGTTCAGTCAACATTGGCTCTACACTGCTGGACACGAGTTCGCCATCACCACATGGGTTCCCCATCACCACATGGATCCCCCATCAACACCTGGGGCTCTCCATCACGAAATGGGTGTTCCCATCCCCACCTGAGGGTCTCCACGTCATACAGGAGTTTTCATGACCACTTAGGAGTACCCATTACCATCTGGTGTTCCCCATCACTATGAAGAGCTAGTCCCCATTACCACCTAGGGGCTTCCCTTCACCATCTGTGGCAGCTGACCACCACCCGAGGTACAGATGCTATGACCTGGCAATATCTACTAGACCCATAAACGCAACGATCCACTCCGGCCAATCAGGTCACTGATCCCCCCACACCAACATACCAGATAGACAGGAGGTTTAGTGGGTTGTTAGACCCGTGTACATCATCCCAGTTTTGCCCTGTCATCCCCAGAGGAAGTTGCTGAGGAGACGCCGGAGATTAATCGATTTACGTGGATGCTGTCTCCTCTCTGTGACATGAGCCACTTCGCCTGTGTCCTACTGGGAAGGACAATCAACATCATCCTCGACGATGCAGATAATCACCCTGATCTTCGAGCTCCCCCGACCTCCCTCGTATCCATCATTAAGGTTATGCTCCGCGCCTGTACCGCTGAACCACCTCCCCTGGCCAGGCCCAGTCGGCCCTCCTCTACTGCCAACTGGAAGACGTGGCTGTGGGATCTCCCTCACCCGTTCTCTCTCCAGGTTCCCACATGTGCTACACTGAAAACCAAGATCTTCACTACTGTCATCCACGTCCCAAGGCCGCTATGTTGACCATGTCTCTGTAGACGTGGGGGATCTGGAACACCTGCAGAAGGCCAGGTGGGAGGACTCAGTACTCAGGTTCACGTAGGAACTTACCACTGAGAACAGAATCCCCTTCCTTGATGGTGAAGACGTTGCCGTTTCCGCTTCAGTTTACGGAAAACCTGTCGCTGTTGGCCGGTGTCTGAATGCGGCTTGTGAATGCCCAGACCACTACGAAGTTAGCATCATAAGGTCCCTTACCAACGGCGCCTTTATAAATGCTCGCAGTGGGAAACCCTTCCACCAGGAACTTCAGCATTGGCGACAGATGTTGGTGAACAACGGATACTGCAGTTACGTTATCGAAGCTGAGATAAACACCCACCCTGAACATCTCCAGCTCCATCATCCATGATGGCGCGACACATATTATACGTACGTTCGCAGTCAGAATGTCTCCTGCTTACAAAACTGATCAGCAGTTCCTCCGTCAGATCATCCATGAGAAGATCACACACATGTCACTGTCGAGGATTATATTCGAGCTGATCGTCTACTCTAAGAACGCCAAGACCAGCAACCTGAAGGTGTCAAACAGTACGACCCACGACCCTAGCCAGGCCCATTCAGGAGATCTACCTTCATCTACGAATGGTCATGTGCAGATGAGGGCTGCTGGTTGCACCATGTAGACTTGACTGGCGTCACCAACACAGTATTCCACCATCTCGGAGGCTGTCAGTGCACCTAAGAGCGGACGCCCCTCAGCAGTATATGCTCCAGTGGCACCCAAGGAACCCCATTACAGACTTCCCGACACACAACACCAGAATCATAAAATCCAACCATGGTAGGATGAAGGTAATTGATCGAAGGAGCCATCTTGATGCAGGAATTTTCCCGCCGCCAGCTCTAAACAGACAGGTGGAGTTCGGGCATTACTCTCAGCCAGTACAGCCAACCAGCAACTCCCAGTTAAACAGAGCACGCAGGAGATACCAAGTGGCCAATATGAAGACTTCATTCTCTCTCTCTCTCTCTCTCTCTCTCTCTCTCTCTCTCTCTCTCTCTCTCTCTCTCTCTCTCTCTCTCTCTCTCTCTCTCTCTCTCTCTCTCTCTCATATCTCCACATTTGCGTCTGCTTCACTCACTCCCCAGCCAGCCACCGTGGCACACACACACACACACACACACACACACACACACACACACACACACACACACACGCACGCACGCACGCACCTCTGCCCCTAGATTACCTACCATCTTCTACAGGATTCCCTCAGCGCTCAGGAACCTGTGCACACCCACCGGGCGGGAGCACATAGATAGATAGATAGATAGATAGATAGATAGATAGATAGATTAAGTTGCTGTGTGTGTGTGTGTTTGTGTCATTGTAACAAGCGAGCGGTGCAACTGAGTAGCAAGTGTCCTATGTTTTCCTAGTGGTAGTTGCATCGTGGGCATGAGAGGTTCTTGCGATACATCGAACCCGTGCATGTAGTGTGGGAGCGATGGATGGTGACCGGCGCGCAGCGTGAGGGAGTAAGTAATTCGCACAAGTCTGGATAGCGAAGCTCCTGATGAGTGTGGTATTGGCAGGATGTCCTTTTTTTTTTTAAGACTTTAATGAGAAGACGGTTGTTAAGTGCCTGTCGGGTCATTTCGATGTGCATTTGTTTCGTTGTTTTTTGTGTTTCCCGTGTGTGTGTGGGGGGAGGATCTGTGAGTGTAGGTGTCTGACGTGTGGTAGTCAAGGGTCAGTTTTAAAAATTTTTTCATTTCCTCCTTGAAGATTGGTGGTTGAGTATGACTGACTGGTTTAGAATGAGAAGGGTCTAGTGCCGGGGCATAGAACTGAGTTGTGTGACAGTTGAGGTGGGATGATGCCGGGGAGAATAATTGAATTCACTTTGGAGGTGGTGGTGAGGCTGCCGCTGCCAGTGATCCATCTGAGTGCTCCTGTTCTGTACGGATTGGCGTCTTCTTCTATTACCTTGTGACGGGGTAGGTGACCATGCAGGAGAAGTGTGGTTAAGCAGGAGCCGATGCATTGTTTGTATAGCACACTAAAGAGAATTTTTTTTTTTGTCTAAATTTGGTACCAGTTTTGGGCATTTCGTTTATTCGTTCTTTCTTGTTGATGTTTGTGATGTGGGAGATGAATGCCGTGTGTGTATGTGTGTGTGTGTGTTTGTGTTGTATGGATGCCCAGAGTAGTTGAAATTTCTTTAAATTAGAGCGATAAGCTATTCACGATGACGGGAAGGTGCACTTGGAATTCGTGTCAGTCTGGGGTTAAAAGATAGACTGAAGACTTGTGATTCAGAAATTCTAAATCTGGTTCACTCACTGTTCCAATTATATATTGCAGAGTTGCATGTTTGCTGTTGGTGGTGTCAGGGTGTCGTCATATGACAGTAGGTCGCTTGTTATGAGAGGGACCTTGACACTGTAGTGTGCTGGAGGTGATGGAAAGCCGTGTATTTACGGATTTGAAGATGGTTGGAGAAAGACCTCCTCCTTGGGAGACCCCATTGTAGAGCTTAAGGGTTCCAGAGGCGAAGCCACTGTATATGTTTCTGTTGATGTTTTGTGATGTGGCGCCAGTTGCCCAACCAGTTTTTTGTCATAAGTCAAGACGGACATGTAAATAGACATGCGTACACATAAACTAGTCCTTACGATCATCCTGAACACACACACACACACACACACACACACACACA
>NC_092281.1:24872218-24879718 GCF_036320965.1 Panulirus ornatus | reverse complement strand
CAGGTGGGGTGACAGGAGAGCAACACGCGGAGTCTGAATAAAACAAGAGGTTGTACATGTCTGAGGTTGACGGGCATCAACCATAGGACAGCATATCTTCCATGACGGGCAGTTGGTTGTAGGTCACGGGGTAATGTGGCTAGGGAAGGTCAGGGGCAAAGGTAAGGTCAGGGGCAAGGGTAAGGTCAGGGGGTAAGGGCAAGGTCCAGTCAGGAGGAGGATTACGGCCTTTTCCTTCATATGAAAGAAAAATACGAGATATGAGTTAGCTTGCTTGTCCACACACACACACACACACACACACCTCCTTCCTTCGGCAACACACTGACCCACGAGCATGTGTTGCCCGTCCAGTGTTCCAGCACGTACCGACCCACACGCTTGTGTTACCTGCTCACTACTGATGTGGGCACTCCAGGAAGCCTCAGTGAGATCCCGACTCTCTAACTCTACCATATAAATAGATAGAAACAAGTGACCAGATTTATATAATAGATCCTCATATTATGTGTCAGTAACACACACCCCAGCACCACCACACACCAGTAACGCACACACCAGCCTCACCACACACCAGTAACGCACACACCAGCCTCACCACACACCAGTAACGCACACACCAGCACCACCACACACCAGTAACGCACACACCAGCACCACCACACACCAGTAACGCACACACCAGCACCACCACACACCAGTAACGCACACACCAGCACCACCACACACCAGTAACGCACACACCAGCACCACCACACACCAGTAACGCACACACCAGCACCACCACACACCAGTAACGCACACACCAGCCTCACCACACACCAGTAACGCACACACCAGCACCACCACACACCAGTAACGCACACACCAGCACCACCACACACCAGTAACGCACACACCAGCCTCACCACACACCAGTAACGCACACACCAGCACCACCACACACCACGGTGGTACAGTGACTTAAAGGTTCACGTTGGTCTGTCCATAACCTGTGGGTGAGAACAGGTGGTGGCAGTGTTCTGAGATCTTGCTACAAGTCTTCCGATATCACGATATAAACTGATAAGCGAAGAATATGAATCTGAGGAAGAATTCCAGGCCTCCACACCGTCCAGGGAATTTTCAATATCAGCTTCTTCGTCAGTAGGATCGCTCGCTACTACATCCTGGATTCCACCTCTCTGCTCTGATAGCTCTCCCCTCCCGTCCGCCCTTCCGTTACCCCTTCTGCCTCCCTACTACCTCTCCAGCACTTCCCGAGAGAAATTCCTCCCCTCCCCCCTCCAAGACTCCTAACTTCCATTCGTCCCTCCATCTAACCCCTGGATACTCTTGCTCCTCGTCCAGCGCGTCCGTCTGCCCCTATAGCACTTTACATACCCCTCAGGCCTTCCCCTTACCCCTCCAGCACTCCCCTACCCCGCTAGCACTCCCCCTTTACCTACAACACTCCCCTACCCGTCTAGCACTCCCCCAATCCTTTCAGCATTGCTGAATCTCTCCAGCACTTCCCCTACCCCTCCAACATCCCCCCTACCCAGCTCCTCCAGCACTCCCCCTGCCCCTCCATCACTCATACCCTTCTAGCATCCTTCCAGGATTCTTTCAACCTCTCCAGCTCTCTTTGTGTACTTTCCGTACCCTTCCCAACCCTCCAGCACTCCTGACCCTTCAGGACCTCGTCTCCAACATCCCATCTGCTTCCCCACCACTCCTCGTACTTCTCCAACACTCCACCTACCCCTCAAGCACTCCTCTTCCTCCTCCTTCAGTATCCATATCATATCCGACCCCAGGTACCTGCGCTGTGTGTTCGTTCTCTCTCTGCAGCGCCTCCCTCAGATTCCAGGGCTGCCTGCCTCTCCCTCTTTCACCACTTTCCAGGGGCTTCCAGCCTCACTTTCAGCTCTCCAGCACATCCATCTGTTACATAGTCCTTCTGTTTCCCTTCCAGCACTTCCCATTCCCTTCCACCATTTCCCATTCCCTTCCATGATCTTGTTCTTCCCTCCGGCACAGAACCCAACCTTCCAGCCCCTCAGTCACTTCCTAGACTGTCATGTAACTCTTTCCCACGCCCTTTAACCCCACCCAGCTTTCGCTGATACCCCTTCCAACTCACCTTTAACCTATTCCAGCGACCCCCTATCCCTTTTGCACATCTTCCTCTGTTCCAGCCTCCTTTCTCAGCTCTTCCAGCACCCGCTGCCTCTTCTAGTCCCCTTCACACCCCTCGTTAAGCACCTCCTCCGCTCTCATCACCTACTCTCCTCCCCCTCTCGTCTGCCTCTTATGTGTGCACTGCATCGTAAAGTGGGGATGGCTCTGGGAGGGGGGGGGGGTCACAGAACACTCCTAAGTGGGCGAGCCTCTCTGCCCAACCGGAGACATTATAGTCTCCACAGAAGGAGGAGACATTGGGACTGTTCGTCTCCTCTGTGGCGTCATTCTTAGAGCCTACGATCTCTGCAGGAGGAGGAGGAGGAGGAAGAGGAGGTGGGGAAGGCGGAAGACACCGTAGTCTTGCACAGGAGGAGTATGACAGGCAGTACAGGACGGCTTGACTGAGGGGGAAGTGTAAGGACAGAGACGCCAAGAAAACGTAGCGCAAGAGCTGGCAGGCAGCTGACCTCTGACAGAAGGACGTGGGTGAGAAGATCTCCAGGTGTCAGGTCAACAGACATGAAAACTTGATTTTCGTAGAGAACGCCCACGAAAAGTCGGAGACACGAATATCAATGCGTCGGTGTACTATGGGGGGAACCAGCAAAGACACGAGACGCAAATGTATCGACAGAAAATACGAGTCTGTTGCACAGATGAAGACGAGTTGGAGAAGCGCATACACACGCACGGATAGAGAAGGATGGGAAGTAATCACCATTATAGACAAGAAATCAGAAAACGCGAGGCGTGCAGCAGGGGATCATGTTAAAAAGAAAACGACAATATAAATAGTGACGTTAAGTATAGACCATGTGTGAGGGACATGAGTGGAGAGGGAAGCGAGGTCGTGGTACTCGACCTGTTTCCTACCATATATTCTACCGATACTCAACCTGTTTCCTACCATATATTCTACCGATACTCGACCTCTTTTCTACCATTTATTCTACCGATACTCAACCTGTTTCCTACCATATATTCTACCGATTCTCGACCTGTTTCCGGCCATATCTTCTGTTCTAAATCCAGGTTGTTGGACGACAAAATAGGAAAATCAAAAGAGAAAAAAAAAAAGAAGAGAGAGAAATCAACTATTGAAACCTAAAATAGTCAACAGAAAATCTGTTCTCTCCCCAAAAATATTTGTCTCTCTTTTTGTATTCTCGTTTTAGATGAAAAAGGTTAAGCGTTCCCCGAGAGAGAGAGAGAGAGAGAGAGAGAGAGAGAGAGAGAGAGAGAGAGAGAGAGAGAGAGAGAGAGAGAGAGAGAGAGAGTTAACAACATACGGTGAGCCAGTGAGAAAATTGCTCTGACCTTTTTTTTTTCCCCCTACCAGACGTCTCACGGCTTCGCTTACCCTCACTCGTGTGAGGCGTTTGCCCCCCCCCCCACCCCACTCCCCTCCCCTCCCCTCCCCTCCCCTCCCCTCCCCTCCCCTCCCTTCCCCTCCCCTCCCTTCCCTTCCCTCCCTCGCCCCCGTTTTCGGCAGACACATTGTCCCGGATTACTCTCACACGGGTCATGATGTTCTCACACGGGTCATGCTGTTCTCACACGGGTCATGCTGTTCTCACACGGGTCATGATGTTCTCACACGGGTCATGATGTTCTCACACGGGTCTTGATGTTCTCACACGGGTCTTGATGTTCTCACACGGGTCATGATGTTCTCACACGGGTCATGATGTCCTCACACGGGGCTTGGTATTCTCACACGGGTCATGCTTTTCTCACACGGGTCATGATGTTCTCACACGGGTCATGATGTTCTCACACGGGGCTTGATGTCCTCACACGGGGCTTGATGTTCTCACACGGGGCTTGGTATTCTCACACGGGTCATGCTGTTCTCACACGGGTCATGCTGTTCTCACACGGGTCATGCTGTTCTCACACGGGTCATGCTGGCCTCACACGGGGCTTGATGTTCTCACACGGGTCATGCTGGCCTCACACGGGGCTTGATGTCCTCACACGGGTCATGCTGTTCTCACACGGGTCAGGCTGTTCTCACACGGGTCATGCTGTTCTCACACGGGTCATGCTGTTCTCACACGGGTCATGCTGGCCTCACACGGGGCTTGATGTTCTCACACGGGTCATGCTGGCCTCACACGGGGCTTGATGTCCTCACACGGGTCATGCTGTTCTCACACGGGTCAGGCTGTTCTCACACGGGTCATGCTGTTCTCACACGGGTCATGATGTTCTCACACGGGGCTTGGTATTCTCACACGGGTCATGATGTTCTCACACGGGTCATGATGTTCTCACACGGGTCATGATGTTCTCACACGGGTCATGATGTTCTCACACGGGGCTTGATGTCCTCACACGGGGCTTGGTATTCTCACACGGGTCATGCTGTTCTCACACGGGTCATGATGTTCTCACACGGGTCATGCTGTTCTCACACGGGTCATGATGTTCTCACACGGGTCATGATGTTCTCACACGGGTCATGATGTTCTCACACGGGGCTTGATGTCCTCACACGGGGCTTGGTATTCTCACACGGGTCATGCTGTTCTCACACGGGGCATGATGTGGATGCGTCACAAGGTCTCCTGGTGTCGGCGTTTCGTTACAGCGCGTCTCTGGTCTGCGAGTTCACATGGACTGAGTGCCCTGGTTTATTGATGGGCCCCCACTCGGATCATGCCCTTTCGTTTCTTTCTTCGCTGAGAGATATCTTATGAAATCTTTACGGCCCGGACCTTCAACTGGTTTTTCAAGTTCATGTAACATTGAATGCAGAAGCCAACAGTTGAATGTCACAGAACAAAGGAGCGGGCATGGAATGTCGGATCCCGGAGTTTTTTTTTTTTGTTTTTCATTCTTTCTTTTTGTTAATCAAATGCCTTCATCCCCTTGAGCACGTCACTCCGACCTTTAGGCACGACTGTACGATGTTTGAGCACGGCTGGAGGACCAATGAGCAAGACGTATATGATACGACCCTTGAGCGCGACGGTACGACCTTTGAGCACGACGGTACGACCCTTGAGCACGATGGTACGACCCTTGAGCGCGACGGTACAACCCTTGAGCACGACGGTACAACCCTTGAGCACGATGGTACGACCTTTGAGCACGACGGCACAACCCTTGAGCACGACGGTACAACCCTTGAGCGCGACGGTACAACCCTTGAGAACGACGGTACAACCCTTGAGCACGATGGTACGACCCTTTGAGCACGACGGTACAACCCTTGAGCACGACGGTACAACCCTTGAGCGCGACGGTACAACCCTTGAGCACGACGGTACAACCCTTGAGCACGATGGTACGACCTTTGAGCACGACGGTACAACCCTTGAGCACGACGGTACAACCCTTGAGTGCGACGGTACAACCCTTGAGCACGACGGTACAACCCTTGAGCACGATGGTACGACCCTTGAGCGCGACGGTACAACCCTTGAGCACGACGGTACAACCCTTGAGTGCGACGGTACAACCCTTGAGCACGACGGTACAACCCTTGAGCACGATGGTACGACCTTTGAGCGCGACGGTACAACCCTTGAGCACGACGGTACAACCCTTGAGCACGATGGTACGACCTTTGAGCGCGACGGTACGACCTGCTTATAATTGATTTTAGGTGTTAATAGTACAGGAGGGGAGGATTTCCAGTTCCCATGCTCGCACTCCTCTTAGTTACCTTCTACTACACGCAGGAGATAAGGGCGTTGTATAATCTCTTCTGCCCCCAGAGATGTTTGACAAAGAAACAAAGAAATAAGAAAGAATGCGAGTGAAGGTGACAGCAAAGAATGCAAACTTTTCACTGGAAGATAAATACAGAGTTGAATGAGAAACAACAGATCCAGTGTTGAAGTGTTCAGGACGGAGGTCTGAACCATGTACACACACACACACACACACACACACACACACACACGGTAGTTCGAACCCCAGCAATTGTTGTACATCGTTTGAGGTCAGAGTAATGCAGCAGCTACAACACAGCCTTTAGGACTGAATGTATATTTTCATATGTATTTCATTTACCATCGAAAACTGAATGTGTATTTTTGTATCGAGACGTCGCTACGTGGGAGCATATGAAAGTTTTTCAGTAGGTTTCGCCTGATTACCACGATGCTGGCTGTATATATATATACATATATATATATATATATATATATATATATATATATATATATATATATATATATATATATATTATCCCTGGGGATAGGGGAGAAAGAATACTTCCCACGTATTCCCTGCGTGTCGTAGAAGGCGACTAAAAGGGGAGGGAGCAGAGGGCTGGAAATCCTCCCCTCTGGTTTTTTTTTTTTAATTTTCCAAAAGAAAGAACATAGAAGGGGGCCAGGTGAGGATATTCCCTCAAAGGCCCAGTCCTCTGTTCTTAATGCTACCTCGCTAACGCGGGAAATGGCGAATAGTGTGAAAAAAAAGTATATATATATATATATATATATATATATATATATATATATATATATATATATATATATGCTGGAGGACTACAGAGGGTTTGTTGTGTAAACCAGTTCTGGGGGATCTCGAATTCACAAAGACCTTGTCTCCATCACGGTACAGACCACCTTGTGGTAAATGACACACACACACAGAACAGGGGAGTGTGGATGGTCCGTGCTGACGTAGGGAGAGGGAGGGAGAGGAGGGAACACACACATACCGAAATCTACTTTAATCATGGATGACCCGCTCATCTCGTGTCACTTTGCCTGGCGACACTCGGGACAAGGCACAAGACCTTCCTCGCAAGAAGAAAAAAAAAAATACGTTGGCATTTGATGTCACATAAAGAAAAGAAAAAAAAAAGATTTGTGAAAGAAATAGAGGGGGGAAAAAAGAGAAAGAAATCCATTGAACTTTACTTCCCAAAGAAAAGTCGATTCGAATCAAGAGAAGAAAGGTAATAGACATTAATTCTTTCTTTTTTGTGACTGGCCTTCAAGAGGGATGTCTTACATAATAGAACACAACACCGCACACCACCCAATTATTCCTCACTGTATGTCATGCATTGATCATGCCGCTCACCACCGCACGACGTGCATGATGCATCAGTACGTCATGCATTGATCATGCAGCTCACCACCGCACGACGTGCATGATGCATCAGTACGTCATGCATTGATCATGCTGCTCAACGCACGACGTGCATGATGCATTACGGTGTGTTTTTTCTTTTTTCCTTCTACACATCCAGATGTTAAGGTAAACGAATGATTTACATGAGGGATTTATACATCCAGATGTTAAGGTAAGCGAATGATTTACATGAGGGATTTATACATCCAGATGTTAAGGTAAGCGAATGATTTA
>NC_092281.1:24837218-24869718 GCF_036320965.1 Panulirus ornatus | reverse complement strand
TTTTACTACGTGCAGTGTCGCGCACCCAACCAAGTATGAATATATTAATTTATGGCGAAATAATACTACCCGCGTATCCCCTGCGTCTCGTAGACGGGAGACTAAAAGGAACAGAAACAAGGGGCTGGAAATCCCTCCCTCCTGGACGATTGCTTCCTTATAGGAGAAAGTGTGGACGGAGCTTACCAAGGTACTGCCTCGTTGTTTCACTTGTCTGTTCCTGATATTGCTTCGTTAAAATGGGGAACAGCAAACATATATATATATATATATATATATATATATATATATATATATATATATATATATATATATATATATATATATATATATATAGGTCTATATTTTCTTGTGAGTGTACGGGATTAGAAGGGGAAGTCAAATGCTGTTTGCAGATGGCACGGTTGTCGTGGCCGATAGCTTACCCCTGCTTCACAGTCCGGCAAAACATACAGGTTGTAAATACAACGACAGAGCAATACAAAGGAATCGAAACAGTAACAGACCATTTGGGTCCTTTCGAGGCTGTTTGTGATAGTGGATGACATCAGAAACATACAGATTAGTGAGGTGAAAAAGTTGGAAGGCATACAAATTTTCACTGTGACTATGTGGACGCAATTAACGTATGTCGTGGACTTGAAGCGAAATGTTTATCCAGTCTGTTCTTAAATGTATCCATTGTACTGCTTTCAACCACTCTAACTAGCAATTCGTTCTATATGTTAACAATCCTCTTTGGCTCTTTTGAGGTAGAACCTTTGCCCACGAATTAGTTTCCATTACTACGAGTTAAATCAGACGTATCAAGTCTTAAGTAACATGACAGATTAGGGTTATCAAAACCTTTAACTATTTTGAATACTTGTATTAGATCTCTTCTTAACCTTCTCTTTTCTTAGCTAAATGGATTCAAGTCGTTTAATCTGTTCTCGGGAGATTTGTTTCTATGTCCGGGTATCATCTTGATAACTCGATACATCTCTTTTTCTTCGGTCGGAGGACCAAACCTGAACGCAGTGTTCAACATGAGAACGAACTGATGTATTGTAAAGAGTAAAGGATGATTCCCCTGCTCTTAAATTCGAAGTCCGTGCCTTCGAATCCAAGAATTCTTTTCGCTCTTCACTTCTTCTGTGCATTGCATACTTGGTGTTCATTCAGACATACGGACATAGTAGTAGCGACGACCACAGAGGAACGCGCACATAGCCGGCAATCCAGCTGGTATGTGTCTCAGGGAACGTCTTCATCCAGGGCAAGTAAGGGTCACGCAACCATCATAAATAAGACAGGGACGGGTTCGGTATAATGTGGTGGGAGTACGTGGTAATTTACCGGCCTTTTGTGTATAGCCCTGAGGGCTTGGGTATCAACGAGCCATTATACATCACATGAAATACAGGCGTTCGAAGGCACACTGTTATTGTCTGCGACGTGGGTTATGTTTATACGTCGAGGGTATAGACAGCGGACCACAGTCGGGTGTAGGGTAGTGGTTCCTCGAACGGTGTAGGGAGGAGGGGGGTCCGTTGTTGTCGTGTGGGCCTTCCATAGGAGGTCGGGACGGGGTTTCCCAAGAGGGGGAGAGAGAGAGAGAGAGAGAGAGAGAGAGAGAGAGAGAGAGAGAGAGAGAGAGAGAGAGAGAGAGAGAGGAGCAGTCTGCGTCGAGCTGACAGAACATATGGACAGCAGACGCAGCTGCCTACATAGGTTTCTCAGTCTGCCACACTCGACCGGCTGCACTGATGTGACCCTCAGTCGAGACTGAATCTCGAAATCGAGTCTTTTTTCTCTTGTACGTTAGCAGGAATCCTGACTGTGATTCGGGCGCATACAAAAAAAAAAAGGCTTTTCCTACAAACCAGACGCGTCGTGGAGTCGTCTCTATAATGTTGGGGGCGCGATGTATATATTACCTGTGTGTGTGTGTGTGTGTGGGACCTGGCCAGCTACAGGACTTCTCTCCATAATTCGTTCATTTGTTAATATTTATCCTCTTCGTCCTCGTCAGGCTTGAAAATCCTGCCTTGGTAAATCACATATCTTTAGGACTTCCTCGTATAGTAAGACCTTCGTAGGCCTCAAGCGGAAGGGGCTAGTGTACCCTCTTACCCGTTAACCTGTTCGCTGGTATACTGTGTTACCCGTTAACCTGTTCACTGATATACTGTGTTACCCGTTAACCTGTTCGCTGGTATACCCTGTTACCCGTTAACCTGTTTACGGGAGACGTCCGGAGACATGCCAGCTGAAAACATGTCTCCTGCCGTGACAGGTAAGTGCGAGTCTTTGCAGATGGCTTCACTCCAGCTGCCTGGTGATGACTCTCTACCTTCAACTCGGACTTCGGGAGAGACATGACGGTAATTAAACATATGCTCCTTCCCCCCCCGCCGCCCCCCCTCGCCCTCCCCCTTGGTCGAGTCTCTCACAAGTGCGGGGCTTCCTCGCTGGCCACTCCTATAACAGAAGCCTCCGTTGAGTCGTGTGATGATCCGTTCGCATATAGGTGGGTTGATGAGCACCGCCCCGTGTTCCTGCAGGTTAGGGAGGGAGGGTGTACAACACTGCTTTTGTGCATCCGCCCAGGAAGGGAGGGGAGCTAAAGAACATTTGGAGACCCGCTTGCAAACTGCCTCGCGACACGTACCGGATCGTCTAGTTTCAATCTGTTGGTTGCGACGCTATGGGTCGTGGGCACGACACCACCACGACCTTTGAACAAGACTTCACGACCCTTGAGCACGACGGTATATAACCCTAGAACACAACAGCACGACCCTTGAGCTCGGCTGCACGACCCCTACCAACACGACGATATGACCCTTGTGTATTATGACTTGACCTTTGACCTGGCCCTTCTAAGGAGGGGGGGGGGGGGGTGTTAAAGGTGAATAATTCACCTCCAGGCATCCATGTGAACACTACTGACTCTGCTGCCAATGCACACGGCCCTCACCTTGTTTAATTACCTCACGCGAATAGAGATTTCTCGAGGGGGGGGTCGAGTTTTGACAACGTTATCTTGAGGAGGATATAACAATGCCAGCGGGTGACGACAGCTTAGTAATTAGTTTTGCGAGACGCCAATGAAGAGGAGGCAGAGCCACTCTTGGTCCTGATTTCCGCCTCGTAGTATCACAGTAACAGTCACTGGCGAATCTTCCCTGTTCACCGTCACGTATTAGAAAGCAGCTTTACGTGTATACTGACCGAATGAATGAATAAAGTTGATGGAAGATGAAGGAAGTCTCCTTTCTGTGAGGTATATATATATGATGTCAGTAGGTGTCTCGTGGGTCTGCCCTGGTGGGTCCATATGTTGATGATATAGCCAGTTCGGGGAGGAACATGGGGGGCCGTGCTGTCAGCTTTAAGCTAAAGGTGTACAGTAGCAGGTAGGGAGGGATCCGCCCAGCTAGCGTGTACGTGTGTGTGTGTGTGTGTGTGTGTGCGCGCATCCTGTCGCTCATGTTGCGACCGCACGCTGTGGTAACTCCAGAGTCGCTGATCAATTGGATTGTTTGAAGCGTCCCTCGAAACTAATTGCGACGCGTCGGTGCGACCCTTGAGCAACGTCGGTGCGACCCTTGACCAACGTCGGATGCGACCCCTTGAGCGCGATGGCGCGACAATAGAGCACGACAGTACGACCTTTGCATGTGATGATGACTTGGCCTTTGACCTGACCCAGATGGATGGTACCGTCCTACTCAGGCATCATGCTTGTGAGAGTAAGATTTCCTTGATGTGTTCGTGGCACACAGTCGCTTCGAACTAGCTTACCTAAAGTACCGTGTGCTTGAAGGGTCACAGAAATCCATTACCTAACTTTATCTCTCAAACATATATTCTCCTCCAGAATGAAAGACACATCATTTACCATCACAAGACGCTATCAGACAGAGTGCCTGTTGTCTGCCACGCGTACAAAAAAAAAAAAAAAGAAAGACTTTAATTCCGTGTCTTACGTATTCGCGGAAGTTATTATACTTGACTGAAAGATATCTCTATATCAGAGACGTCCTCAGCTGGATCTCATAAAACTGGTTGATGGAATCTGTACTGGACGAAGGATTAGCACTTAAGCTCCATAGCGCCACTACTGATGGAAGTCTTGAGTCCAGTACTCTGCCAGCTCGTGTTGCTTTACGTCTCTTCTGTTCCCGTGCGCCTGGTTCGAGCGCCTGGGAGTTGGCAAGGTCAAGATCGACGCGCAAAATAGAACAGAAATGTTCATGAGCAGCAGAGTATAGCACCGGACGCAGAACGAGATGTAGATACAGGGGCTCCGTCGCTACATAACTGGAACGTACGTACGATAGATATCTAGTACGGCCTCACTTTAGGTTGAATATCATGACTTAGGAGTCTAGTAGGTAGATGAAACTGAATACTTAAACCTCCTGTGGCTTACTTATATCCTGAGATTACGCTGCAATGTAGTAATGAATATTAGTAAGAATTTCTTTACACACACAACACACACACACACACACTGTTATATTTCTTTCTTGTATCTCCCCTGATGATGTGATTATTACACGAAAGTGCACTTGGGAACTTATCATGTTTCATTCCTCCTTGGACTCATAAGAACATTATATATATATATATATATATATATATATATATATATATATATATATATATATATATATATATATATATATATATATATATAAACTTAATAATATGATGCAGCTGTTGTTAATAATAGGCCAGCCGGTGTCTCCAGTTGGCTGCACTTGACCACAGCGAACTGTTAACAGTTACAAATGTTCCCCACTGTTCAGGACATGATGGGAGGGAAAAAAGAAAATTGTACCTTTAAATTCAGTGACGAATGTCAGGTCGCTTACCAACACGAGTTGTGAATGTTGTTGACACCACGAATTCTAGCTCAACACGTGATGTTTTCTGTTAGATATTTCACAAACATGATTGCGAAGAATACATGGTATATATATATATATATATATATGTCTGATATATTTTCATTTTGAAAGAGCTACTGATGGAGGTGGGAGTAAGTGTTGCTGATTGGATGAAGCGGGTGTAGGTGAGGACGAACATGGTATAGTGTTTGTGGTGAGGCTGCCAGCTCTCCTGGTGAGGCTGGTGGAACGTCTCACTTCGCTGTCTGCTTGGTGCCCCTCCGGCGCTTACCTGGTGAGCTAGACGTATGACATCTGCCTGGTGGACCATCTGGCGTCTCAGATGGCGAGTTGTATCTCTCTCTCTCTCTCTCTCTCTCTCTCTCTCTCTCTCTCTCTCTCTCTCTCTCTCTCTCTCTCTCTCTTTATATATATATATGTATATATATATATATATATATATATATATATATATATATATATATATATATATATATATATATATATATATATATGTATATATATATATATATATATATATATATATATATATATATATATATATATATATATATATATATATATATATCTGTCTGTCTGTCTGTCAACCTATCAATCTATCCCTTTTTTCCACAAATGAATCAAGTGCACGTCGTCATATATCCATCAAATCCCAGGCATAATTCCTATATTATAATCCACTCCTCGCAAATTGAAATCACATTACGCCGTGGGGGGAAGGTCACGTCGAGCTGGGAGGAACCGGGGTCACCTTAACGCTGTGGTGGCCACGTCGTCGAACTCGCAGGAACTGGGCGTCGGAGGAGGTTCCCAGGTAGAGCTAAACCTTCATTCAAGACAGACAAACCAAAGTTGCAGATGTGTTTGGCGTGATAGAATGCTGGGAACAGTTGCTTCAAGTGTTTCTTCTTCTTCTTCTTCTTCTTCTTCTTCTTCTTCTTCTTCTTCTTCTTCTTCTTCTTCTTCTTCATCTGTAGTAACCGTTGTGGTCTGGTCTCAGCCGTACAATGTGATGGTGAAGGGTTTGGCTCTTTTTTTCTTTTATCAGGTTTCTGGGTTCATGCAACACGGAGGATGGGGACCAAAGGATGTACTTGGTGAAAAAAAGAATCATTTCGATTTGTCCTGTAGGACGATGCCATTTTTTTTTTTATTTTTTGTGATGTACCCAACATAATACGGGCAAATTTGCATCGGTTGAGAAGGCAACACAACACGAGTTCTTTAAAAAAAAAAAAAACTCAGAGATGTACCGCCGTGCTCAGAGATCGTACCTTCGTGCTCAAGGAACGTACCGTCGTACTCAGAGATCGTACCGTCGTGCTGAAGGAACGTACCGTCGTGCTCAGAGATCGTACCGCCGTGTTCAGAGATCGTACCTTCGTGCTCAAGGAACGTACCGTCGTGCTCAGAGATCGTACCGTCGTGCTCAAGGAACGTACCGTCGTGCTCAGAGAACGTACCGTCGTGCTCAAGGAACGTACCGTCGTACTCAGAGATCGTACCGTCGTGCTGAAGGAACGTACCGTCGTGCTCAGAGATCGTACCGTCGTGCTGAAGGAACGTACCGTCGTGCTCAAGGAACGTACCGTCGTGCTCAGAGAACGTACCGTCGTGCTCAGAGAACGTACCGTCGTGCTCAGAGAACGTACCGTCGTGCTCAGAGATCGTACCGCCGTGCTCAGAGATCGTACCGTCGTGCTCAGAGAACGTACCGTCGTGCTCAGAGAACGTACCGTCGTGCTCAGAGATCGTACCTTCGTGCTCAAGGAACGTACCGTCGTGCTCAGAGAACGTACCGTCGTGCTCAAGGAACGTACCGTCGTGCTCAGAGATCGTACCGTCGTGCTGAAGGAACGTACCGTCGTACTCAGAGATCGTACCGTCGTGCTGAAGGAACGTACCGTCGTACTCAGAGATCGTACCGTCGTGCTCAGAGAACGTACCGTCGTGCTCAAGGAACGTACCGTCGTGCTCAAGGAACGTACCGTCGTACTCAGAGATCGTACCGTCGTGCTGAAGGAACGTACCGTCGTACTCAGAGATCGTACCGCCGTGTTCAGAGATCGTACCGTCGTGCTCAGAGAACGTACCGTCGTGCTCAGAGATCGTACCGTCGTGCTCAGAGATCGTACCGTCGTGCTCAAGGAACGTACCGTCGTGCTCAGAGATCGTACCGTCGTGCTGAAGGAACGTACCGTCGTACTCAGAGATCGTACCGTCGTGCTGAAGGAACGTACCGTCGTGCTCAGAGAACGTACCGTCGTGCTCAGAGAACGTACCGTCGTGCTCAGAGATCCTACCGTCGTGCTCATGGAACGCACCGTCGTGCTCAGAGAACGTACCGTCGTGCTCAGAGATCGTACCGCCGTGCTCAGAGTTCGTACCGCCGTGCTCAGAGATCGTACCTTCGTGCTCAAGGAACGTACCGTCGTACTCAGAGATCCTACCGTCGTGCTCAGAGAACGTACCGTCGTGCTCAGAGAACGTACCGTCGTACTCAGAGATCGTACCGCCGTGCTCAGAGATCGTACCGTCGTGCTCAGAGATCGTACCGTCGTGCTCAGAGATCGTACCTTCGTGCTCAAGGAACGTACCGTCGTACTCAGAGATCGTACCGTCGTGCTCAAGGAACGTACCGTCGTGCTCAGAGATCGTACCGTCGTGCTCAGAGATCGTACCGCCGTGCTCAGAGATCGTACCGTCGTGCTCAGAGATCGTACCGCCGTGCTCAAGGAACGTACCGTCGTACTCAGAGATCGTACCGTCGTGCTCAGAGATCGTACCGCCGTGTTCAGAGATCGTACCTTCGTGCTCAAGGAACGTACCGTCGTGCTCAGAGAACGTACCGTCGTACTCAGAGATCGTACCGCCGTGTTCAGAGATCGTACCTTCGTGCTCAAGGAACGTACCGTCGTGCTCAGAGATCGTACCTTCGTGCTCAAGGAACGTACCGTCGTGCTCAGAGAACGTACCGTCGTGCTCAGAGAACGTACCGTCGTACTCAGAGATCGTACCTTCGTGCTCAAGGAACGTACCGTCGTGCTCAGAGATCGTACCGCCGTGCTCAGAGATCGTACCGCCGTGTTCAGAGATCGTACCTTCGTGCTCAAGGAACGTACCGTCGTACTCAGAGATCGTACCGCCGTGCTCAAGGAACGTACCGTCGTACTCAGAGATCGTACCGTCGTGCTCAGAGATCGTACCGCCGTGCTCAAGGAACGTACCGTCGTGCTCAGAGATCGTACCGTCGTGCTGAAGGAACGTACCGTCGTGCTCAGAGATCGTACCGTCGTGCTGAAGGAACGTACCGTCGTGCTCAGAGATCGTACCGTCGTGCTCAAGAGATCGTGCCGTCGTGCTCAAGGAACGTACCGTTTTGCTCAGAGAACGTACCGTCGTGCTCAGAGATCGTACCGTCGTGCTGAAGGAACGTACCGTCGTGCTCAGAGATCGTACCGTCGTGCTCAGAGATCGTACCTTCGTGCTCAAGGAACGTACCGTCGTGCTCAGAGATCGTACCGCCGTGCTCAGAGATCGTACCGTCGTGCTCAGAGATCGTACCTTCGTGCTCAAGGAACGTACCGTCGTGCTCAGAGATCGTACCGCCGTGCTCAGAGATCGTACCGTCGTGCTGAAGGAACGTACCGTCGTGCTCAAGGAACGTACCGTCGTGCTCAGAGATCGTACCGTCGTGCTCAGAGAACGTACCGTCGTGCTCAGAGAACGTACCGTCGTGCTCAAGGAACGTACCGTCGTGCTCAGAGAACGTACCGTCGTGCTCAAGGAACGTACCGTCGTGCTCAAGGAACGTACCGTCGTACTCAGAGATCGTACCGCCGTGCTCAGAGATCGTACCGTCGTGCTCAAGGAACGTACCGTCGTACTCAGAGATCGTACCGTCGTGCTCAGAGATCGTACCGTCGTGCTCAGAGAACGTACCGTCGTGCTCAGAGATCGTACCGTCGTGCTGAAGGAACGTACCGTCGTGCTCAGAGAACGTACCGTCGTGCTCAGAGAACGTACCGTCGTGCTCAGAGAACGTACCGTCGTGCTCAGAGAACGTACCGTCGTGCTCAAGGAACGTACCGTCGTACTCAGAGATCGTACCGTCGTGCTCAGAGAACGTACCGTCGTACTCAGAGATGGGACCTTCGTGCTCAGGAACTTTTACCGTCGTCTCGAAAACGTACCGCCTTTGCTCAGAAAAGCCCGGGAAGATCGTACCGGGGTCGGTTCGCCCCCCAGAGTTTCTTTCCCCCGTGTTCAGGTTCTTTCCTTTTGGGGCCCTAAGGGGAAAGTCCCGTGGTACTCAGGTTCTTTCCCCCCGGGCCCCCAGGGGGGATCTTTTTCCTGTCTAAGCCCCCGTTTGGTCGTTTCTGTTTGAACCGGTCCCCCGTGCTCAGAGATCGTACCGCCGTGTTTTCCAAGGAAGTACCGTCGTACTAACCCCCCCAAGAGATCGTCCCCCAAATTCTATAAATTTCCCGTGCTTGTAGGGATTACAGATCCTTTTCAACCGAGAGACCGAAAAAAAAACCCCAGCCATCAAGGGATGAAAATCCACGCCAGACCGAAAGTATAAGAAAGCTAAGCTTGCTTAAAGGTTTAAAGGGACATTGTGGGGGGGGGGGTGGAGGGGTGGAGGAGATCTTTTAATCTTCCAGAGATGGAAGCCTTATCATCCCTTTAAAAAATTTGCCAGTGATTGGAAAACTTCATAGTACCCTTCATCATCCCACACACACAAAAAGGGAAAAAAACACAAGGGAAAAGAAAAATTTTTAAAAATTTCTGCCTTTCTTTCCCACAAAACGCCCATTTTTTTCCCCAGCTTTTTAAACCCTTTTTTCCCACTGATTGTTTTCATTTTTTGGGTTATTTTTCTCTTTTTTCGTTTTTGTTTCCATCATCGTGGTTCTTTTTCATTTGTGAAAACCCCTAAGACCCTCATTTTTTTTTTTCTTATTTAAAGGGTTGTCATTTTCTCCTTTTTTAACTTTTAAATGAAACTCCATGTAAATATTCCACCACAACCCCACCCCACACACACACAAAAACACACCACCAAAACACCCACACACACCCCACCCACACACACACACACACAATATATATATTTTTATATAATATAAATATATAATTTTTTATATATATATATATATATATATATATATATATATATATATTCGCAGGCAGGTGGGTGGATTCCCTGTGTTTTAAGGTTTTCAAACAACTAACCAGTGGACAGAGTTGCGTGTGTGTGGCGAGTATCTCTTGGCCCCCACGAGTGTTTTGGATGCTCTCTGCCACCTGCACTATTATGCAGAATAACATAATGCAAGTGTAAACATTCTACACACGGGGGCATAGCAGACCACTTAACACTAAACATTTGAAGTGTTTTGAACGGACGAGCAGCAAAGGTTTAGCGAATCGTAATCAACCAGAGGATCTGATGTTCCTTTGTTTGTGTTTCGTTTTTTCGGGTATTCTCTTGGAGGACGATCTATTGGTGATTTAGATTATGAAGTCTGATTACGAGATTTGGATTGTAGTACAACGCTGGACTCTCATGAGATTTCACCTTAGCATTTGTGGCTGTCGTTGTGGCCACCTTAGCATTTGTGGCTGTCGTTGTGGCCACCTTAGCATTTGTGGCTGTCGTTGTGGCCATCTTAGTATTTGTGGCTGTCGTTGTGGCCATCTTAGTATTTGTGGCTGTCGTTGTGGCCATCTTAGCATTTGTGGCTGTCGTTGTGGCCACCTTAGCATTTGTGGCTGTCGTTGTGGCCACCTTAGCATTTGTGGCTGTCGTTGTGGCCACCTTAGCATTTGTGGCTGTCGTTGTGGCCATCTTAGCATTTGTGGCTGTCGTTGTGGCCATCTTAGTATTTGTGGCTGTCGTTGTGGCCATCTTAGCATTTGTGGCTGTCGTTGTGGCCATCTTAGTATTTGTGGCTGTCGTTGTGGCCATCTTTAGTCATAACATTTGATGGAATTCTCACATCCTATTGAGATCCTCAGCGTTTGTGGAGTCTGATATCAGTTCACACGGCCGAAGTTCTTTGGAGCGATCGCAGCGATGGATTGGCAGGTGGTACATTGCACCTTCTGGCGTCAGGATCATGGTATGCGATCCATCCTGGTGGACTGTCGTGCAAGGGAAAACACTTCTCGCTTACCAAGAGCAACACAGACTCTCTGGTAAGATGATATCAGATGATATTTTAGTCTCTCCTCATATTTCCACATATTTTCTTAACCATTAATAAAATTACTCGTAAATTCGTTAATATCTCCTCTCAATAAGACGTGGAGAATCAGACTAACAGGGTCATGGATAGTTCAACGAAGTACGGTAGTAACGACCCAGTCTGGTAAACAACAAGTCGTTCAGCTGTATTTTGACTCTCGACGATTTCAGTTACTTTTTTTCGTCTATAGGACACAGTGACTAGTGACAGCGTCTTCAATGTTCTCCCTTTGCTGCGTTTGTCTCTTCATTGGTACTCTTGTCCCATCTGGAGCGCGCATCCCCTTCCTTTGTTCTCTGCTGGAACGCCCATCATCTTCCTTGTCCCTGCTGGAACGTGCATCCCCTTCCATGATCCTGCTGGAAGGTTACCCAGGTCTCCTGATCGCCCCGTGTTCTTCGCCCTACACAGGAGGTACCCCAGGACGCGCCACTCCTATACGGTCGAGATGAGGATCCCCTTACATCTCCCCCCCCCCCGTCCTTCCCTCCCCCCACGATATCCTACTTCATGTGATCACTTGCAACCCCCCCCCCCCACACACACACACACACACACACAACCGCCACTTGTCCGTCCCATTACCCCCTGACGATATATTCCTCAATTTAATGTTTTCTGCTGCAGTTACAACGCCCGGTGTTCCCAGGGAGGCCCCCATTCATTCAAAAGGAGCCCCCTTACCTCCTTGTCTGACTCCAGGTCGATCTACTCCTCACCGCTCAAGGATGGCATTATGGAACAAGCTCGAGGTCCCTACACTGGAACCGTACCATGTATAGCGTAAGAACCCATCCTCCTCCGCCTTCCCCCCCTCACTCCCCACCTCACCCAACAGCTCACACAGCCCTCCACAGCTGCAGCTCCATCTTCCCCCCTAAGAACGACTGCGTTTCATGTGCTAGATGGCGTCGCTAAAGGTAATCTCAGCGATACCGTACTTTAATGCCCTTTGCATGCAAGCACAGGTGTTTGATGATGACTACTGACCTCCTCCTCCTCTTCCTCTTCCTCCTCCTCCTCCTCCTCCTCCTCCTCCTCCTCCTCCTCCTCCTCCTCCTCTTCCTCCTCCTCCTCCTTCTCCTCCTCTTACCACTCTCATGCTAAATGGGCTAATTAAGTGCGCTTCGTTCTGGGGAGTTGGAGGTGAAAGAATGGACGAAATTCCTGGAAGTGGCTGGTGGGTGAGTGTGTGTGACTGTGGCGGGCATGGTGAAGCCGTTGCTGGGGTTGGTGTTGTCAAAGGTTGTGATGGAGAGGCTGTGTTGGTATTAACGGTCGTGGAAGTGATGTCCGTCGGGGGCGATGTTGGCAGTGGTGTTGATGCAGGTCCTCGTGTCGACAGCAGTGGTTACGAAGGTGGTTTTTGCAGTGGTGTTGGTGGAGGGTGATGTTGTTGTTGGCAGTGGTGTTGGTGGAGGGTGATGTTGTTGTTGGCAGTGGTGTTAGTGGAGGGTGATGTTGTTGTTGGCAGTGGTGTTAGTGGAGGGTGATGTTGTTGTTGGCAGTGGTGTTGGTGGAGGGTGATGTTGTTGTTGGCAGTGGTGTTGGTGGAGGGTGATGTTGTTGTTGGCAGTGGTGTTGGTGGAGGGTGATGTTGTTGTTGGCAGTGGTGTTGGTGGAGGGTGATGTTGTTGTTGGCAGTGGTGTTAGTGGAGGGTGATGTTGTTGTTGGCAGTGGTGTTGGTGGAGGGTGATGTTGTTGTTGGCAGTGGTGTTGGTGGAGGGTGATGTTGTTGTTGGCAGTGGTGTTAGTGGAGGGTGATGTTGTTGTTGGCAGTGGTGTTGGTGGAGGGTGATGTTGTTGTTGGCAGTGGTGTTGGTGGAGGGTGATGTTGTTGTTGGCAGTGGTGTAGGTGGAGGGTGATGTTGTTGTTGGCAGTGGTGTAGGGGTAGGGTGATGTTGTTGTTGGCAGTGGTGTTAGTGGAGGGTGATGTTGTTGTTGGCAGTGGTGTTGGTGGAGGGTGATGTTGTTGTTGGCAGTGGTGTTAGTGGAGGGTGATGTTGTTGTTGGCAGTGGTGTAGGGGTAGGGTGATGTTGTTGTTGGCAGTGGTGTTAGTGGAGGGTGATGTTGTTGTTGGCAGTGGTGTTGGTGGAGGGTGATGTTGTTGTTGGCAGTGGTGTTGGTGGAGGGTGATGTTGTTGTTGGCAGTGGTGTTGGTGGAGGGTGATGTTGTTGTTGGCAGTGGTGTTAGTGGAGGGTGATGTTGTTGTTGGCAGTGGTGTTGGTGGAGGGTGATGTTGTTGTTGGCAGTGGTGTTGGTGGAGGGTGATGTTGTTGTTGGCAGTGGTGTTGGTGGAGGGTGATGTTGTTGTTGGCAGTGGTGTAGGTGGAGGGTGATGTTGTTGTTGGCAGTGGTGTTGGTGGAGGGTGATGTTGTTGTTGGCAGTGGTGTTGGTGGAGGGTGATGTTGTTGTTGGCAGTGGTGTAGGGGTAGGGTGATGTTGTTGTTGGCAGTGGTGTTAGTGGAGGGTGATGTTGTTGTTGGCAGTGGTGTTGGTGGAGGGTGATGTTGTTGTTGGCAGTGGTGTTGGTGGAGGGTGATGTTGTTGTTGGCAGTGGTGTAGGGGTAGGGTGATGTTGTTGTTGGTAGTGGTGTTAGTGGAGGGTGATGTTGTTGTTGGCAGTGGTGTTGGTGGAGGGTGATGTTGTTGTTGGTAGTGGTGTTAGTGGAGGGTGATGTTGTTGTTGGCAGTGGTGTTGGTGGAGGGTGATGTTGTTGTTGGCAGTGGTGCTGGTACGGTGGTGATGTGACAGTGACAGTGGTGGTAACTCCCCTAGTGGTGATATCTCTGTTGGAAGAAGCTTACGTCGTATGAATGGTGGTGATGTTGGTGATGGTGGTGGTGGTGATGGTGGTAATGTTGGTGATGTTGGTGATGGTGGTGGTGGTAATGTTGGTGATGTTGGTGGTGGTAATGGTGGTAATGTTGGTGATGTTGATGGTGGTAATGGTGGTGGTGTTGGTGATAATGTTGTTCATGTTGGTGATAGTCATATCACCGATGTCGGTCATGCTTGAAAACATAAAGACAGTTTGGCCAACACACACACACACACACACACACACACATACACACACACACACACACACACACACACACACACACACACACACACACACAGTGTTGGAGAAGGGAGAGCGAGCGTTTCCTCCACCACCCACAACAGCACAGTTGACTCCACTGCTCACACTCGTATTCCATCGGAAGGGAAAAACGTCTCAGCAGCCAACCTCACTTTTGACCAGGTGGACCATCGTGAAGGCCAGTAATACTGTGAGTTACAGCGAGCTCGGCTACTGACCTGACCTAGTGGCCAGCCTGAGAAGCTCTTGTGGTAACAGTAGAAGTAGGTAGAAGGACAAGAAGTGGTAGTAGTAGTAGTAGTAGTAGTAGTAGTAGTAGTAGTAGTAGTAGTAGTAGTAGTGGTGGTAGTAGTAGTAGTAGTAATAGTAGTAGTAGTAGTAGTAATAGTACTAGTAGTAGTAGTAATAGTACTAGTAGTAGTAGTAGTAGTAGTAATAGTAGTAGTAGTAGTAGTAGTAATAGTACTAGTAGTAGTAGTAATAGTACTAGTAGTAGTAGTAATAGTACTAGTAGTAGTAGTAATAGTACTAGTAGTAGTAGTAGTAGTAGTAATAGTACTAGTAGTAGTAGTAATAGTACTAGTAGTAGTAGTAGTAGTAGTAGTAGTAATAGTAGTAGTAGTAGTAGTAGTAATAGTACTAGTAGTAGTAGTAATAGTACTAGTAGTAGTAGTAGTAGTAGTAATAGTACTAGTAGTAGTAGTAATAGTACTATAGTAGTAGTAGTAGTAGTAATAGTAGTAGTAGTAGTAGTAGTAATAGTACTAGTAGTAGTAGTAATAGTACTAGTAGTAGTAGTAATAGTACTAGTAGTAGTAGTAGTAGTAGTAATAGTAGTAGTAGTAGTAGTAATAGTACTAGTAGTAGTAGTAGTAGTAGTAATAGTACTAGTAGTAGTAGTAATAGTACTAGTAGTAGTAGTAATAGTACTAGTAGTAGTAGTAGTAGTAGTAATAGTAGTAGTAGTAGTAGTAATAGTACTAGTAGTAGTAGTAGTAGTAGTAATAGTACTAGTAGTAGTAGTAATAGTACTAGTAGTAGTAGTAATAGTACTAGTAGTAGTAGTAATAGTACTAGTAGTAGTAGTAGTAGTAGTAATAGTAGTAGTAGTAGTAGTAATAGTACTAGTAGTAGTAGTAATAGTACTAGTAGTAGTAGTAGTAGTAGTAATAGTAGTAGTAGTAGTAGTAATAGTACTAGTAGTAGTAGTAGTAGTAGTAATAGTACTAGTAGTAGTAGTAGTAGTAGTAATAGTACTAGTAGTAGTAGTAATAGTACTAGTAGTAGTAGTAATAGTACTAGTAGTAGTAGTAGTAGTAGTAATAGTAGTAGTAGTAGTAGTAATAGTACTAGTAGTAGTAGTAGTAGTAGTAATAGTACTAGTAGTAGTAGTAATAGTACTAGTAGTAGTAGTAATAGTACTAGTAGTAGTAGTAGTAGTAGTAATAGTAGTAGTAGTAGTAGTAGTAGTAATAGTAGTAGTAGTAGTAATAGTACTAGTAGTAGTAGTAGTAATAGTAGTAGTAGTAGTAGTAGTAGTAATAGTACTAGTAGTAGTAGTAGTAGTAGTAATAGTAGTAGTAGTAGTAATAGTACTAGTAGTAGTAGTAGTAATAGTAGTAGTAGTAGTAGTAGTAGTAGTAATAGTAGTAGTAGTAGTAGTAGTAGTAATAGTAGTAGTAGTAGTAATAGTACTAGTAGTAGTAGTAGTAATAGTACTAGTAGTAGTAGTAGTAGTAGTAATAGTAGTAGTAGTAGTAGTAGTAGTAATAGTAGTAGTAGTAGTAATAGTACTAGTAGTAGTAGTAGTAATAGTAGTAGTAGTAGTAGTAGTAGTAATAGTACTAGTAGTAGTAGTAGTAGTAGTAATAGTAGTAGTAGTAGTAGTAGTAGTAGTAGTTACACAGTCGTTCTCACATTAGCGTTAATTCTATTTACTGTGGGTGGTCGTACTAGTAGCCAGCCAATCATGACCCAACGACATCGTTGCCTCCACCTCCCTCCCTCGTCACGTAGTTGCTTCAAATGTGGCTCTCACCTCTGAACTATGACCTCGAATGACCTAATGCTATTATTATTATTATCCCCCCCCCCCCCCGTCTCAGCTACTGCCCTGCATCAACCCCCCCCCCCCTCTTCCTCCCCCCCTGCTCAATCCGATAATACTTTACTCTTTTATGTTCTTCTCCCCCCCCCCCCCGCGAAAACTGCTCTTCTCTCCCCCCCTCCCTAACTGCTCAACATTCTCCCCCCCCCCCCCCCAATTACTGTTCTACTTCCCCCCCTCCCCCCCCGAGCCCCCCCAGCCCCCCCAGCCCAGCCCCCCCCCCTATCCAACTACTGCTCTACAGTATTCAAATATAAAATGTTCAGTAACTTGGAAAACATTTTTTTTTTTTTTTTGCGCGCGCGCGTCACTGCCTTTTTAAAATGTGGGACGTTTCCCATGTGACCTTTGACCTCATCAACTGGATATGACGTCACTGATTTTCCCCCACTCGGTTCCCAGAATATAGAAAAAAAAGAAAGAAAAAAAAAAATTAACACCAAACCTGGAACACACGGGTTATAGAACACGTTTTCCCACACGACCTTTGACCTCTAATAAGCCAGGAGGACTCGGGTTAACGCCAGTTAAATTGGGACTCATTTTATGGGTCACTCACACCATCCCTGAGGTCACGAACTTTTGATATGACCTTTTTTTTTTCGTACCTTTTGAACTGTGACCTCGAATAGCCTCGCTGTGGTTTTTCTCCCACCTTTTAGTTTTCCAATAGGATTTTGGGCCATCGTACCATCGTCTTCGCGTGGCCCCAGGTCAGCGTGTCCATGACCTGTGATTAACAGCTCTCCATGTGACTGACACACACACACACACACACACACACACACACACACACACACACACACATACACACATGACCTCTGACATGTGAATACTTAATGACATTTTGCTTTTGGGGATCTTCACGCCCCGAACGACCTGGAGGAGACAGACCTCCATCACCAGGTGGTCAGTCATGACCCCACTACATCATGTGGCAACCCCCCCCCCCCCAGACCTGTCATGCAGGGGGGGAGAGGGGGGGGTTAGGGAGGGTGAGTATGTTTACTTGTTTTGCATGACGCTCGAGCGAGCGCTCCAGTGTGGCCAGTGGTGAATAGTGCATGTGTCAGTATCCTCATTATCATTCTAATGATTAATCCTTTATCATTATCATTCTAATGATTAATCCTTTATCATTATCATTCTAATGATTAATCCTTTATCATTATCATTCTAATGATTAATCCTTTATCATTATCATTCTAATGATTAATCCTTTATCATTATCATTCTAATGATTAATCCTTTATCATTATCATTCTAATGATTAATCCTTTATCATTATCATTCTAATGATTAATCCTTTATCATTATCATTCTAATGATTAATCCTTTATTATTATGATTATAATCATTCATAGGATTATTCTTTATCTTTATCACAGTTATCATTATCACAGTTATCATTATCACAGTTATCATTATCACAGTTATCATGAACATTGTTGACCGTCATTATGATCATTGGTCTTCGAGTTATTGTCTCGTTCAGGTAGTCTGGATGAACAGCATTCATGATCTCATTGTAAGGTAAGGAGACTTGTAAGTTCTCATTGACCACCGTCTGTGTCGAAGGATAAATGTTCATGTTCAATATAACATGTTACTCTCCTCACGCTGTTCATGTTCAATATAACATGTTACTCTCCTCACGCTGTTCATGTTCAATATAACACGTTACTCTCCTCACGCTGTTCATGTTCAATATAACACGTTACTCTCCTCACGCTGTTCATGTTCAATATAACACGTTACTCTCCTCACGCTGTTCATGTTCAATATAACATGTTACTCTCCTCACGCTGTTCATGTTCAATATAACATGTTACTCTCCTCACCCTGTTCATTTTCAGTATAACACGTTACTCTCCTCACGCTGTTCATGTTCAATATAACACGTTACTCTCCTCACCCTGTTCATTTTCAGTATAACACGTTACTCTCCTCACGCTGTTCATGTTCAATATAACACGTTACTCTCCTCACGCTGTTCATGTTCAATATAACACGTTAATCTCCTCACGCTGTTCATGTTCAATATAACACGTTAATCTCCTCACCCTGTTCATGTTCAATATAACACGTTACTCTCCTCACCCTGTTCATTTTCAGTATAACACGTTACTCTCCTCACGCTGTTCATGTTCAATATAACACGTTAATCTCCTCACCCTGTTCATGTTCAATATAACACGTTACTCTCCTCACCCTGTTCATGCACAGCGCCCCAGCTTCTGTTCTTAAAGTCCGGGATATTTAATGCAATTGGTTTTTCTCGTCCTGATATATTCCTGGATTATCTTTGAGGTTATATTATTTTCTATAGGTATTCGCCAATGGAATGATTGTAATCTGAAAGTAATCACAGCTTCATTCACGATGCCCTGAGGTCATGGGTTGTCTGCGTGGTATATGGTGTCAGGTGTATGACCTCGAATGACCCTTACTCTTCTCTGATCTTTTTGTACAGTCGCCACCACAACTTGACACTTATATTTCGTGGATTAGCTGGTTCCCCCTCTGCCCCCAGGTCCTCCTCCTTCTTCTTCCCCTCCTCCTCCTCCTCCTCCTCCTCCTCCTCCTCCTCCTCCTTCTCCTCATCCTCCTTCTCCTCCTTCTCCTCCTCCTCCTCCTTCTCCTCCTTCTCCTCCTCCTCCTCCTCCTCCCTCGTCCTCCTTCTCCTCCTTCTCCTCCGTGGACGTTACTTCGTGACTTTTCATCTACGAAGTGCCACTTCGTACCACCCGTCAGCCCGGTCGCTGTTCCTACTGGAGCCAGGCACCGAACTTGACTAATACATTCACTTGGTCACTGCCACGCCCTGACGGGCGGCCTCCTCCTCCTCCACCACGAACATTATTTCTTGCGAGTCTCAACTTCTGAAATACGACCCTCGTGGCCTCTTTCTCGAACTCTTTTGGACAGGATTGTAGGAATCAACTCGAAACTTAGAATACGTATTCCCCAGGTCACGGGTCAAGGCCTATGACCTAATCTATTTCTTGGTATATATTCCTATGAGTCCACGGGGAAAATGAAACACGAAAAGCTCCCAAGTGCACTTTCGTGTAATAATCACATCATCAGGGGAGACACAAGAGAGAAATATAAGTCAGTTCATATACATCGAAGAGACGAAGACATGTTTACCAAATGGCGTCCTAGCTTCGTCTCTTCGATGTATATCAACTGACTGTTATATTTCTCTCTTGTGTCTCCCCTGATGATGTGATTATTACACGAAAGTGCACTTGGGAACTTTTCGTGTTTCACTTTCCCCGTGGACTCATAGGAATATCTTGATCATGCGCAAAATTGTGATCCTTTCCAATTTGGTATATATATATATATATATATATATATATATATATATATATATATATATATATGTATATATATATATATATATATATATATATATATATATATATATATATATATATATATATATATATGTCAGCATTTGACCTCAGATATATAACTTCGTTTGACCTGCTCTTTCGCCAGCATTGCTATATAGAAGTCCAGCTGATACAAATGACCTTTTGCATATAGGTCGATCCTCTTATGATAAAGGGAGGGATTACCGTCTCGTAAAGTTTGACCTTTTGGAAAGGATGACCTTCGACGTTTTTCACAGCTTCGAATCCCAGAGCCAGCTAAAGAGTTGGCGCTAACAATCTTTTTTTTCTTTTTCTTTTTCACTTTTCCTTTACCGTCCGTGACCTATCCTGTGGGGGGTTAGCGTGCGTGTCCTCTGACCTCTGCAATTTGACCTGGAATGACCTCATCCTTATCTTCATGTCAAGATCGGACGCCAAACACAGACACTGTGGGTCATTTTCGTAACCCGGTGTCAGGTGGCTGAGTGCGTGTGACCTGTTATCTATAGACCACAAGCTAAATATAGGACTCTAAATTCGTCTGTCGATTTCAGTATTCTGACGTAAGGATATATATATATATATTTCCCCCCCCCCCTTCTTTTTTTTTTTTATTCCTCTCTCTTGTGTAACTTTTTACATTTTGAGAAATGTGACCTGGAATTCCCTTCGTCCCTCACTTCTCCTGCGATAGACAGAAACTTGGGTGAGGTGTCTATTGTGTGTAGGTATGACATGGCCAGTTCACTGATGCAGCGACATTTAACCCAAGGTGTGGTGGGAGGGTGAGGTGGATAGAGATGGTATCATCTTGAGGCGTTTGACTAGCTTGTGTCACGCCCACGGAAGGTGGTTTACGTAAATGTGTGACAAACTAAATATAGCAGGGGAAGTGGGCCCATGTAGAAATGCCTTTTATTATCATTATTGTTACTATTATTATTATTATTATTATTATTATTATTATTATTATTATTATTATTATTATTATTATCATTATCATTATTTTATTATCATTATTATTATTATTATTATTATTATTATCATTATTATTATTATTAGTATTAGTATTATTATTATTATTATTATCATCATTATTATTATTATTATCATTATTATTACTATTATTATTTTATTATTATCATTATTATTACTATTATTATTTTATTATTATCATTATTATTATTATTATTATTATTATTATTATTATTATTGTTATTATTATTACTATTATTATTATTATTATTATTATTATTATTATTATTATTATTATAATTATCATTATTGTTATTATAATTATTGTTCTTGTTATAATTATCATTATTATGATATGATTGTTATTGATAATAATAGTAATGATAATTACGGTGGCAGTCGTAGTAGTGGCAAGGAATTTCAGTAGTACAGCATTTTTGGTCGTACAAAACAAAGCGTAAACTGCATAACAAACAAACAAACAAAAAATCTTGTAGTTTACGAATACCTCAGAAATTTAAAGAGAGCCAGTGTTGCCAGATGTGCCACTTACACCTCCCACTGCTGGAGGAGAGGACCCTCGTCTGGCAACACTGCCCATTGAACTTTATGCCGGCCGTAAACTTTATTATTCTACACCCAATTCATGGCTTCTTCCTCCTCTGTTAGGGAGAGAGAGAGAGAGAGAGAGAGAGAGAGAGAGAGAGAGAGAGAGAGAGAGAGAAGAGAGTCTCTCTCTCTCTCTCTCTCTCTCTCTCTCTCTCTCTCTCTCTCTCTCTCTCTCTCTCTCTCTCTCTATCTATCTATCTATCTACCCAAAGGTCTTTGTTGTAGGGAATTGATGATGACGTGGTGAGGGTTGGAGAGAGAGAGAGAGAGAGAGAGAGAGGGAGAGAGAGAGAGAGAGAGAGAGAGAGAGAGAGAGAGAGAGAGAGAGAGAGAGAGAGAGAGAGCGTTGTATAGGCGTTTGGATGAGAGGTAGATAGGTAGAGGAGGAGGAGGAGGAGGTGGGTTAGGGGAGAGGGAGGAGAAGGGGGCTGTGATGTTGATGACGTGGTTAGAGTCGTCTGGAAGTGTGGGGGAGGTTGTGAGGTGATAGGTGGTGATGGGGAGGAGGAGAGGGGAGTCTTGAGTCATAGGTGATGGGGAGTATGTGTGGGGCAGGGAGGCGTCGTAGATATTATTCTCTTAGTGAATACAAAGGAATACAAAGAGGGGTATTCAAACACCTACAGGCTATTTTGGGTCCTTTCGAAGGTGTTTGAGATTGTGTTCACGTGAGAAAGACAGACAACAGGAGGCCTGATTGGCCCACGACTGGATTGCCTGGTTAAAAAGCAAAGCTCTTTAGCTTGACAGAAATTCACAGATTAGCGGGGTAAGAGTAGACAGGCATACGGGTGTTATAGACAGGCATACGGGTGTTATAGACAGGCATACGGGTGTTATAGACAGGCATACGGGTGTTATAGACAGGCATACGGGTGTTATAGACAGGCATACGGGTGTTATAGACAGGCATACGTGTGTTATAGAACGAAAAAGAAAAGAAAAGGAGATTATTTCCCGGAAGTTCTTGAAGATGTTGTAGATGTTGATTTCCATATTGACATTGTAGATGGTCAGTGACACTTGTCGTGTTGTGGACGTTTATTAGAGAGTTGTAGTTCACTGCGGAGGGCACTGGATCTCTCGTGTTGTATTGGGTTGTAGAAATCTTTGACGATAATGTTGGCAGTTATGGAGGACACTTGGTGTTATGGAAGGGTGGGGGGTCATGGATGGCTTTTGATGGAGACTGTATGTGTTCAAATGTTGTACGGGGGGGGGGGGTTGTAATGGTTGTAGAATTCATTGTCTGCTGTAGATTCACAGAAATCGTGAAGCAAGTGTGGCTTCAGGGTTTGGAGGATTCGTTCTGGTACAAACCCTGGGTGTGTCGACCCAAGGTAAATAACTGTGTAACAGTGTGGGTCAGAGTTAGGTCATACAGTCAATATTCGCCAGACGTGATGGCTTGGAAAAAATATCATCTTTTATCATTGTGAAGCTAATGACGTTTTTGCATTTTATGAAGTGATTGTACTTGAATTATCAATCTTCAGGTTTTTCATAAAATTAAAGATTCCCATTTAGTTAAATAGAAAAAAAGAAAATGGTAGTTTTCAAGATAACAAGTTTAGAAAATGATTCCGTTATGGATTTTCACAGATCATAAGAGAAATGAATACTTTTGCTCTGGATGCTGACTGATTCTGTTTCTCACTGGTCGTGTCGCGTTCAGAGATTAGAATACAAGTGTCGGGGCGTACATTGGAGCATTATATCTTACAATATTATTCGATATTCTATAAGGTCATCTTGGTGAGGGTCATGAAGTGTAGGGAAAATGTGGGGTGAACGTATAATTAGGTGGAGGAAAAATATAATGAACAAATCAACAGAGGCTACTGGTAACCCCCTACGTAATATATTTAACAGACGATGTTTATCTTATGTTTTGAGATCATTTGTAAAACAAGTGATTCTCGTGGTCGCCAGTGGCAAGCCGTTGTTCAGTGGCAAGTCGTTATCCAGTGGCAAGTCGTTATCCAGTGGCAAGCCGTTATTCAGTGGCAAGCCGTTATCCAGTGGCAAGCCGTTGTCCAGTGGCAAGCCGTTATCCAGTGGCAAGCCGTTGTCCAGTGGCGAGCCGTTATCCAGTGGCAAGCCCATGTCCAGTGGCAAGACACGTCCGGCTATGAGAGGGGGGTTTCATGAAGTTTCATAGGTTGTGATCGTATTTGACGAGTGTTTAACCTAATTATATAACAGTGAACTCCACTACACCTTCTCTGATTTTCACAAACTCCCCCACAAGGAGTGTCTTATTTTGATGACCCCAGTCAGTATTGTATAGCATTCTAGATCAATACCTGTGCGTCGCTCTTCACTATATCCTCTCCACACTGCTACATACACTACCGTAACGAAACAAAGTCTTACTCAGGATCCAATTCTATCAGCACACCGTTGTCAACTCCACCACGTAATATGAATAACACACATATTAGGAATTTTTTCTCATTGTTATTTATGATACTTTTCATAAAAAGTTGTTGCGTAAGATTCTAAAGGAATTGCAAGAATTGAAGAGGAAACAGCCATGAAAAAATACATATAGTAATGTTTTACGTTGTAACAACCTTGATAGCTGATTTAGTAGCAGGTGTTCATGACAGATGTGACTCAAGTAACAGGTGTGATAGTCCAGGTAACGAATGTAACATATATAACATGTGTAAGAGCCCAGGTAACAACTATAACTGCCTAGGTAATCACCCACGTGACGTGTGTAACATCTGTGGTAACAAGTGTAAGATCCCAGATACCACGCGTAACAGTTTAGGTAACTTACATAACAGCCTAGATGACAAGTGTAACACCGCAGGTAAACATCGTAACAGGGTAGATAACAAGCGTATCAGCTTAAGTAACAAGTATAACACCCCTGGTAACACGCTTTAACAACTCAGGTAACAAAAGGAGCTTCCCAGGTAATAAGCGTAACAGCCAAGGGAAACGATAGTTACAGGCCAGGCAACAAGCTCTTTGTAACGAGCGTTACGACACAGATAGCAACCACGGAAGGTAACGCCAGAGTAACCGAGTAACAATTCGCGTTACACGAACATGAACATGACCGGACCTCAGAACAATGCAGGAGTGCTAATGACTAGTTACCTCGTTGGGCAAATAGGGTGTGTGTGTGTGTGTGTGTGTGTGTGTGTGTGTGTGTGTGTGTGTGTTCGATGATGGAATGTTGGTAAGTTTAATAATATATTTCAGATGACGAATACAGGATGATCCATTAATCTAACAGCCATTAGAGCGTCATTTTCATAGGAGAATAACGCAGTAGCACATTTACGTCAACATAAAAAGGAGTGCGACCGGTATAATACACTGCAGTGTGGGATTGGACATGTTCAGCTGCTTCGAAGGAATGATCAACGCGAGAGAGAGAGAGAGAGAGAGAGAGAGAGAGAGAGAGAGAGAGAGAGAGAGAGAGAGAGAGAGAGAGAGCATTCTACCGCTACGGGGAAGAGTGATCGCTCTTCTCTTGCACTACTGGTTGTATGACCATGAGGAAGACGCCACAAGGCGAGTCTCTTCCATCATGGAGGTTGTGGTGTAGATACGGTCTCAGTGGCAGAGGTAACGAGGACAGCTAGATGTGGTCATTGTGGGAGACGAAACTGCTAAAGAAAAACCGAGGGACGTATTGATGGATGCTTGGTACAGTAACGCGTTTATGAGAGACCTGTTTGTATCAACGTATGTGGCCGTTGTACAGTAATGTTGACAGAGACGATGGGCACATCCGCGCCCCATGAAACATGAGATAGTTGCAAGGTAAAAGACATTTGAGTCCGCTTTAGTACGTATGTTTGAGGAGAACTACGAATGTTTCTTAGTGGTCGAAGGGAAGGATCAGGTGGTTCATCGGCCGGTGATAACAATACATGTAATACAATATGACATATAGAGTCTACAGTATTGACGGGAGAGTCACTTTAAAAAGTTCAGTTCACACACTCACTTCATACAATGTTTTGGACATTACATATGGTAGAAGGGACTACGATGATTTCTACTTATAAGACTACGATGGATTCATAGGTTGATGGTCTACCATCATCCTGGGGCTATGGGACTTAGCTTGACCCTGCAGTGGAGTTACACGAGCGTGACCTGGAACAACAGCAACGACCTGGAATTGTAAGAGTGACCTGGAGCCACTGGTCTGACCCAGAACCATAAATCTGACCCTAAGAGCTGTTGACCTTTATCGCTGCTTGACCAACAGAAGATTGCAAGGTTGACGTGGAGGGATAAAGAATGAACTTCAGTTACCTGGGTCTGTCTTATATTTATAGGTCCGATTTGGGGGGTTGTATGAATGACCAAAATTCACGCAGGTCTTTCGTTTGTGGAAGCAGAAGTTATCGGTTTACTCAAAGAAGAGACGTTGAGGATTTTGTTACCAAAATCGCACACAACACCTTCTGATCCTATTGCTAGGTGTTGAAGGTGTTAACCGTAGCTGTAGAACGGAGTCATAGGATTCGAACCTATCCAGAGCTATGACACCGACCCACAACCATAGGAAAGGGTCATAACTACGGCCGGAACCAAGAACTTGATTATACTTCTTCAGGTTGTGGTTTGAAGACCCACTTTTTGCCATGGTTGTGATGCCTTAGAGACAATGAGTCTGACAGAGTATTAGAACCTGTTGCTGCAACGTTCTTATAATACCACTCGAGAATTATAGCCTTGCCTCTTGACGTCATCTGTACTATGTGTATACAGATGACGCACCATAGAAAACATAGTCACACTTACTTAGTGACGTCAGGAATGATGTAAGGATAGATACAGAGAGAAGCCTTGATGTAGACTATGTACACGACTGATGGAATACGTATAGAAGTCATAGAGGTGCTATTGAATTCTATGACCAATGCAATAGGATCCCCTTTCAGGCTTAGGATAGGAACCGAGGAACTGTGGTACTCACCCTGTGTTTGTCGATGTGGAGGGGGCGGAGGTTGGGGTCGTACAGGAGCAGCGAAGGATCCAGGTTGATGGGACTTTGTCGCCGGCCGTTCGTACAGAGGGACCACTCTGGGTTGATCAGTCCCCAGAACTGCGGACCTGAGAGGGAGAAGATCATCATACGTCAGACTGAGGCGTCAGGTGAGGAATTCTTGCGTCGAACTGAGGACCGACCTTAAGGGAGGAGATCTTTGCGTCAACCTCAGGGACCTTAGGGGAGGAATTGCCTCAGACTGAGGCAGTGTGAGGGAGGTAAAAATCTTGCATCAAACTGATGATGACTTTAGGGAAGAACAGTACACCTGACAGGTGGTTGGCTAGTTATATAGACTATATTCCTATCGATTACCAGGCTCTTAACGACCATCAGCGTCAAGTTGTACTCGAACACGTTCTCCACGTCATCAAGAAAGCTCGAAGACCATACACGTTCTCAGTGTTTGGTCTTCCTTTCTCCATGTGTGGACCTGCGTGGGGGAGTGTGATAGGTCAAACTGCAGACCGGAGGAATGGCAGTTTGATGTTAAACTGTGTGCAGGCCTCGAGGTGCAAACCATTTATGTTAAACTGGCGACTGAATGGTGTTTGGGAAGGGGGTGGGGGGGGGTAATTTTTGTTTAAGCAGGAAAATAACTGATTAAAACCTTTGCCTTAAACTACGGAAGACCTCACACTAATGAGAAAACTTAGTTGATATAGGTATAAAACTTAGGTTGTGTAAATAGATCATCAAGTTAACCTAGATAGAGAACAGATTTTATGTTAACGAGGTAGACATTCATTTTTGATATTTTGTATTGAAGAGAAGATGTTTTATATAAAAGTGGTAAAACAAAAGTTTGCATTTAATGAGAAAAAGAAGAAATACGATCATCAATATACTGGCATTTCTATTTTAAGTGGAAATAAAAGACTATACTTGTAAGATATTTCTCGGTCATTTATTATTGAATATGATCAGAAATGGAGGCCAGCGGACTCCGTCTCCAGACATGGAGGCCAGTGGACTCCGTCTCCAGACATGGAATAATAACTGAGATTGTTGACAAGATATTACTTAAAGAATTGAAGATTAATTTGTCCCTTAAAATAACGTAACTCTGTACAAAAAAGGGTCCGGGACAATCGTGTGTTTTTGGCTTGGTGGGAGACCTGATGTCTGAAAATATAGAAATCAGGCGCATCGCTGTGAGACTTCATGGGGTCATGAGAGAAACACTGGTGGCAATAGCAAGAATGAGAATAAAAGGCCACAGGGAAAGCAGTCATAGCGTCGGTAACCGATACAGCTGCAACAGCAACAGTAGGCACAGCACGAACAGCAGCAGAAGACACTGCAGCAGACGCAGCAGCAACAGCAGCAGGTGACACAGAAGTAACAGCAGCAGTGGACACAGCAGGATCAGAATCAGCAGACGACACACCAACAACAGCAGGAGACACAGCAGGTGTAACAGCAGCATTACCAACAGTTGGCACAGCAATCATGAAGACGATAGTAACAATACGAGGATCAACTCCAGATATAAAAGCGCCAGTAATACTGACGATAAAACTGATATTGCTGTGATAATCATCATGGAATTTAACAGATATTCGTACCTTTAAAATGAAAGAGAAAAGTCTCGGTGCTGAATTACCTCACAAAATTATCTTTTAGCCCCGTCATGCTCCCTTCTGTACCTTGAATCCTATACTTCAACAGAGACTAACACATTACTGAAATACGCAGTGGTGAAAAAAAAAAATGTGATTTCCTGATATTTCCTAGCTTTTCTAACATCAGCTTCGTGACCACAGAAACGGAATTAAAGTAGTCTGAGGTGTACTGTGGAGGTTCCAGAGTTGATCATCTCTTGAAAGGAGAGAGTGAGGGACTGGCTCGCATTACCTGCCAGCGTAAGAGCTTTCGCCAACTGGCTGAACAAATGCATGAGAGAGAGAGAGAGAGAGAGAGAGAGAGAGAGAGAGAGAGAGAGAGAGAGAGAGAGAGAGAGAGTGTATCTATGAGACGATTTTGTCTTCATGCAAAACGGGTACGAAGCTTTCCTTAAGAAGAGCGAGTTGCGTGAGGTGTGTCCTGCGAAGTGTTCTGTGTGAGATGGTAAGATTGTATGTTTGTGAACCGTATGCCAGTAGCGCACGAGTGAGTGAGGCAGAAAGAAGAGACTGCTATAGGAGCTAAAGGAATGGCACTTGACAGGCTGGGGAACAGTGGGTTTGGAGAGAGGATCGTAGTGGCTATATCCGGATGTGAGACACGTAGTTGGTCGACGGAGGACAGTGAGTGGATACCTTAGTTCTCCAGGCAGATCTGAAAGTCGTCGTAGCTTCATCATGCGGAGTTGACGTCTTCGCATGACCTTAAGGAGTGACCCGAGGACGCAGTCGTGCTTACAGAGGAACCAGACGATCTTTCAGTTCCTTCACGAGGTCGAGAATATCGTAGTTCACCGAGGCATAAGGCTATCGTAGTTCCCTCTCAACGACCCGAGAACATCGCAGAGCACAAAGAAATGTAAACAAGATCTTCCCTCATGGCTAGAGGTGAGGATAATGACACAACACTCGTATGATGAGCGAACACTGACCAGCTGACTGACTAGATCAACACCTTACACTCCAGGAAAACAAGGCAACTCCAGTAGACACCAGAAATGGATGACGCCTTCACTCGCACTGTATACAGTGCCTTAAGAATGTATCGTCATCAGTAGATATACGAATGTCAGAGATGATTGAAGAAGTGAAACTCAGAGTTTAGGATCGGTTGATCCAATCAAAAGTGTGAGTCTGTAACCTCCTTGAGCACGACGATACGACCCTTGAAGTACGAGGGTAAGATCCTTGAGCACGATGGTACGACCCTTGTGCACGATGGTAAGATCCTTGAGCACGACGTTACGACCCTTGTGCACGACGGTACGACCCTTGTGCACGATGGTAAGATCCTTGAGCACGACGGTACGACCCTTGTGCACGACGGCACGACCCTTGAATACGACGGTACGACCCTTGTGCACGACGGTACGACCCTTGACCACGATGGTACATGATCTTTGACTTCATCGTTATGACGTATGTCAAATGTAAGGCCATCATACCGTTCCGTCGTGTTCCAGGGTCGTACAGTTCGTGCTGGATGGTCGTACCGTCGTGCTTTAGGGTCATACCGATGTACCCAAGAAGATAAGTGCTCCCATACAGGAAAGAAATGTGAGGGCTACTCCACACGCTACTAAGAATTACGTAAAAAAAATTCTTGAATCGCCCTTTCTGTTGCATCAGAATTACTTTCCTAAGTAATTCAAGTGATGTCCTTCTCGATACATTTAGCTCGTTTTAATTTTTCATATATATTTTTTTTCTAATTTCTTAAAAGCTAAACTACATTTCGACAAAATACATCGTAGGCTGTGTTAAAATGCCAAGCGAGTGCAGCAATGGGTATCAAAGCGCAATTTAGAAATGTTAATACTAACAAAATGTAACTTTTTCTACAAAGAATAGCACTAGAATTGCTCGTTAAGAGAAACTAAGTTAGCTTAAGTACACCCTAAACTGCTTCTCTCAACGTCAATTAGAATATGTATAAGTTAGCAGTATTCCTGGTCTGTATACATAGATTTAGCCTTTCATGGACGCTTCAGAGTTCCAGGTAACAGCTCCATATTCGCTTACTATCTCGAAATTATCTCGGATATAATTGCTTCCCCTGGCATTATAGACTATCATAATTTAGAGTGATAGGCCCGTTCGAATCCCTCAACCCCCCCAACCCAAAGGAAAAAAAAAAAGGATATATATACGACAGTTTATGTAGCTCAGTCCTCCCTTTCCCCCATTTTCTAAACAGAATTCTGTTCTACTCTCTGTACCTGTTACATCTGGCCCTGTGTGAGCGCCCCCTTCCCCCCTCCATAGAGAAATACCTGGTGCACTTCCCCCCCCCCCCCCACCCACCCTTACGTTTCAGATTTTACGATGCTCATTACAGTAATTCATTACCTCAAACAAATAGAATTACCAATACCTGAAATGTGTTTCATAAAACCAGTTTATTTGTTGATGTTGTTGTTTTTTCTTCTCTTTATCTACGTAAACCTTATCTGTGCCGGGTAATCATTTCCATGAGACCAGCTCCTCTATTTTAAATGAAAATTTGTCTCATATATCTGAGAGGTGAGCAGGAATGGTGGCTGGAAAAACCAGAGAACCACAGTAGTGCAAGAAATATAGGCAATTTCCATCCTGACTGCTTGCTGGGGTTTCCCTAATACCAGTGTCCAGAACTAATGATTGCAATACCAATCACAAGTAAGATAAAGCTGATATCGAGGCTAAATCACATCACACTCAAATCCATTGTATAAACATGAGGCGTCACTGGTGTTTATATAGGTGTATATATATTTTTTTTCATACTTATTCGCCATTTTCCGCGTCAGCGAGGTAGCGTTAAGAACAGAGGACTGAGCCTTAGAGGGAATATCCTCACTTGGCCTCATTTTCTGTTCCTTCTTTTGGGAAATTAGAAACTGGAGGGAAGGATTCCCAGCGCCCCGCTCCCTCCCCTTTTAGTCGCCTTTTACGACACGCAGGGAATACATGGGAAGTATTCTTACTCCCCTATCCCCAGTAATATATATATATATATATATATATATATATATATATATATATATATATATATATATGTATATATATATCATAATAGAACGCGTGGTTCAGGAATATGGTGGTAACTACGAGGAAAATGAATCACTGAAGATACGAGCGTTCTTGTGATGATTCACATCCTCAGTGATACAGAGAAAATGTATGCCTGCAATCCCATCCACTCGTATCGCGTTGCCGTATTCCATCTTCCGCCAGCCTTTTACTACCTTGCCTCTTTTCACTTGCTCTCACCCACTCGGATTCTTCCTCTTGTGATATGTGACACTACTCACTCTCTGGTTGTGGCACTAACGAACATCTAGCACTACTCTTACGGGGTTAGATAGTTTGAATCCTTTTTATTATACACAGTTGAGGTGTTTATACATAACTTCATTAGTAGGTTCTCCCTAACTGATTTTCTAGTAATCATATTTAAATTATTTTTTTTTGATATATGTGTGATGTTAATAGTGATTGTAGATGGGAGTGCGGGGTCAAGAACCATTGAAATTCGCTCTCAAATATCCAAACTTATGATTGCAGATACAGACGCATCGCAAGGGTCAGTGAGACCATGGTTACGGGAGAGAACGATTCGGGAGATGCTGGATGGAAGGGAGGAGCCCGACATGAGAGAGAGAGAGAGAGAGAGAGAGAGAGAGAGAGAGAGAGAGAGAGAGAGAGAGAGAGAGAGAGAGAATGTTACCAAGGCAGTAGTGTCTGATGAGGACCCGGCACACCAGACGTATCAGACGGTAATGGCTCTGGTAGGGGAACCATCACGCTGGGCAGGACGACTGAGATGGGCGGCAGTGTCTTTGTTGGCGGGGAAGAGGAGGAGGAGAGAGAAAGAGAGAGGTGGAAGGGAGAGAACGTCGCATCGGAGAGGACGGACGGACACAGGAGTAACATTCAAGAGGATCCAAGTGTTTCAGATGGAACAAAATGTATGATATCCGTAAAAGGAGGATCCTAGGCGAGTGTTGTGTTGCTTATTGATGTGTGTCACTGGATGATGATGGTCGGGACGAACTTTCACCCTCACCTCCTCCTCCCTCACCTCATCGTGAACCACTGGTTATAGTCGCCACTCCGAGGGGGAAACAGAATTACCATTCGGGGATCAAAGTTGTAAGTAAAGCTTCTTAATCCAAGTTGTCAAATGTTTCGCGGGAGAAAATGCCGGTCACCTTTTCCGGTAAGGAGAAGAGATCCGTCAGGCTGGGTGTACCTGGAAGGGTAACAGGGCAGGTTACTTAAAGTCATAAGTGAGACGCGATCTGAAGATATTTGGGGTTTATGGGTTGGGGACGAGACAGACTGCCAACCACGCCTCGAGCCTGACGTGGTGTTCTCTGGTCTCCATGCCTCACAACATATTCCATTTCTTTCCTTTATCATCATGATTCGTATTCTTGTGTGCTCTGAGCCTCCTTCCAAATAGTGAGCGATCATTAACTAGGTTGGAACGAGATCCTTGATATTTAAGTAGGTTAACAGAGCCAGTGACCGTAACAGAG
>NC_092281.1:24769718-24834718 GCF_036320965.1 Panulirus ornatus | reverse complement strand
AGCAATGGAACGGGCGACGTACGTTGGAACTCAGCAATGGAACGGGCGACGTACGTTGGAACTCAGCAATGGAACGGACGATGTACGATGGAACTCAGCAATGGAACGGACGACGTACGTTGGAACTGAGCAATATTTCTGAATTTTTCCTGAATCGTTCACCTTTTTTGTATTGTCATGTTAACGCATTATTTACAGAAACATGAAATATATTTTCCCCCCAGAATATTGTTCAGCATACCTTTAGTTCTTGGCAGCCCGTGGTCAAAAGAATATTTTTCTTTTCCATAATGACGAGAACAGCGTCCTTTTATTCCCAATATGCCACCATCATCAAAGCTTAGGGCGACCATCCCTTTATAGACTCCAGTGGTGTTGGAATGTGAAACACGATTACATTATCTGTAGTGTGTCTTAGAATGCTACTCGATCATGTATATATAATGCGTTGGCGGGGTAAGGAAGGATTCTGTTGATGATGCTAAGTTTAAGATGATTAGAAACGAGGCGATGTACGACCCTTTGGTGTGTCAGGTGTAAGATTACACCGTCGTGCTCAAGTGTCGTACTGTCGTGCTCGAGGGTCGTACCATCGTGCTCAAGGGTCGTACCATCGTGCTCAGGGGTCGTACCGTCGTGCTCAGGGGTCGTACCGTCGTGCTCAGGGGTCGTACCATCGTGCTCAAGGGTCGCGCCATCGTGCTCAAGGGTCGTACCTTCGTGCTCAAGGGTCGTACCTTCGTGCTCAAGGGTCGTACCTTCGTGCTCAAGGATCGTACCTTCGTGCTCAAGGGTCGCGCCATCGTGCTCAAGGGTCGTACCTTCGTGCTCAAGGGTCGCACCATCGTGCTCAAGAGTCGTACCTTCGTGCTCAAGGGTCGTACCTTCGTGCTCAAGGGGTCGTACCATCGTGATCAAAGGTCGTACCTTTTTCCCTTAGGAGCCTTATAATGTCATGAAACGCCATGATCGCACAAGACAGTGTTTCTGTACTAATGGAAAGAGACGCTTTGTACATTACTTTGTCTACATTTTAAGGATACAAGAGACAATGATAATGATTAATGACTGAAGCAATTACTCATCATGGATACCACTATGATTAACATTTATACTCATCACACGTCGTGCAGTTATGAGTACTGTTATTACTCATCTTGCGCACAGCTTCTGAATGATATATCACGACTCATCACCCTCACACACACACCTGTGAGTAATATCATTACTCACGATGTGAGTAATATCATCACTCTTCATCCGCGGGGCTAAGAGAGTAATGCAACGACTACTCGCACCCACAAGTCGAGCACATTAATCATGCTTATCTTTTACCCGCGTGTGATGATCGCCCAACAAAACCTTGGCATGATGATACAGTCTTATAGATCCGCCTCCCTCCCTCACTCCTCCCTCAGCATAATACAATATACACTTAGAGGTAAGTGGATACACCCACTTCCCCTCCCTTCCCCCCAACACCTATACAGAGGGGACGGGGATGAAGGGGTGGGGTTGGAGGGTGGTGATTCCACAACCCCCTCTGAGGAGCGGGTCTAGAAATTGCCTGTAAAGACGAGAGGCGTAAAGCGAAGAGAATGTAAATATAGAATGGAACCAAAAAAAAAAATGGTATGGGATGAATAAGATGTTATACTGGAAAGGTCCAGATAGCTTGTGTACCATGCTAGTTGTCTGGTATTATGGACCGAGGTAGAGATAAGGGAACGTGATATTATAACAGAAAACGTCGACGACTGAGAAAAAAGGCAGTTTCATATTTGATCTCACTTATGAACAGATAAGAGATAATGCCCAGATAAGGCGTGCTTAAGACCAGAAAGGAACAACAGTAAATAAGTGATAAAAGGGCAAGACATGATGATGATGATGGAAGAATTCATGTGGCTTGTAACACAGTATCAGATGGTTATGTGGATTATTGGGGCTTGGGAATTTTACGATATATACTACGAGGTAGAATATTGGCCCAGTTGTGTTAGAAATATTATGATGGGGTTGAAGTATGTGTACTGAGCTGGTTGACTCTCACACTCCAAGGTAACATTTCATATATATATATATATATATATATATATATATATATATATATATATATATATTTTTTTTTTTTTTTTTTTTATACTTTGTCGCTGTCTCCCGCGTTTGCGAGGTAGCGCAAGGAAACAGACGAAAGAAATGGCCCAACCCTCCCCATACACATGTACATACACACGTCCACACACGCAAATATACATGCCTACACAGCTTTCCATGGTTTACCCCGGACGCTTCACATGCCTTGATTCAATCCACTGACAGCACGTCAACCCCTGTATACCACATCGCTCCAATTCATTCTATTCCTTGCCCTCCTTTCACCCTCCTGCATGTTCAGGCCCCGATCACACAAAATCCTTTTCACTCCATCTTTCCACCTCCAATTTGGTCTCCCTCTTCTCCTCGTTCCCTCCACCTCCGACACATATATCCTCTTGGTCAATCTTTCCTCACTCATTCTCTCCATGTGCCCAAACCATTTCAAAACACCCTCTTCTGCTCTCTCAACCACGCTCTTTTTATTTCCACACATCTCTCTTACTCTTACGTTACTTACTCGATCAAACCACCTAACACCACACATTGTCCTCAAACATCTCATTTCCAGAATGAAATGTCGTAGAAAGCGACCAAAAGGTGAGGGAGTGGGGGGCTTGAAATTCTCCCTTCCAGTTTTTGCTTTCCAAATGAAGGAACAGAGAAGGTGGCCAAGTGAGGATTTTTCCTCTAAGGCTAAGTCCTCTATTCTTGACGCTACTTCGCTAACGCGGGAAATGGCGAATATATATATGGATATCCTGTTGATCAACCAATGGTACTTTACGTTTACTCGAGGGTTGAACCCCATCATCCATGTGTCAGATCAGCTTTAAGATTTGTCGCAATTCCCTTGTAAGGTGATGCAGTTCCTCCCGCCCCCAACGCACCTCGCTTCCCTCGAGTCCTTTGGGCATATTCAAGCTGTAGTCCTCAACCCTTTCCGCCAAGTCATACATACGGATCAGAAAGAGTGAGGGTGCCAGAACACATCACTGCAGCACTCCACCTAGTGACCTCGACCCATATGATATTACACGTTCGGATTCTCTAAATCAAAGAAATTAGAAAAAAAATCATCTTGAGTCATTTTTTTTTTTTTTTTTCGAGGTGGCTACAAGTCAGGCAGTACGGCCAGTTTTCATCAGTGTCAGAGAGGCCAGTCGACCGACTCACCCAACCTCCACCTGCCTCACAACTTTAAGTCTCCCCTAATTAAATTCCTTCAATCTTCAACTCATTTTCTCAAGTTATTCGAGTATGTTTCGACTCACTTTCGCGCTAATAATGTAAGGTGAATTTTCACTGACTCTTTTTTTTTTTATGGTTATATTATTCATGGTGAATAATCCATATTTATTGAATATCGTGAGAATTTATTAATGCCAGAGTTGGGTGTTATTCAGAAATTCTCTACTTGCATATGTTTTGTACATATTACAAATCATTTTCGAGTACAGATTTGTTCCTATGCACTTTGTTCGTGTGTATATATATATATATATATATATATATATATATATATATATATATATATATATATATATATACCTGTACGCTGTATAACTGTCTAGGGATAGGAGAGAAAAAATACTGCCCACGTATTTCCTGCGTGTCACAGAAGGCGTCTTAAGACAGGCGAGAGCAGGGATAAGGTCTGGAAATTCAAACCTGGAACACCTTGCAAAGAAGGAACGGAGGAAGGAGACGAGCGAGGATGTCTTATCCTAAAGCCTTGTTCATCTGTTCGTGTTGTTACCTCGTTCACGCGAGAAATAGTCAAAACTCATTTGAAAAAAAGAAAACGTTTAAAGAAAATGAAAAAAGGAGAAACAAAAGGATTTTTACTGCTCGGTCGTTTGGGCTGTAGGCCTAGCGAATTGGCCAGGTCACTAAGGCCGTCAGAGTTCGGTTGTGTCCAACACTCGAAGTATTTCGAACACTTGAAGATGTCCAAGATATTTCTATACTAAGACTATAGATAGATAGACAGATATAGTGTGATATAGATGTGCGTGTGTGTGTGTGTGTGTGTGTGTGTGTGTGTGTTCGTGTGTGTGCGTGTGTGTGTGTGTGTGTGTGTAACAATTGATCTGCACTTCACAGGTGCACCAGCCGAGAATGGTGATGGCTAAGCTGTAGGTGACCATTCCCGGTGTCCACACGAGTGCCGGGTGTTCGAATCCTCGCTGCTTAAGTACTTAAACACTCACTCTCTCTCTCTCTCTCTCTCTCTCTCTCTCTCTCTCTCTCTCTCTCTCTCTCTCTCTCTCTCTCTCTCTCTCTCTCTCTCTCTCTCTCACAGGATATAATACACATGGCATCCGGCGGTCAGGTTGTTGGTACATAAGTCAACACTCTTCTCTCAGAGCCTTAGTCTGCGTCGTGTCGTTATAGGACGAGGAACTCTTGTGTGACTCGATCTGTCCACCACAGTTTAGTTTGCGGGACCTGTGGAAACTCCTCACTAGAGGTCAGCTGTTAGTATTTTTTCACAGACGAAGAAAGACCCGTCCACTCATGTACTCACATTTATTCATAACGAACATATACATATCAAGATATACATATACGTATACAAACATATGCATATATACACCTGTACATATTCATACTTGCTCGCCTGCATCCATTCCTGGCGCTACCCCGCCCCACAGGAAACAGCATTGCTGTTCCCCTGCGTCAGCGAGGTAGCGCTAGGAAATAGACGAAAAAAAGGCCATATTTGTTCACACTCAGTCTCAAGCTGTCATGTGTCATGTACCGAAATCCTTAGCTCGCTATCCACATTCAGGCCCCACACACCTTTCCATGGTTTACCCCAGACGTTTCATATGCCTGCTTCAGTCCACTGACAGCGCGTCGACCCCGGTATACTACATAATGCACGCCTTTCGCCCTAGGCCCCGATCGCTCAAAATCCTTTCACTCCATCCTTCTACCCCAATTTGGTCTCCCGCTTCTCCTTTTTCCCTCCACCTCTGACACATTTATCCTCTTTGTTAATCTTTCCTCACTCATTCTCTCCATATGTCCAAACCATTTCAACACACCTTCTTCTGCTCCCTCAACCACACTCTTCTTATTACTATACATCTCTCTTACCCTTACATTACTTACTCGATCAAACCACCTCACACCACATATTGTCCCCAGACATTTCATTTCCAACACATCTACCCTCCTCCGTACAACCCTATATATAGCCCACGCCTCACAACCATGTAATATTGATGGAACTGCTATTCCTTTACACATACTCATTTTTGCTCTCCGAGATAACGTTTTGTCTTTCCACATATTCGTCATCGCTCCCAGGACTTTCGCCCCCTCCCTCCCCCACTCTATGACTCCCTTCCGTTTCCATGGTTCTCTTCGCTGCCAAGTCCATTCCCCGATATCTAAAACACTTCACTTCCTTTTCTCCATTCAAACTTTCAACCCAATTAACTTGTCCCTCAACCGTGCTGAACCTAATAACCTTGCTCTTTTTCACATTTACTCTCAACACTCTCCTTTCACACACTTTTCCAGACTCAGTCACCAACTTCTGCAGTTTCTCACCCGAATCAGCCACCAGCGCTGTATGACCGGCGAACAACTGACTCACTTCCCAGGCCCTCTTTCAAAGGCTCCTACAGTCCAAGGCTGCGTTACTTCCAGTTGCAGGGAAATGTGGATTCACTGTGGAGTGAGACGTTCTTGGAATAGATTGTACTTGCTGGGATAGAGCCTGGCCAAAGGTGAATTTGCACTCGCGGTGTTACCTCCCGCAGGCTCAGATATTATATTATTTTGAAATGAATGATATGGTTCGAGTTTCTTCTTTCATGATTTCGTGTACTGCAAATGTTGACCTCAGACAAGAGTGATAATTTATCTTCGCATGTATCTATACTCTACCTCACCTAAAAGCGTTTTAAAAGCGTTCTCCCCGGCAGATCTGTTTTCATTGTTATCTATAATTAAGCTAGGAAATGGTTCATTTCGGTATTGTTGGTTGTATTATTAGCACACAGTTGAAATGGTAACTGACACGAGCGTTTCTTGTAGAGCTGGTTAGTGCCAGGTTGGGAACGCAAACCCTAGAGGAAAATGGAAACATATACGCCACCACATAAGAACAGTTAATAAAACAGAGGTCCGAAAAATCCTGCAACTTTCCAGAGAAAAAAGTTGCCAGACACCACTGGCTACCTGCCACCCGGTCGAAAAAGTTGCATCCCATTATTTTATCTCGGGCGTATAACTTTTTCTGACAGAACGCTTCATTAACACGTGTTAACGCTCAAATTCATCACAAAAATTAATCAGTTTCAAGCTGCCGGGGGATTAACACTAAGCTAGGAGAAATGGTGTCTATTTTCCTGCTTGTATTAAGGGAATTTGTTACGTTGTGAGAAGAGGAGCTTCAGTGTACCGAAGGAAATTGTGTTTTTCTTTTCGTCAGCTGCTGAATATGGTACTGTCTTAAGACACATGTCTCTCTCTCTGACGTGTTGCGAATTTTTAAAGTCGGTAGCATCATTTTTTTTCCTTTTGTTTTACGGGTAACTGACTGCTCTACGTCTTATTTTTTGTTTCTTCCCTGACGATGTGATCATTACACGAAAGTGCACTTGGGAACTTAACGAGTTTCATTTTTCTGCGGCTTTCTGCATATATATATATATATATATATATATATATATATATATATATATATATATATATATATATATATATATATATATATAGATAGATAGATAGATAGATAGATAGATAGATAGATAGATAGATAGATAGATATAGAGATAGATAGATAGATATGTTGATCACACTAGTTCGTGATGATAGTCATGAAGGTGAAATCGCACTTAACATATAATTTAGCATGTAATTCCTCTATACATGTGGTACGATATTTTTCATGGAGACAGTCCACCTCATCAAGTGCCAGTAATTACTTATGTTATCTAATTCCAAACTTAATAACAAAAATACCGTCTGGCGTCTGGCGTCTGGCGTCCTTGTTTTGTGATGTAAGACGCCAGACGGCACTTCTGTTGTGATGTTGGAAATTAGATAACGTAAGTAATTATTATCACCTGATGAGGCGGATCGTCTCCACGTAACATGTCGTGCCACATGTATAGAAAATTTACATGTTGACTATATGATTATACGAACTCCTACTGAAGTGCGATATATATCCAGAGGAATCAGTTTACGAAGCCCCATCCTTCACCCAGTCACACTAGTCCACCCAGTGTTACCTTCTTGAACAGTTATTAATGTAAAGATTGGGCAGGACTGACTGATGGAGAAGATCTGGTGGCTCCTTCTCAGGGGAAACCATATATGTCAGTGTCACACTCGCTTGGTGAGGCTGATTTTTTCATTATCATAAGATTTCTTCCTTTTTTTTGCCCTTTTTTTATTCGGATGAGCAACAGACAGTGTTCATGAGGGTATACCAGTATGGAAGAGAATACGATAGTACCCATTGACTATAGTTTTCACCCCGTGAGCACGACGGTACAACCCTTGAGGAAGACGGTACGTCACTTGAAGAAGACGATACGACACATGAGGAAGACGGTGCGACACTTGAGGAAGACGGTACGACGCTTGAGGAAGACGGTACGTCACTTGAGTAAGACGGTACGTCACTTGAGAAAGATGGTACGTCACTTGAACAAGACGGTACGACTGTTCAGTTCGACGCTACGACACAGGGGTGCGATGATCCTTTCACCTGCTCCCTCTGGGTCAGGTCAAAGGGCCAGTCTATAGTGACTATAGGGTCGTATACTCGTGTTTGTACAGTCGTGTGCTTAGTGGGTCGTACCGTCTCGCTCAAGGGTCGTACCGTCGTGACCAACGGTCGCACCATCGTGCTCAAGGGGTCTTGCCGTTGTGCTGGAGGGTCGTACTATCGTGCTCAAGTAGTCTTATGAAGCAGGTAAGGCTTTCCCCCCCTACATCACCCTCCGTTAAGAAACAGACGGCCATATTCTCGTCTATTTAGCGTGTGGCCTGGGGCTAATGCGTTCCAAATGCATTTCCAATGACAAGGAATTCCTTTTAGGGGATTCCAAACCGTTTAAGAGTAATATACCGAACTGGAGAGGTGGCGTGTTTGGCTAAAGAACCGAAGCTAACATTCACGGAGGCTGCAGTGCTTCAGGCTTTTAAGAAAAATGGGTGTGTCTTATGCGAATAAACTGGATATATATATATACTACACGAGTTGTTTATTCAAATGTTTTCCCCGTCGTCTGATGGGGTGGTTATCTTTACGTGAATATATTCAGCGGAGGCAGAGGGGGGAAGGAGGAATAAATTGGAGCTGTATTTTTGGTTATTGTTAAGCTACCTTGAGGGGGTGGTATTCCTGCTCTTGTGTCTTAGTGTAAGAACGTTCTTGCCCCGCAACACTGCCTGAAGACGTGTTGGATAGGCTGAGACGCCCTTCGCTACTTTACTGGATAGGCTGCGACGTCCTTCGCTACGTTACTGGATAGGCTGGAACGCCCTTCGCTACGTTACTGGATGGGCTGGAACGCTCTTCGTTACGTGACTGGATAGGCTGGAACGTCCTTCGCTACGTTACTGGATGAGCTGGAACGCCCTTCGCTACGTGACTGGATAGGCTGGAACGCCCTTCGTTACGTGACTGGATAGGCTGAGACGCTCTTCATTACACTACTGGATAGGCTTAGACGCTCTTCATCACACTACTGGATAGGCTGAGACGCCGATCTCAACATGAGTCTGCTGGACAGGTAACTAGAGCAGCATCGTATACCTAACCTGCAGACCCAAGGGCGTGTCTTGCAGAGAAGACGGGTGATACATGTGTTATAATTTCCAAGTGGAAATCTCTTAAAAGTCGTTTCTGATAATTTTTCCATTAATAGTATCTTATTTCTATCAATAATTTCCGATAATAATGATTTTCATCAGTGATTCTTTTTTTATATTTATGATTTCTAGTGAAACGAATTTCTGACCAGAAATATCTTGATGATAAATGAAGACATGAATGAATTGAAATACATGTTGTACGCAAGTCATTTAGATTGGTAGATTCTAAACCTCTGCAGCAAGATCGCAAACATATGGAAACCAACCAACGTGATATCCATTCTTACACCATCCGGGCCACCCAACTCCCCTTACTCCTCTCCCCCCGTATATCACTTCTGTCATCATTATTTAGTCTCCTTGAAACTACTAATCAACATCAGAGTCAGATTGTCTCTTAGTTTTGTATCTTGTTTAACCACTCACACAGCACGGCTGTTACACCCACTTTTAGTAGCCATCTCGGTACCGTAGCGTATAGATACGATTGTTAGAGGAAGACATAATCAAATGCGACTTGTTAGACGAAGCCTTACTAGACGAATAGGCCCTATTAAGCGAGGACACCTTAGAAGAGTCGATAAGGACGCTTTACACGAAGTCGTTTTAGACGAAGTCAAAATACACGAGGTTTATTAGACTAGACCATAGTTGACGAAACCATATTAGACTAAAGCCATATTAGATGAAGCCTTCTGAGACAACGTAGTGTTACAGGAGGCCATGGTAGACGAAACCACATCACACGAAGGCATGCTAGACGAAGTCATTTTAGACGACGTAGTGTTACAGGAAGACATATTAGACGACCTAGTGTTACAGTAAGACATATTAAACGACGTAGTGTTACAGTAAGACATATTAGACGACGTAGTGTTACAGGAAGACATATTAGACGACGTAGTGTTACAGGAAGACATATTAGACGAAGCCACATTAAACAAGGACATAGTAGACGAAGCCACTTTGAACAACAACATATGTGGACGAAGCGAGAGGTTAGATGAAGCCACATATCGTTCCTCGAGCTTTCTGAATAAACTTAAGTTATTGCCATGCCCCAAATGAGCAAACTCCCACATAATACAGTAAATCACTACTTGTATGATATATACACCTATGTACACGCTCTCTCTCTCCGCTACGTAATGCAATATACAACCACTTGTATGATGTATATCCCTGCCTGGTAAGATAGAATGAATTATTGTGACAATTAGCGTGGCACTGCTCAAAACACATGGTTGGGTCAGGGGGTAATTAAATGTGATTATGGTTTTCCCTAGAGTATTGGCATTTGGAGGTCGTATATCGCGGTAACTTGGGTTTGGAGGGTATTAAACACTGGAAACTCATGTTTAAAGGGCGAATAACGTGGCAAATCAGGTTTGGAGTGCATGTATCATGGCATCTCAGGTATGAGGACATGTATCATGGCAACTCAGATATGAGGACATGTATCATGGCAACTCAGATATGAGGACATGTATCATGGCAACTCAGATATGAGGACATGTATCATGGCAACTCAGATATGAGGACATGTATCATGGCAACTCAGATATGAGGACATGTATCATGGCAACTCAGATATGAGGACATGTATCATGGCAACTCAGATATGAGGACATGTATCATGGCAACTCAGATATGAGGACATGTATCATGGCAACTCAGATATGAGGACATGTATCATGGCAACTCAGGTATGAGGACATGTATCATGGCAACTCAGATATGAGGACATGTATCATGGCAACTCAGATATGAGGACATGTATCATGGCAACTCAGATATGAGGACATGTATCATGGCAACTCAGATATGAGGACATGTATCATGGCAACTCAGATATGAGGACATGTATCATGGCAACTCAGGTATGAGGACACGTATCATGGCAACTCAGATATGAGGACATGTACCATGGCAACTCAGATATGAGGACACGTATCATGGCAACTCAGATATGAGGACATGTACCATGGCAACTCAGATATGAGGACATGTATCATGGCAACTCAGGTATGAGGACATGTATCATGGCAGCTGAGATTTGGACATGTTGACTTCGGTTTTAAGAATGTATGGCAACTCAGGTCTAAAAGAACTAGCTTAACAGATTTAGAGGTCATTTGGCACCTAAAGTTTGGAGACCATTTTAAGAAGGCAACTCAGGTTTGGCGCACATAAGCAATTCAGCTTTGAGGAACATATGGCGACCCAGGTTTGGAGGACGTATGGTAAGTTGGAGGAGGTTTGGAGGACATATGGCAACTCATCTTCGGAGGACATGTGGCAACTCATTTTTGGATGACATATGGCAACTCAGCTTTGGAGGACATGTGGCAACTCAGGTTCGGATGACATATGGCAACTCATCTTTGGAGGATATATGGCAACTCATCTTTGGAGGACATATGGCAACTCAGGTTTGGAGGACATATGGCAACTCAGGTTTGGAGGGCATGTGGCAACTCAGGTTTGGAGGACATATGGCAACTCAGGTTTGGAGGGCATATGGCAACTCAGGTTTGGAGGGCATGTGGCAACTCAGGTTTGGAGGACATATGGCAACTCAGGTTTGGAGGGCATATGGCAACTCATCTTTGGAGGACATATGGCAACTCAGGTTTGGAGGACATATGGCAACTCAGGTTTGGAGGGCATGTGGCAAGTTTGAGGAGATGTATCATGGTCTGCCGCCCTGGTCGTCCCATTACCGTGGTGATGGTTAAGTCCACCAGCATAAATTGGTCACCATCGGTGCGACGAGATGGAAAATGAAGAAAAGAAAAACAGATAAAAAGGAGAAAAGATGAACAGGCGATTGTTGTGTGAGATGAGGTCCACCGTGCCAGCGGGAGAGAGAGAGAGAGAGAGAGAGAGAGAGAGAGAGAGAGAGAGAGAGAGAGAGAGAGAGAGAGAGAATTACTTACGACAACATTTTACTCAACAGCGGGGGGGGGGGGGCTTCTGGGTGTGGGGGGGTTAAGGCTCACATGCACGTCTTGCATGATGATTAATACTGTTCCTCCCCTCCGCCTCCGCCAGCCACACACACACACACACACACACACACACACACACACACACACACACACACACACACACATTCCCTCGTTATGAATCGTGTGTTCATCTGGGACTGACTTGAGCCGTATATCAAGTTTTCTTTTGAATGTTTCTGTGAAACTGTTCCGTGCTTGGTTCCTAATTTCTCCTGCTTGTAGAGTGAATAATTTTCTTTTTTTTCGCTGGAATGTCGTATACTTTTTTTTTTTTCGATAATATCTTTTTTGGCATATTCCAAAGATACCATTGCTGAGTTATAATGATTCTCTTTCTTGATGAGATGATTAAGTAACCGGGATATTATTCCTGAGTGCCCACATATTAGCTTTCATGCATAGATCATCACTTATCTTTCTTTCACTCAGATCTGTTCGAATCCGGAGACCTGTTCGAATCCTTCCACTCTCTCACTGTAGTCAACATGCTCCATTCTCTCGATCTTGCTTGTGAACTGTGTCTGTATTTTATCTACTTTTTTTTATTTTCCTTTCGTTTGCAAGTGTGACCATACGAAGCAGCAGTGTGCAGTTTTGCTTCTCATTCATACATTAAACATCGGCATGTGTTTCCGTCGTGAAAGTTCTGGTTATCATACTGCACATTATTTGGCTTCAGTGATGCTCTCGTGTCAAATCGAAGTACTTCTTTTTTTTGGGGGGGGGGGAATTCAAAAGTTTTTTCTCATTTATGATAACAGTAAGAGGGAGAGAGAGAGAGAGAGAGAGAGAGAGAGAGAGAGAGAGAGAGAGAGAGAGAGAGAGCATGTTGTGTATATGTGTGTGTGTGTGTGTTTGTGTGTGTGTGTGTGTGTGTGTGTGTGTGTGTGTGTGTGTAAGTCAAAAATACCCAGTTCAGTCTTTTTATTTCCAAACACAGAACATTTACATCCGAGTCTGCCATCAGCGTTAGGTGTATACATGTGATGCGGGAAATACATAAAAAGTAAATATTTTCGTTTTTACTCAAAATTTTTTTTTTCGCTGATAATGTTAGGGATGCGGGAGTGGGGTGGGGGATTGGGCAATGGGTTATTAGGGATGGGGTACGGAGGGAGGGAAAGGCGTGGGGGGGGCGGTGATGGAAGAATGGGATGGGGGGATGGGAGGGAAATATTGTGGATATTGTATGAATAGAAGAAGGTGAGAAGCGTTCTTATCCATTTCCATTCCATCTAAAAAGAAAGGAAACCCATTCCATTTCCATTTCAACTTACAACGTACACTTTTAATTTCAGCTTGAAACTGTTACCTTTCCAGTTTTTAGCTTCCAACCATTACGTTACAGTCTCAGCTTCGAACTGTTGTGACGACCATTTCTGCTTAGGCTCAAAATCTGCATGACACATAAACATCCGAACCCAAGAGAATTCCACTACGTTAAGGAGAAATGTGACAGCCATTCACGTGGGACTCTCATCCTTAGCGCCAGCACAGGAGTATCACTGGGGAGTCACTCACACACACACACACTGTTGCCCCGGATTACTTTGCTAGCTTCAAATTACCTTGTACAGCCTCGCACGTTTTTATTAACCCGCGATTACTTTGGAGAACTTTTTCCACTTGTAAAAGTACAAGTCCTTTTATGGTGTTTTTAAGTGCTCGGCGGATTTGATCGCTTATGGATACCTAAATCACGTTAAGAAATGTAAGGATGTACATATGTAGTTTCATGACATATACTTCTCTGATACGTCTATGTTTTGGGAGGGCATAGACATACATGTCTGTTCTTCATGTGTGTTAAACTTGCATATAAAAGTCTTTTTTTTGAGGAAGTTCACTGAACTTTCCGCTGAGCTACAGCTGCTGAGGAGACAGAAGCAGGCTTGAGGAACTTGGCTCCTGTTTGTATTTTCCATGTGGCAACTAAATGAACTTTGAGTTGAGCCGCAGCGCCTGTGTGGGTACGGTGGTGACACGATGACCCTACAACACCACAAGGTCGTCGGGTAAGCGTCCTGCAGCTTACTGTTGAGGGCCTGTGCGAACATGCTTTCAGAGTCGCCTTCAACGATACAGAATCAAAAAAGATAATCCATCAGGGCGGATGTGTGTGTGTGTGCGGGGTACCCTGATATGTAAACCACTGACCTCGCAACCCTTATACCTATTCTCATATAAGTAAAGAATAACCTTCCCCTGTGTTTAAAAGGTCAAAAGACCTCCACACAGCAGGCTAATCCCCCCCCCCCCCCACTGTCCTGGGCGAGGTCGTGGAATATGGCAATACTACACCAGAGGTCGAGGTGGCAAACGTGGCTCACGTCAGCAGCCGGGTAACACGATGCCGCATCCTGGCTATGACAACAAGGCTCGTGCATGACAGAGCAGTGGTCATGCGGGTGTGCCTGGGAGCCAAAAAAAACACGATTCTCAAAATGATTCTCTGATGAGCCACACAGACTTAGCAGCCGGAGGACCAACAGACACCAGCAACTTTAAGATGCCCTGGACGACCCAAAGTGGCGGAACTCTTTAACAGAGCACAACTCCTGTTACAGCTGGAAATATGCAGGAGCCTCCCGAGGTAACTTGTCTCCCGGGCATCATCAGACTACAGATGACGGCGGAGCCCAGGGAGGCAGGGCTCGGTGCTCAGGGGCGGGGGAGAGGCAGGACCGGACTAACGAAAAGAATCTTGGAACCCTCTTGGAGTGAGGCTTGGAGTCTTAACTAGCTATGTTCATGACACCAAGGCGACGCTTCCTACATGCTTAACACACACACACACACACACACACACACACACACACACCACACACATCCACCTCCTTCCCTCAGTCCCCACCACTACTTCTTTTCCTCCAACACTCCTACAACCCAACCACCTTCCCCAGTAGGCCAATCACAGTAAGCCGTGGCTTCACTTTTGCAACACCACCTTCACCGCCATTCCTCTGCCCTACTCATCTACAGTAATCTCTACGCACCAGCAGTATTGTAGACCATTGGTGTCGTCACTGCTCGCAGGTAACATCACTATACTTGTATTGCCCAGATCACTCGTATCATTTATCTCTGGGTGACGAGGACAACAGACACATGGGCAAACAGAAAGCTAGACGGAAAAATACAGACAGGCAGATAGAGGACGAGAGGGCAAATGCCAGACCCCCGAAGAGGAGTATGAAATGTACAGTGAAGACAGGAAAATTAAACATGGAAAAAAAGAGGAAAATCTAAATGTTTTGAGCTGAGAAAAAAAACCGATTCTCTCTCTCTCTCTCTCTCTCTCTCTCTCTCTCTCTCTCTCTCTCTCTCGTCCCCCGACGGCTGTACTGCAACAGAGATACCTGCAATTATCTCAGGCTGGGGTACCTGGAAAGATCGTTAGTTAGCGAGACTGCTCGTTAGGTATTTCAGTCTCCAGAGCTGTGGTAACGAAAAACGCTTACAATTAAACCCTCTCTGTCTCTCGTACTGGTTGTGTAAAAAAAACCAAGGGTTCTGGTTGTAAGGTAATTATCCTTCCTCTCTCATTAGCACTAGTAATGGAAGAGATGTTGTATTTATTTACATTATTACTCTACTGAGCAGGAGGTGTTGTAGAAAGTTGTGATCGCCAGAAACGTTGCTCCTTAAATTTTACGCTCCGCATCGACCCAAGACGTTTTGAGGAGTTCCACTTCGATCATGCCAGTTCGAGGATAAGTACAGCTTGGTGTTGGGATCTGCTGCAGACACAGGCCCACCATAGGGGATTGGTGGATATATTCTTTGTGTGTGTGTGTGTGTGTGTGTGTGTGTGTGTGTGTGTGTGTGTGTGGGGGGGGGGGGGGGGGGGGGGGGGGGGGAGTCATGGGTTAACAGCAAAGGCTGTTGATCGAGTACAGCTCTCATCTTACTAGCTGTGTGTGTGTGTGTGTGTGTGTGTGTGTGTATGTGTGTTACATGGAGAGAGTTTTACATTCGTTTTGCTTTGTCTCTTATCTTTGTAGATTTATGTACCCTATCTAACTACTCTCATGTATGTGGGAGGGGAGACCTACTTACCGCTGTGCCTTGACCCAAGACATTTGTCCATAAGGCATTGTACACCGTCATAAGGTATTGTACACCGTCATAAGGCATTGTACACCGTCATGAGGCATTGTACACCGTCATGAGGCATTGTACACCGTCATGAGGCATTGTACACCGTCATAAGGCATTGTACACCGTCATAACACCCAAGAACTTTTTGTCTAAAGTTTCTGTGTCAGAATTATTTTTAAAGTTGGCCATGACTGACGTGTGTACCTGACAAGGTATTGACCAATCCTGACGTGGTCCTGGTGCCAGCCAGTGTTTCCTGACGCTGTCACATCCTTATATATATATATATATATATATATATATATATATATATATATATATATATATATATATATATATATATATATATATATATCTTTCATACTATTCGCCATTCCCCGCGTTAGTGAGGCAGCGTTAAGAACAGAGGACTGAGCCTTTGAGGGAATATCCTCACCTGGCCCTCTTCTCTGTTCCTTCTTTTGGAAAATTAAGAATGGAATGGGAAGGATTCCCAGCCCCCCGCTCCCTCCAATTTTAGTCGCCATCTACGACTGTGAAATCGAATTATGGATTTTTTTTCACTATAGTTTTAAGACAATATCGAATTTGAGATTCAAATGCTGAAAAAATACGGTCCCTCTTACCGGAATACTGTGGGAGGGGAAAGAGCATTTCACGTTAATATTTGAGTTGCTGGACGAACAAAAGTGAATTTTAATGAAGAACATCCCATCTTTTATATGCAAAATGAAATCATGGTTCCCATGAATTAAAATGAGTTTTCAATTGATTAAAAATTGCCACATTATGCATGATTTCTCTTTGAGTGGATCCTCATTTCAGATATTCAACGTCTCTTTCACTTCGCTACCGCGAATCTACAGAGGAACCTTTCCTTCCATGTATTTACCGTCACTCCTGCATGGTCATCTATCTGTCTATCTACCTACCTACCTACATATTCATATATATATATATATATATATATATATATATATATATATATATATATATATATATATATATATACCTACCTACATATTCATATATATATATATATATATATATATATATATATATATATATATATATATATATATATATATATATATACATATATATATATATAGATAGATAGATAGATAGATACATAGATAGATAGATATATGAGACAGTTTTTCAGTGTCTTTATGTATAGTTTTGTTATATCATTTTTTTGTATGTGTTGTGCTTTTTTTTTTTTTTTTTAGTTATTTCGTGTCTTTACGCCTGTCTGTATGTCTTCATAGCGCCATGTTCACGGAGGCATCCTTACTTTCTTTTCTCTCTCTCTCTCTCTCTCTCTCTCTCTCTCTCTCTCTCTCTCTCTCTCTCTCTCTCTCTCTCTCTCTCTCTCTCTCCCTCCCTGTATCCCTCCCTCCCTCTCTCTCTCTCCCTCCCTCCTTCTCCGTGCAGCGCCTGCCACAACGCCTACGGTGCTGATGCGTTCGCCGTGGTGCCTCGCCGCTCACAATACACCTCCATGTATACATTTCCCGGTGGTATAAGAGAACTGAGATTCCTCTTCATTACCGTGGCTGTCGATGCGAGAGATTACATGGGCCGCACTCCATCACACACCTGTCACATGTGTTGATTGAAGACCCCCCCCGCATGTCGCTCAGGAATACCTGTGCCGCTGTCATTCACTCATTAACATACGCATGAGGGTGCCATGCACTCGTGCCCGCCAGAGGGTCGTCGCGTCTCCTTTTATTCTAGACACAGACGGGGAAAGGTCCTCGACCTGACCCCACTGAGGGAGGGTCGTCGACCTGACCCCAGTGAGGGAGGGTCGTCGGCCTGACCCCAGTGAGGGAGGGTCGTCGACTTGACCCTAGTGAGGGAGGGTCGTCGACCTGACCCCACTGAGGGAGGGTCATCGACCTGACCCCAGTGAGGGAGGGTCGTCGACCTGACCCCAGTGAGGGAGGGTCGTCGACCTGACCCCAGTGAGGGAGGGTCGCCGGCCTGACCCCACTGAGGGAGGGTCGCCGACCTGACCCCAGTGAGGGAGGGTCGTCGGCTTGACCCCAGTGAGGGAGGGTCGTCGACCTGACCCCAGTGAGGGAGGGTCGTCGACCTGACCCCAGTGAGGGAGGGTCGTCGACCTGACCCCAGTGAGGGAGGTTCGTCGGCCTGACCCCAGTGAGGGAGGGTCGCCGACCTGACCCCAGTGAGGGAAGGTCGTCGGCTTGACCCCAGTGAGGGAGGGTCGTCGACCTTACCCCAGTGAGGGAGGGTCGTCGACCTGACCCCAGTCGGGGAGGGTTATCGACCTGACCCCACTGGGGATTGGTGGTCGACCTGACCCTAGTAGTGGAGGGTAGTCGACCTGACCCCAGTAGGGGAGGGTCGCCGACCTGACCCCAGTGGGAGAGGTTCCTCGACCTGACCCCCACTGGGAGAGGGTTCTCGACCTGACCCTATTGAGGGAGGGCCCAGGATATTTCGCTACAGGAGGGGAATCGGGTGGAGGTGGGGGGTTGCACTTCGACTCGTTCTCACCAGCCACCCCCTCGTCCATACACAGCAGCCTCCCACCCAGCAGCCACCCACTAGTCCACATGCAGCAGCCACCCACTCGTCCACGTACATTAGCCACCCACTCGTCCACACATAGCAGCCACCTACTCGTCCACGTACATTAGCCACCCACTCGTCCACACATAGCAGCCACCTACTCGTCCACATACAACAGCCACCCACTCGTCCACACATAGCAGCCACCCACTCGTCCACACATAGCAGCCACCTACTCGTCCACATCCAGCAGCCACCCACTCGTCCACACATAGCAGCCACCTACTCGTCCACATACAACAGCCACCCACTCGTCCACACATAGCAGCCACCCAATCGTCCACATACAACAGCCACCCACTCGTCCAAACACAGCAGCCACCCACTCCTCCACATAAACAACCTCCACTGGTCCACAGGCAACCATGCTGCTCCCACACTTCAGGTGGTGTCTGGTAGAGACACATTTGGTCAGTATTCCCAACGGGACCAGATCCATGTATAAGTCATCTTTTATCTCGCCCAGAAAAACACATCCCTGGGAACGAAGGTCCATCTCCCTAACTCTCCCAATAACCTTGCATCGTACCAGCCCACAGCGCCACTCTTTCTTCCCCGCTCTGACTACGATGTTTTGAGGAGTAATTCGCCTCTTGCGTTGGGTCTATGATATATATATATATATATATATATATATATATATATATATATATATATATATATATATATATATATATATATATATTAGAAAGGATCACAATTTTGCGCGTGATCAAGTACATTTCTGTGAGTCCACGGAGAAAATGAAACACAATAAGTTCCTGAGTGCACTTTCGTGTAATAATTACATCATCAGGGGAGATGCAAGAAAGAAATATAAGTCAGCTGATATACGACGATGAGACGTAGCTAGGACGCCATTTGGCGTTGTATATCAGAATATTTATATTTCTTTCTTGCATCTCCCCTGATGTGATTATTACACGAAAGTGCACTTGTGAACTTATCGTGTTTCATTTTTCCCCGTGGGCGCTTAAGAATATATATATATATATATATATATATATATATATATATATATATATATATATATATATATATATATGTATATGTATGTATATATATATATAATAGAGAGAGAGAGAGAGAGAGAGAGAGAGAGAGAGAGAGAGAGAGAGAGAGAGAGAGAGAGACCCTCCGGCCCCAACTCTTGTATCAACAGACCATCTTCCCCCCCTCGCAAATATACACTCGTGTACATGTCTCTAATATAATCACCCAGCTGTCGTGACTACCTGTGGTGCTCGGTGCCCCCCCCCCCCCCCAAGCTACCATTCGTCGTCCCGAGATCCACCCCCTCACAGAGCACTGTGCAGGCGAACTCCCTCACAGTGCTCAGGAAAAGAGCGCCTCTCACAGCGACGCAGTGCTCCAGGCTCGAGTCTAAAGTCCTGATCAAAACCCCTTGTTGGACGAGTTGGTTGTATCCTCGTTCAGCACAAAATCAAATTGATACATTGTGTTTTACTCCGGCGGTTATCTCGTCTGCGTCCCACATAATGTGAGGGGTCAGGTGTGACCTGCCTTCGCCATGTTGGACCCCAGACAGGACATGTCATCCTGTGCTGAACTGTGAATACAGAAAGGTACTTTTGGCATGAAGTTTACTCACGTCGAAGCCAGACACCTGACTACTGTACTGTAATGTTCCCTCAGGTGGAATGGGATTGTATCATGTGTTGTCGATACGCTTTAACATTAAACGTTGATTTTCTCTATTTAATCATATTTCTGTGTTTGATGATTGAATTACATTTTCTTTTTACGGGTGATTCAGTTATTGTTCACATTTCGGTAACTCAGTGTATTAGATGGAAGTGTTATTGGTCACAAAGTCGATGGGTCGTGTCGTGTATTCAAGCCACCTTTCTGTGCCAGTAACCTTAAAGTCTTCATACCTAGGACTTCTATTTTCTCTCATGGGGCTCCTGGAGAACTAGGAAAATCAGCTATATTCATTGACCAAGACCAGAGGTCATGAGTTGTAAGGGTGTTGTGTGTTTATCTGGGCAGGATAAGTGAAGGGCAGTTGAGGTGTCTTTGGTTTCTAGGGTGGAAACTGCGTCTTAGGAATGAAGGGTCGTGAGTGAGGAGTTTATATTTGTCGTGTTAAAGAGATGGGTGATGTCTAGAGCGTGGACGAGAAAGTGTTACTCGTGTTTGTCTAGGGAGTGCAGTGTCGGACGGGTGTGTGTGTGTGTGTGTGTGTGTATATATATGGAGTGAAAATAAGTATAAGATCAGAGGTATTGTAGTACTGGTATGGTCTCTGGCTTATGACTCGAGAGATATGCTTGTGGTATAACGTTATCTTGATCCATATAAGTAAAACATATTTACTGCAATCTGTTTACGTTTTTACATTATAATCAGTCCCAGTTAGATTACATGTAGAAACATTTTTTTTTTTCATCAAAGACTCATTCCCAGAAACTTAGACTGCAAGGGCATTTATCATTACGATGGCAAGACATAAGCCTTCATTGATTCCAGTTTTTTTCCTTAATTTTCAGGATTATTGGTTCACTGCATCCTGTCTCATGTTTGTAACTTTGCGTAGCTGTAGTCACACCAAGTCTTCCGTAGCTTGCTGATATAAGTATGAATCTCAGCGTTTAACCTAATTCTGTAGAAAGTAAGTTACTATATTGAACGATTTTGTAAATAGTTAGAAATGAATTTCACTCATTCATTGCCAAGTTGGGGTTCTTTCGAAAGAGTGTTTGGACTTGGCTGTATATGAGTTACGCCGACCGGATGTTGTACTGAACTGAGATGAATTACAGAAAGCAGGTTAACCATGGGGAATATTGTGGCTGTGGAATTTGATGCAGCAAGGAGGGCCAACGATCTTTGGATACTTTAACTTGCACCAGTAAAAAAAGGCAATATGTATTTAAGTAATTAGACTCTAGGTAGTATAATGGGTTTTGTCACCACACAGCTGAATTCGTATCAGCTATTGTACGTTTTCTGAAGGCAGAGTTGACATCGGAGAGGTAAAGACTTGGGTCGACCAGGTACCTGGAGGCATAACCCACGCCAGCCAAATACCCTCTTCTAGTCAAGTTGCCACTTGAGCGTAGAATGGCTGGCTGAAGTGGTGGCAGCTGTGGTCCTGCAAATGGAGTTTTGATCTTGTACTGAAGTACTCTAAGGTCGGTCAGTTTCCTCCTGTTTCATCGAGGTGTGGTTGTGGAGATGCTGTGGAGACGCCTGGCTTACGGAGGGCCTTCCGAGAAAGATGGAATGTGGCAGAGCGGTTAAGGTGTGTAGGTCTGTGGTCGAATTGCTTCATAAAAGAGGTGATAGTACTGTTGACTGGTCGGTCAGGATTATTAATGCATGTATGGCTGAAGATAACGTGTTTAAAGACTGGCGTAATGCCTGCTAATTTATATTACATAAATGCAAGGGAGACAAAAAAGGTTTTAGTCTGTTGAGCGTACTTGGTAAGTTGTATGGGAGAGTGGCGATAGAGAGGATAACGGTGGCACGCACATAGGTTGAGATTGGAGAGGAACATGTGGCTGTAGGAATGGTTGAGGACGTGTGGACCAAGTGTTTCCTGTGATGAATTTATGTGAAAAGTATTAAGGGAAAGGGACAGATAAGTATTTGGGAATTATGGGTTTGAGGAAAAAAAAAAAAAAGTATGATGGGTTGATAGAGATGCCTTGTGGAAGGTGGTAAGAGGGAATGTTATTTAAAGAGGAGTGGGTGTATGCGAGCTGGAGGGGAGAAGGGCGAGTTGTTCCAGGTGCGTCCAGGTTTTATGATCTCACGCTGGGTATTTGATATGTTTATGGATGGGGTGATGAGGAGGTGGTTGTGAGGGCCTTGGGGAAAGAGGGAGTTCACAAGTATGCTTGGGGTATCCGGGGCTGGGAGATAAGTCAGTTTTAGTTAACGGATGATATATTCCTGGTGGCAGACTCAAGTGAGAGCTTATGGAAGCTTGGGAGAGTGTGTGAGAGGAGGAAGTTGAGAAGTAATGTGAGTGAAAGTAAAGCTAAAAAGTTTAGCAGAGTGCGAGGCAGGTTGGTTTGAGAGTGAGTTTGTATCGAGAGAACCTAAGGAGTGTATATGGCAACAGAGAGAGCCATGGGAGCTGAAGTGAATCATTGGGTGGGTGAATGGGCAATCGTTCTTAGTGTATCGAGGAATGTGTGGAAAGAGAAGTATCTGTCTTTGAGAGCAAAGATGTGTATGTCTGATGGTATAAGGTCCCAGCGGCGCTGTATGGGTGTAAATCGTGGGCTCCTAATGCAAAAAAAAAAGAAAGTTGGTTGCATGTGTTGGTAATGAAATGCTTGTGGTCAATATGTGGTACTAGGAGGGTTGATTGTGTAAGTAATAACAGTATAAGAAAGATGCGTGGTAGTAGGCAGAGTAGGTGTGAGAGAGCTGAACAGGATGTGCTACAAGAGTTTGGACGTATGGAGAGGATGAGTGAAAAGAGGCTAAGAGGATATATGTGTCATATGTGGATAGAGTAAGGGGTGGGGCTAACCCAAGAAGGATATGGAAGAATGGAGTGAAATACGTCTCATAAGGACTTCTCAGGTTATTGAGGCCTGAACTGGCAGGAGAGTGGAAACTGTGCTTAGGATACAACCATTTGGATCGACATGGTATACGTGGGGCGATGTGTTGTCATTAGGCTGAACCAAGATAAACGAATAGGTCTGAGAAACCATGGACAGGTCCAAGGGGCCTGGTTGTACAAAAGGGATCTAATTTCACTGTTTTATACAAGCTATCTAGAGAGTGGATGAGCAAATGAGGCCATTATTTGTCCATTCTTGGCGCCACCTCGTTGCGCGAGGAACAGCCAGCAGGTGTGGAAAACTCATTCACTTTTGTTGAACTCATGCAGTAGGATTTGACCAGCTTGACTGAATTCAGGCTGTACCTCACGATTAACTATGCATGGCTCACCTCCGACCTGCTCTTCATAGTGTGGGCATTACCACCAGGTCACTGGCTGTGTACCCCTCACGGATCAGGGGTCACGTGGCATGCAGGGAGGATCCTCACTCTGAAAGGTTAGATCGTTTTCCCGTCAGGCAGGGTCTTGTGAGGTCCTTGATGGGAGGGATGTCAGGATGCTCACAACGCTCTGTGTGGGGACAGTGAATACGTCAGGAGGGTACTCCTCTCCCACCCTTTTCTCCCTGCAAGACACTTGTATGGACGTGAAGTGGCTTTTTTTTTCTTTCGGGAAGCGGGATTTGGTAAGCGGTTGAGGCCCAGACGAGATAGGGAACGTCCACGTGGTTGGCAAGTGTTGTCTGGACATGTGAAAGAGAAAGGTGTGGCGTACAGACTGGAAGTAGAGGGTAAGAAGAGTGACGGTAGGGGCGTGTGTGATCAGGCTTGGGGGAGGTTTGACCGCAAACTTTAAGTGTGTACCAGATCTGACCTCTGTAGCAGGTCTGACCTTTGTATCAAGTCTGACCTTTGTACCAGGTCTGACCTTTGTACCAGGTCTGACCTTTGTACCAGGTCTGACCTATGTACCTGAGATGACCTCTTTCAACCACTCACAACGGTTCGCCTGTTTATCGAGTGTTAATAATCGGTCTAAATTCTCTTTTATGACGGTCATAGGCTAAGACGGGTGTAGAGAAGCACGTACATAACACGTAACAATGTTTTGATGATAAGGGCATGGTGAGGTGGGTAAGGGGGTTACGGCTGCCGGTGCTGGAGTAGAGACGGAGGCGAGGCAGGAGAGCCGTGGCGGCGGTGGAGGCTCAGAAGAGGTGTATCGTTGCTGAGTCGTGTTCAGCAGCTGTATGAGTGGCTGTGGTCCCGGGCTTATAGCTGGGATGAGGCGGTCTCCGAGGTCTTGTGTTTTGTGGCGAGGTAGGGAGGCTTTGCTGGGTTCCTCCTGTGGTTTCAGCTACTGCAGGAGATGGGAGCGATGACGACATCAGACGAAGCGCTCTTGCTGGAGGAGGGGAATCGTCGTCGTCGCGTGGGGTTGAAGGAGTGTTGCTGAGGTCACATGGTCGACGTATGCAGAGGGAGAGGGGACGTCCCGGTGTGCCTCCGACCAGTCGACCAACTTGACTCATTGTCACCTGCCGTCCCTCGACCCTAATGGCCAGAGTGGATCACCTCCGCCGGGGTTGCTAAACGTGTAGGCATGGTCAAGGGTGGCCCTCTTTGAGGACCGAGTTAGGTCACACACACTAGAAGGATTTCCGTCATGAAGATCAGGTCATTTTTACCTGTCTGGTACCTGGCTAAGTCAGGCGAGGCATTGTGAAGTCCATAACGGTACATAACTCCGCTGCAGTGACAGTGGTAGTGTCACTACAAACGTATCTCCAAAAGAGATATCTAAATACGATGTATCACCGCCCCATTCAGGAGCAGACCACACCCAAGGAAGGGTGACTGTCTGCCCTGCCAACCTCAGTGACACCGCGAATTCATCCTTTGTCAAGCCTCCGTTAGTAACAATTAGTCTTCGTCTCGGTCAGTCGAACTATGCTGCTAACAGACAGACATATGAATTAGGACGAAACACTAGGACTGCAGGAGAGAGAGAGAGAGAGAGAGAGAGAATACACCATTATTTTGAAAGTAATTGAGAGCAGGAGAGGCGGACCAGACAGACCTTTACCCCCTTGTCTACTCCTTCACAATATTCAAATTTTACAGTTTTGTTCTTTGGTTATTAATGGGTGCGATGTTGTCGGAGCCGAGCAGTGCCTGATGCCCTACCAAAAAAAAAAAGAGTCAAATTAAACGCTATTGACAGAGCAATCGTGTTTAATGCGATGGTAAACTGGCTGCCTGATTTAAAAGGATCGCCCTTCCAACAGTACGCCCCAAAAATATTCATTCTTACTACAGGAAAACGGTAACAATGAAAACGGTCTGAGGTGGACTTTGATGGATACACGATATTAATTTCCCGGTAACACTATAAGACTATGGAAATATCCGTAAAGAGAAAGCTGGACATTTACTAGCTTCTAACTCCATATAATCAATAAACCAATAACAGTTACGAACACATTAAGAAATACTTATTGTTTATAAGCTGAGATTGCATATACTACATTCCTATGTATAATGTTGCTAGAATATATATATATATATATATATATATATATATATATATATATATATATATATATATATATATATATATATATCCTTTGTAGATCGGTTACTGTGCTTACAGCGGAAGATCGAAAGCGATTCAGAACAACTACGGCAGAAAATGGCAAAGACAAGGGAAAACGGGCGAGCCTCCCTCCCTCCTAGGCCGGGCTGAGAGCAAAAGCGACGCCATCAATGGCAGGAAAAACTCTCAAATGTGTCAACAGAGTCGAGCCATCACTCCCGGCTGACGAGAGGGCGACCTGCCACGCCAGATGGTGCTAATAACTCGCTCGCCACGACAAACAAATAACCAAATGGCCTGTTAGTCCAGAGAATATATGACGTGCAGAGAACTTGTCAACTGGGGTGGTGTGGGTTGTCGACTACGGTGGTGGTGGTGGTCAGCGTCAACTGGGGTAGTGGCGGTGGTGTTGGTAGGCTCTCAACTGTGTTAGAGATGATCGTCAAAATGAGTAGGTGGTTGAAACTGTCAAATCTGTCGACGAAAACTGTCATGAATCACATCAGTCCGTTGCTGTCCAGTCCCTTATTGGTTGTCAAGGGCATAGAAATGACGGTGGCTATCAACTGTGGCGGTGGTGGCTGTGGCTGTCAAACGTGATCGTGGTGGTGGGTTTATTGACTGAGGAAGATATTCCCTCCTCCCTCCTTCTCCCTCCTCCTTCAGTCAAGTGTGGTGGTTGTGGTAGACAAAAGATATAGCGAGGGAGAGAGGGTTTCATATGTAGTGGTGGTGATGATAGAACTGACGGTGGGTAGGAGTGGTTGCCCTAGTGATGGAGGTGGTAAGCTGTGTGTCTTTGGCCGTTGATGATCACGGCAGTGTTTTTTAAATGCTTATTAGTTAATCATAGTCAGCTACTGCAGGGGTGGTGGCGTATATATATATATGCAAATGAGGATAATAGAGATTAATTGCCTGAAGTTTACTGATTATCTAAACTAATTTGAAATAGTTTGCAAACTCCAGTAAATTTCTATAAAAACTCTTTGCACACTAATTTTGCTAATAGTTGGTATTTGTTTCTTTTCATGCCACAATATATATATATATATATATATATATATATATATATATATATATATATATATATTTATATATATTTATATATATTATACTTTGTCGCTGTCTCTCGCGTAAGCGAGATAGCGCAAGGAAACAGAAGGAATGGCCCAACCCACCCACATACACATGTATATACATAAACGCCCACACACGCACATATGCATATCTATACATTTCAACGTATACATACATATACATACACAGACATACACTTATAGAGACATGTAGATATTCATACTTGCTGCCTTCATCCATTCCCGTCGCCACCCTGCCACAATTGAAAAGGCACCCTCTTCCCTCCGCGCGTGCGCGAGGTAGCGCTAGGAAAAGACAACAAAGGCCACAAGGCCACATTCGTTCACACTCAGTCTCTAGCTGTCATGTGTAATGCACCGAAACTACAGCTCCCTTTCCACATTTAGGGACCACAAAATTTTCCCAGACGCTTCAAATTCTTTGGTTCAATCCACTGACAGTACGTCAACCCCGGTATACCATATCGTTCCAGTTCACTCTATTCCTTGCCCGCCTTTCACCCTCCTGCATGTTCAAGCCCCGATCGCTCAAAATCTTTTTCACTCCATCTTTCCACCTCCAATTTGGTCTCCCATTTCTCCTCGTTCCCTCCACCTCTGACACATATATCCTCTTGGTCAATCTTTCCTCTCATTCTCCCCATGTGACCAAACCATTTCAATACACGGTCTTCTGCTCTCTCTCAACCACACTCTTTTTATTACCACACATCTCTTACCCTATTATTACTTACTCGATCAAACCACCTCACACCACATAATGTCCTCAAACATCTCATTTCCAACACATCCGCCCTCCTCCGCACAACCCTATCTATAGCCCATGCCTCGCAACCATATATGATTCTTGGAACCACTATTCCTTCAAACATACTCATTTTTGCTCTCCGAGATAACGTCCTTGGGGACGGATGAAAAAAATTTTTGCCCACGATTCTCCTGCGTCTCGTAGAAGGCGACCTAAGGCTGGTGGGAGCTGGGGGTCTGAAAACCCTCCCCTTCTGTATTACTTTCCAAAAGAAGGAACTAGTGGAGCAACCAAGCGTTGCTTTTTCCTCCAATGGTCAGTCTGTGTGTTCTTGATTCCACCTCACTCACGCGCGCGCAAAAAAAGAAGCGTACACTCATGAAAGAAAGACATATTTTGTACCAGACATGGGAGCCAGTGGACTCAGTCCCCGGGTAATTCAAAGGCCGTCTAGGATAAAGAAAAAAAGATAAAGTGAGAGAAAAAAAGATAGAAATTAGCCAGGACCTCTACAGGTTGTTGTTAGCCTGACGAGCAAAAGCAGGAAAGTTTAACTGTGAACGAAAGACGGAAGGAGGAAGAGAATCCCACAGCTTAACTGTCCCAGGGAAGAGGGAGGTATCATAATGGTCAGTCCTCGAGTGGCTGGTCTGAACACAGAAACTGTGGGAAGCAGCAGCCAGACGCGGGATTTTGGTCCAAACCCTGGGAGTCGGGAACACATGCAGACAGCGCACGAGAACAGTTGCCAGAAGGGTCAAAGTGTTTAAAGCGGAATCACCAGCATAAGAATGAATAGGATGAGAAGTAAAAGAGAGACAATTTAGAGATGAAAGAAAGCAGGTGATATAGCAGAGCCCTGTGTGACACCACTGTTGATAGTATAAGAGGAGAATGTCATTGGGATATTGCGGTGGATCGGACAGAGAGAAAGCTATGCATCAAGGAATAGAGAGAGAGAGAGATAAAGAATGGGATTGTACAAAGCATAAAGATTTATGCCACACTGTGTCACATGATTTAGAAATGTCGAGGGGCTACAACGACGAATGTCTTCAAAATCCTTGAGATAGGAGGGACTGAGGTGAGTCATGTGGGAGAGAAGGTCAGCAGTAGCTCTGACGCTACAAAATGACTAATGAGGATCACACAAAAGAGAAAGTCAGAGCTTAGGAAAGTTTCAAAGACTTCGGAGAAAACGGATGGGAGAACGATGGGGTGTTAATTCGAGGTGGTCAGAACGGTGTCCTTCTTAGATTGGGCTGGACTAAGGACTCAAGGAGGAATGCCGTCAAAGGTCATATATACCTTGTCCACTTGGGGCTAGGAAGACCTTATGCGAACAGAATTTAGGAGATGCCATAGACTCAGTGAGAGGAGATGGAGACGGTGGGATTTGAAGTATAATCATCCAGTTTGATTCGAGGAAGTTAAGGTGTCAAACATTGCGGCTCTGACACTAGGAGATTGATGGAAAGAGCCGCAAGAGAGAGAGGGATAGGTTGAATTCAAAGGTTATTGATTATGCTTTTGGTTAAGGATCAGGAAGATTTGTCTGTAAAACAAATCACAACAACACACTTTCGTTATATGAAGGTGTGCTTGACTTTACGAAGAGCAGTTTTGCAGTGATTCCGGAACAGAAATGAAAATGAAAGCGGTGAGGAAATGTAGGGAAAGGAAGAGTTTCCTGGCCCGATACGCGCTGGCCCTGGTGGAACACAACGTATTGGAGCAGTAGCGATAAAACCATAAGTAGGAGCAGAAAGTTTCGGTAGAAGATGCGACTTGGGACTTCCTCCCAGCCAAGATGACGGTTTTACGTTCAGCACAACAAGGAGGATCCCGTGCAGCTGAGCTGTACCCGTCCCTCGAGGTGTCCAAGAAACAGCTGTAGGGATGATCGCTCAGCTCTCCCAGAGCGCCAGGGTTGGCGTTGCGAGGAGACGGCAATAAGATTGTCGTCTGAAGAACTAAATGGGGTAAAAATTATGTATTCCTAGGTTTCAGAAGTGGAGAAATTAAAGGTCGAGTGCGTTGGAAGAGTGGTCGTGAAGGTGTGGAATTCGTAATGCTTTTGGTTATCTGTTTAAGATCACCAGGAAGGGAAGAAAATACTTCGGCTCCGCCAGGATCATCCAGGTCAGAGCTTAACCAATCCTTGTGGTGTACGTTGAAATCCCCAGCATAGAGGACCTCGCTGAGTGGAGGTGACGAGAGAAATACTTGGGTCGTCGCAGCTAATCGAAGACACGTACCTGGTGAGAGGATCTGAGAGGGAAAAGAAATACGGAACGTAAAAAAGCAAAGTCATAAATGGTTCAGATGTTTTGAGCAAGATGGTGTCAAAGTTACTGGAAGCCACACCATTCAACAGGCGAGAGCTATTTGAGCTTCTGTATTACAGCAGATGCAAACACCAGCCTTGGAGCAGAAACTGCGACATAGAGTAAAACTAGAGGTTTGGCTATATATAGAGGGGAACCAGACTTAGACACTTGGGTTTCTGAGAGATGAAAATTAGGGGATGTAGACAAAATGGTGTTCTACAGAGGGAATATTGGATCTGAGACCTCAAACGTAGCTGATTTGAACAGAGAAAGAGCCAAGTGTGGGAGCTATAGCTTGAACAGTGGAGCAGCTTCCATTCGCTTCGTACTCGGCGACAGGTGTGTGGGGTTTGGTTGTGGATAGAGTGCTGTGGTGTCGGTGTATTGCACCTTTACAGGTAGAGAATGCATCTGAGTAATTTCTTCGTCTATTTCTGAGCGCGACCACGCGAACGTGGGAAACGGCGATAAAGTATTGGTTGGGAAAGGGGAGGGGGCGGAAATATTACCACTAGAAAGACAGCACTACCAGTCTCTCACCCTTCCCCCTGCGTTCCCCCACTACCAATATTCTTTCCCGTCGAAAGCGTTTGTCTCTGTAAATTTTAAAATCTCATAAAAGGCCCGGACAGACTCGGCTGGAACTGCGATTTATGTTTCGCGTTCGCCATAACTGCCATTGACCTGATCGTTTAGGGATGAGGGGCCGGAGGGTAGGAATCTCCTGGAATGCTGGAGAGTATGTGGTGAGGTCAGTGGCCACAACCCTCGACGTTTTCTGTCACGTCTTACACAACGTTGCCACGACTCTTTCTCTCCCCTTTACTTTTACGGTACGACTCATGAGCAAGGGTCACACTTGCGTCCTTAAGAATCAGACCGTCGTGCTCAAGGGTCGTGCCGTCGTGCTCAAGGATCGTACCGTCGTGGTCAAGGGTCGTGCCGTCGTGCTCAAGGGTCGTGCCGTCGTGCTCAAGGATCGTACCGTCGTGGTCAAAGGTCGTACCGTCGTGCTCAAGAGTCGTACCGTCAAGCACAAGGGTCGTATCGTCGTGTTCAAGGATCGTACCGACGAATTCAAGGGTCGTACCGTCGTGTTCATTTTGCTGTTCGACTTCGCTCTTGTATGTGTGTGTGTGTGTGTGTTTATCAAGCCAGTATCACATTACATCTGTCTGGAGAATGATTTCACCTCCAACAATTGATGATATAGAACAGCTGTTCTGCTGTCTGCAGCATCTGTTCCCCTGACTGCACATCTGCCTTTACCCACTCCTGTGCATCTGTCCTCTGTGCCTGTCTGACTCTGTCTAGCGTATCACACATTCCCGTCCACTACTTTCTTGATATCATCATATTTACTTATTCTTCCGTGTCTAAATGTCGAAGTGTGTTTGTGTATTTTTCTTGTTTGTCTTTCTGTTTATCTGTATGGGTGTTTTTGTGTGAGCGTATTTGTATGTGTGCGAATCTGTCAGTATGTGTGTGTTTTCCGAATCAACGGTGCACATGTCCGTGCTTCATAGAAAATGCATGTGCATTTGTGTGTTTATTTGTGTGCATTTGTGTATCTTTTGGAAAGCGTGTGTGGGTATGTGTGTGTGTATGGACATATGTTTGTGTGTGTGTGTGTGTGTGTGTGTGTGTGTGTGTGTGTCTGTGTGTATTTAGGAGAATGTTTAGTTCACCATAATAGTAATAACAAACCCCTCCTGATTACATTAATAATTCAGAAGAACAAATACAGCCTACACTGTTCACCTCCAACATAATATCTTCCTACATCATACATGACCTTGATGGAACACGAGAGGCCTTTGTAGATTACCACCGTCTGCTGCCGAAGCCAAAGGATACATGCCATTGTGAGGGAGGTTACGTGCTGTGGAGGAGCCATGATCTGCTTTGATAATGAGGGTGATAATGATAAATGGTGGCATCACTCTACGTACAGGACAGAGCTGCTTCTTACCTGATATCCCATCGTAGGTCCACCATCTGTGCCAGTCCCAGCTGACCCCAAGACCAGCTGTAAATACAAAAGGAGAAGTTCTTGAGGCAACCATATGACCAGTGGCAGAATTCAGACTCAGTTATTGTAATGTATATTTCACTCCTTAATATAATATTGAAGTTGAAATATTTCTCTTTCCAATAAGCATAAAAAAGAAGATGAGTAGATTAGTAGACATGTACATAAAGTGATAAAAAGGTAGAACCATATCTACGCTTAAAGATAAAAGAGAGAAGATGTCATTAAGAAATGTCTTTGCTTCGTACATCATTTACTTCCTTTGTCAGGCGTTGATGTTTGACCTGACCATCTGTGGGTCAGGTCAAAGATCCCACCATCATACCCATAGGTCGTACAGTCGTGCTCAAGTGTCGTACCCTCGGGTTAAGGGGCCTCAAGTTCAACATCGTGGTTCAGGGGCGATGTTTAGCGTCGTCTTCAGCTCTTGTCTGACTAGCGTCGTATCTGACATTTGCTGTCCCAAGTTTTCTCGTCTCTCAATGCATCATTAAATATGATCTCCAAGAAATCTACCTTGTGCCTCAGAACAGATCAGTGAGCCTTAGAGGTAAACAAAGTCCTTCACTTGGTCCACTTCTGTCTTCACGCGTTTTCAAAAGTAAAACAGGAGGGGAGGATTTCCAGCAGCTACCCCCCCCCCCCCCCCCTCCTCCTGCGACACGCATGGAATACGTGAGCAGTATTCTTTCTCCTCTGTCCACGGGATTATATATATATATATATATATATATATATATATATATATATATATATATATATATATATATATATATATATATATATTACACGAAAGTGCGCTTGGGAACTTTTCGTGTTTCATTTTCCCCGTGGACTCATAGGAATATTTACATATATATATATATATATATATATATATATATATATATATATATATACGAATAGAATGTATATGAACGCACACCTTCATAGAACATACAAACCTCCAACAGCCAGGATCGAACCTGGGACCCCTTGTGCAAGAGGCAGGCATGCTAACCGCTAGGCTAAGGGACTGTATAATAGGAAACAACTATTCGAAATACTAAGTACTCGAATACCCTTCGTCTCACAATGGTGAGCAACGGGGTCTATCGGTTGTTTCCGAAGAGAACACATAGCCAGCTGATAGCGTTTTACCGAACCTAACTGTACAACGCGGAGTTATATGAATACGAATAAAGTGTATATGAACGCGCACCTTCATAGAACAACCGGAAACAACCGATAGACCCCGTTGCTCACCATTGTGAGACGATGGGTATTCGAGTACTTAGTATTTCGAATAGTTGTTTCCTATTATACAGTCCCTTAGCTTAGCGGTTAGCATGCCTGCCTCTTGCACAAGGGGTCCCAGGTTCGATCCTGGTTGTTGGAGGATTGTATGATATATATATATATATATATATATATATATATATATAATTTTGGCTTTCGTCGATGGTCACCAACAATTTTCACACATTTCACAGTTCATGAATAAAATACCAGGCAGGACCGACTCTCGCCTTGGGATGAGGATGGTCGCTTACTGATCATTTGTCCCTGACCTTAACACAACAGGTTTGCTATTTAGAGTAGCCGTGGGAGGGAGTTCGAATCTGCTGCTAACAGGGCAACGGACGACATTTCTGTCAGAGGCAAGAAGATGGTGAATGTGTCAACGCTACTGGAGACACCAAGGTGTTGAGAGTTAGAAGAAGAATTGGAAATGGATAACAGATACCATGTCGATTTGGAAAGTAACCTTGGCAGTCACGATTAATAGTGAAGGAAGATGAATAACTATTCACAATTTAGGAAGTTGTTGATTTTGTGTATATGTATTCCTATGAGTCCACGGGGAAATGAAACACGATAAGTTCCCAAGTGCACTTTCGTGTAATAATCATATATATATATATATATATATATATATATATATATATATATATATATATATATATATATATATATTTTTTATATACTTTGTCGCTGTCTCCCGCGTTTGCGAGGTAGCGCAAGGAAACAGACGAAAGAAATGGCCCAACCCCCCCCCATACACATGTATATACATACGTCCACACACGCAAATATACATACCTACACAGCTTTCCATGGTTTACCCCAGACGCTTCACATGCCTTGATTCCATCCACTGACAGCACGTCAACCCCGGTATACCACATCGCTCCAATTCACTCTATTCCTTGCCCTCCTTTCACCCTCCTGCATGTTCAGGCCCCGATCACACAAAATCTTTTTCACTCCATCTTTCCACCTCCAATTTGGTATCCCTCTTCTCCTTGCTCCCTCCACCTCCGACACATATATCCTCTTGGTCAATCTTTCCTCACTCATCCTCTCCATGTGCCCAAACCACTTCAAAACACCCTCTTCTGCTCTCTCAACCACGCTCTTTTTATTTCCACACATCTCTCTTACCCTTACGTTACTCACTCGATCAAACCACCTCACACCACACATTGTCCTCAAACATCTCATTTCCAGCACATCCATCCTCCTGCGCACAACTCTATCCATAGCCCACGCCTCGCAACCATACAACATTGTTGGAACCACTATTCCTTCAAACATACCCATTTTTGCTTTCCGAGATAATGTTCTCGACTTCCACACATTCTTCAAGGCCCCCAGAATTTTCGCCCCCTCCCCCACCCTATGATCCACTTCCGCTTCCATGGTTCCATCCGCTGCCAGATCCACTCCCAGATATCTAAAACACTTCACTTCCTCCAGTTTTTCTCCATTCAAACTCACCTCCCAATTGACTTGACCCTCAACCCTACTGTACCTAATAACCTTGCTCTTATTCACATTTACTCTTAACTTTCTTCTTCCACACACTTTACCAAACTCAGTCACCAGCTTCTGCAGTTTCTCACATGAATCAGCCACCAGCGCTGTATCATCAGCGAACAACAACTGACTCACTTCCCAAGCTCTCTCATCCCCAACAGACTTCATACTTCATATATATATATATATATATATATATATATATATATATATATATATATATATATATATATATATAAAACTTCAAACATTTATATATATCACAGGGGTAAGATGCCAGTATTTCACTCAGACTGCATAAAGATAAAAGGAGGAAGTCTATCCTGTCACCAGGAGAGATATACTAATACCGATGATAAGTTATCATCTTCCAACGTAGAAGTTATGAATATAGTGAGGCGTGGAAGACAGCCCTCGCTCTGTGCAGATAGATAGATAGGTAGATAGACAGGCAGATAGACAGGCAGATATACTAATAGACATATAGATTGATGTATGGATTGATGTATACGCGTGTCTAGTATGTATATATAAAGGCCCAAATGCAAGTACAGAGAGGTGGACTGTCCTCTGGTTCTGGACGCTGTTCTTCACCAATATTCCAGCTACACTAAAGTCCATCCGATGGTGTCAACACGCCAGCAACTTTATAAAGGAAACATTCAGACTGCATTTTTTTCTAAACGCACGTGCCATTTAAATGCTGGAATGCTCACTACAATAGACTTGTTCTAGTACTAGAGCCACTGTTTTGGTGAACCCATCTGCATACATGTTAAAGAAAACTGTCCGTGTTTCATATATTCAAGACTTTTAACGTTTTCTCAACCTTTATTTCTAAGAATTCTGGAATATCTCTTAATCTTGGGATTGTAATTAATCTTTAAAGTTATGAATTACTGATTTGATGACTGGCTTGCCCCTCTCTACTCTCTCCCCCGCCCCATCTGCCTACGTCTCTTCCTTGTATATACCAGCTGACATGTATCTCCACTGATGATGTGATTATTACACGCAAGTGCACTTGGGAACTTATCGTGTATAATTTCCCCGTGGGCATAAAGGAACATATATATATATATATATATATATATATATATATATATATATATATATATATATATATATATATATATATATGTATATATATATATATATATATATATATATATATATATATATATATATATATATATATATATATAACGGAGTATCTTTTTTTTAGTATGAATACATATATTGAAATATCCGGGACGAAGTATGTTTTTTATGTAAATATATAATTGTGTATCCTAGCATTATCTTTCCAATATGTACAAAAAAAAACCCACACAAGCCATCACCATGTGTAATACTAAGTGAAGCCGGTGTCATCTATTTTTAACGTGTTTCTCTTAAAATTTCATCATCAGAAAAAGAAGACATTGATAATTCTAGATATCCAAGCAGTTTTTTGTTTTTCCCCAAATTTTTAACAGCATAGAATTCGAGTTAGTCCAGTCAATAACCGGAACTTAACAACTCCTGGACCCATCAGGGCCAAAGTTATACTTTCTGTTCTGAGTGTATTACCTCGTGTGTGTGTGTGTGTGTGTGTGTGTGTGTGTGTGTGTGTGTGTGTGTGTGTGTGTGGTGTGAGCTGGCGGACGAGTTTGGTAATAACTTGATTGGTCTGATGTTTGAGAGACGTATAAAGCGAATTCTGTTTTTTTTCTCTCTCTTGCATCTATTTTTTTTCTTTTAATGTATCTCCCTTAACATATGAATGTTGAACCTCACTTGTGACAGTTTCTGGTACCTTCTTAACAATCGTAGAATAAAGCGTATTTGAAACGAATCCTGACGGCAAAATAAAGAATAACAGGTATCAAATATCGTCGACTTTTCGTTATACGATAATTGGTTCAGAGTAGGATGAAAAACTTTTCGTTATACGATTATGGGACGAAGATCAATTTTCTGAAATGAGTAATTTCAGTATAATCATCTTAAGACTTTCTTTGTAATTCAGTTTTTCTCGAAATGCTTGAACTATGGCGTTACAATTATCTTTTATCATTTTTTTTTATTATAAATGTACTTCCGTATTACATTCTTATGGTCAGTCAGTGAAGACTTAGTTAATACGTCTTAACTAAGTCTTCCTAAACGTGAGTATGAACGACTCTGTGGAGTATGTGTTCCGCAGAAGGCGTAGGGCGAGGCAGAGATGATGTAGGGTTTACACCACAGGAAGCTGTGTTGCTACACAAATCTCAGTGGAAAGCTTAATGGAAAAACGTCTTTTCATCAAGTTTTCCTCTTGAGGTGTGTGTAGGAACACAGCTTCCTCTGTACCCTCGTCACCCTTGCCTCGACCTACGCCTACAGCAGCACACATACTACACAAGGTCGTTCTTACGCATGTATCATGACCTGCCTTGTATATGTATCATGACCTGCCGTGCATGTATCATGACCTGCCTTGTATATGTATCATGGCCTGCCGTGTATGTATCATGACCTGCCTTGTATATGTATCATGACCTACCTTGTATATGTATCATGACTTGCCGTGTATGTATCACGACCTGCCGTGTATATGTATCACGACCTGCCGTGTATGTATCATGACCTGCTGTGTATATGTATCACGACCTGCCGTGTATGTATCATGACCTGCTGTGTATATGTATCACGACCTGCCGTATATGTATCATGACCTGCCGTGTATGTATCATGACCTGCCGTGTATGAATCATAACCTGCCGTGTATGTATCATAACCTACCATGTCTATATCATAACCTGTCGGTGAACGTATATTTACGTCCAGAAAATGTATATAGTTCCTGAATTAAGATATTCATTTTTCATAACATGGCGCACATGGTTGCGCTGAGTAGGCGTGTTTGAAGAGGTAGCTCTGGGTGTGGTGGAGGGCTGGCCTAGGGAGAGCTTAATCAAGGGCTCACGCTGGAAGGACGTTTATCAAGGGTTTCCCATGAGCGCACGTAATTCAAAGGCTGGCACATGTACGCAGCCTTATCTCCATCGCTTGTATGTAATGCCACATTGCCTACACACGCTCTCACGTCATCTGCCCTCGGAGATCTACTATGCCTTACATGGTAAGTCGTTCGTTCATCTTCATTCCCTTTCCAGGCGGTCCAGCATGTCCGCTTCGTTATCCAGGATGAATGCGACTTAAACGCAAGTATAGACACAAGGAAGGTCTGATAGAACACCTCAGAATACCAGATAATCTCGAAAATATCACCAGCGAATGTTTCTCTTGAGTTACATACCGGACGACCGGAAATAACTGTGTGAAGGTATTTAGGAAGTGATAGATTATGAACGTGGGCAAACATTTCTTCAGCAGCGGAGTTGCAGAGCACCTGATGTACACCATCGTCAGGTGATGTCGAGACGAAGAATATCAGGTCATGCAGACCACAGCTGGGCAGTCAGGTGTTATGTTCGATCGTTAGGGAATAAACCCGACGAAGAAGGATAGTGTATTATGGATTTATATCCACTTAGTTTCCCTGGAATGAGTAGTAGCGACTAAAGTCCTTCTTCCTCAGGTTAGCGTGCGGCCATATAAGTAAATCATGTGTTTTCCGATTGTGTTTCGTATTTTCACGTTAAGTTTATTCTTTCTGATTACACGGTGTGCGTTTTATAGCTCTTTTCCTGCCGACTGGTTTACCAAGGAGGGTGCTGAGTGGGGAGGAGAGCCTTCTGCTGTAGTTCTATCATGTCTCTGTCTGTGGTGGTGGCTGGGGAGAAGCCCTTCTGATGTAGTGCTATCCTCTGTCTCTATAGTGGTGGGCTGGGGAGGAGCCTTCTGCTGTAGTGCTATCCTCTGTCTCTATCTAAACTTTATCTAAGCTGACTCAGAAAGTAAGATATTATCACTGTCTTCCCTCAGATAACCTCGTCATTCGTCTTCTCTGTCATAAAGTGCGCAAGTTTTTCAGCAAGGTGAAGTCATAAGGACGCTCTCCCATATATCCCGTATCCTTGATGAGTTCTATGCGCTCCCCTGCGCTGGCGACCTTCGGAAACCTTCACTTCGCTACAGGCCTCTCCCTCCCTCCCTCCCTCACCTCCTCCATAGCTGATAATTAAAGAGAAGTGTCCCATCAGAACCATTTCCCTATATATCACTAAAAGTCCTTCCCTTCTATGAAGATTTTCTATTTTTTCATCTGAGTTCATTTTCCGTAACTCCTTTATATATTTTTCCTTGTAACACAATTTACAAAAGAAAAAACAACTTCGAAACGTCACTCTCTTACTTGTCGTGGCATTTATGATTCTTTCACAACGTTCGAAATGCGTTCTACTGACTTTTGAGAGCATTTTTTTTTTTTTTTTTAGAACAGTGCAGCAGCAAAGTAATGACATTCAGCTGTTTTAGTATTTTTATATTTTGCTAATACACATTAGACATATTGGTTCCGTTGTTGTGACTTCTGTGAGATATCTTGGTTCATTTTCTCCTTTTCCTTTCTGATCTTGATTGTGTGTGTGCGTGTGTGTGTGTGTGTGTTTCATCTACACCAGCCTTGTCACACTCCATTTAGTCATTATTTCTTTTTTTTTTGTCTTTCTTCTTACCCTTTTAAGTCACCTGACGAGCGCTTTTTATATCCTCTTATCCTCTGAGTCCTCTCTTACTCTTCGTACTTCCTTGTATATTTTCCAGACAGTGGGTAACTGTTCTTCATTCTACAGTGAAGTAAGGCCTCCTCCTCCTCCCGGTCTCATTCATTGTACCGCGAGTGTGTCTTGTGTTAATTTCGTGAATGCATTTGTCCCTCTCCATAGCTGAAGCGAACCAGGAGGAGCAGTTTAGATGTTTGGATCAGTCGCCTCCACACAGTAGGAAGTCCTGACGGAGGGCGTTGAACTAGAGGGAAGAGGGAGGGAGGGTGAGGGTCCCCCTTGACAGAAGACAGAAACACCTAATGGAAAGGAAAAGCTCCTGGCGGAGAACAGACGGATCTGAACATCTCTTCTCCGTCAAAGAGGCCTGAAGTCTGTCAACAAAAACAAAAAGCCCTGAAGGAAGAGGCCTCACAGAGGAAGTATGATTGAGGTGAGTGGTCTGACGAGGGCGAGACCTCCCTCACAAGGACGGCCTCTGGAGGAATCCAGACATTAATACGCTTGATGAAGTAGCACTGTCTTCATCACGCACCGAGTACACTGACACACCACCCACCCACCCACCCACCAACACCTGCTGGGGGGGAGGGAGATTGGTCATACCGCTCGTCGCCGGGCATGAAGGAGAGAGTGTCGCACTCACAAAGGAACTTCAACAAATAAGAGAGAGAGAGAGAGAGAGAGAGAGAGAGAGAGAGAGAGAGAGAGAGAGAGAGAGAGAGAAAAGGAGACGCTAATGACCTCATTGTAATTAACCTCTTAGCTAACAAGGAGATCTGAACAAAGGAATGTTTGCGATCATTCAGAGTCAAAGGGACCCATGTACCAGCGTAGTTATTGGGTGGTTACGAAGTGATTCCTCTATTACACCTTCAGTTAATTTATCTCTCTCTCTCTCTCCTCCTCTTCCTCCTCCCTCACCCCGTGAATCCTTCCTGTCAGTCTCCTCGTCCGTCGGGGATAATCCGGAAATAAATGAGGGAAAAGAAATATTTTTTCCAATGAAAAGTAAGTCACACAACGTTTTCAACACCAGGGGATGGTGGTCAGGACTTTTCGTGGTGTGTGTGTGTGTGTGTGTGTGTGTGTGTGTGTGTGTGTGTGTGTGTGTTATTCCATGTCGTGTAATGCCATCAGGTTCATTCCTTCGAGCATGGACTGTCCTTGACATATCTGAGACGTGGTGGATTTTCAAGTGAAAATGTCTGAAAAGCAAGATTATGTTTTATCAATCCGACAGCTGGATATGTTGAGGCGAAATAAAAAGACTTTAATTATCCAATGAAAAAAAAAACTTGACCAACGGTAATTAGTTTTTCTCTCTGTCGTGAGAATAGATAATGTAACCTTCCCACTGAGCTAAAGATAATCCACTCTTTCCCAACATATCTTCTCTCGTATATAAAGCTCAAACCTTGAGGTTGTGGTATACTCTTCTCTCGTATATAAAGCTCAAACCTTGAGGTTATGGTGTACTTTTCTCTCGCATATAAAGCTCAAACCTTGAGGTTGTGGTAAACTCTTCTCTTGTATATAAAGCTCAAACCTTGAGGTTGTGGTATACTCTTCTCTTGTATATAAAGCTCAAACCTTGAGGTTGTGGTATACTCTTCTCTCGTATATAAAGCTCAAACCTTGAGGTTGTGGTATACTCTTCTCTCGTATATAAAGCTCAAACCTTGAGGTTATGGTCTACTCTTCTCTCGTATATAAAGCTCAAACCTTGAGGTTGTGGTATACTCTTCTCTCGTATATAAAGCTCAAACCTTGAGGTTATGGTATACTCTTCTCTCGTATATAAAGCTCAAACCTTGAGGTTGTGGTATACTCTTCTCTCGTATATAAAGCTCAAACCTTGAGGTTGTGGTATACTCTTAAATGGGTTTGTATACCGCCCCCACTGGTTCGCAAGCTCTTCGGCCCTATGGTGAACCCGTATGACCCATACCGTAGGGGAACTCTGACCAGAGCCACTGTTCTCCACACAGTCCACTCAAATCACATGTGGACGGCATGTATGGGATAGACCCACATCTGCACCAGCGGGGTACCAGCCAGGGATCAGTCTTAGGATCGTGGATCAAAACTAATTTTTTTAAATGATTCGGTCATGGCGTTCGCGAGATATTTCAGGTCCATGTGAACGGGACTCAGGTCTATGTGAACGGGACTCAGGTCCATGTGAACGGGACTCAGGTCTATGTGAACGGGACTCAGGTCCATGTGAACGGGACTCAGGTCTATGTGAACGGGACTCAGGTCCATGTGAACGGGACTCAGGTCTATGTGAACGGGACTCAGGTCTATGTGAACGGGACTCAGGTCCATGTGAACGGGACTCAGGTCTATGTGAACGGGACTCAGGTCCATGTGAACGGGACTCAGGTCCTTGTGAACGAGACTCAGGTCCATGTGAACGGGACTCAGGTCCATGTGAACGGGACTCAGGTCCTTGTGAACGAGACTCAGGTCCATGTGAACGGTACTCAGGTCCATGTGAACGGGACCCAGGTCCTTGTGAACGGGACTCAGGTCTATGTGAACGGGACTCAGGTCTATGTGAACGGTACTCAGGTCCATATGAACGGTACTCAGGTCTATTTGAACGGGACTCAGGTCCATGTGAACGGTACTCAGGTCCATGTGAACGGTACTCAGGTCCATGTGAACGGGACCCAGGTCTATGTGAACGGTACTCAGGTCCATGTGAACGGTACTCAGGTCCATGTGAACGGGACTCAGGTCCATGTGAACGGGACCTATCCTTACCCTGAGGTGGCCACACGTGGGGTAGAGGACTTTGGTCGAGTGTGCGACTGAATATTGTAGTTAAGATTTGTGCCTCACCGTCTTGGATCATCTCGGTATATCGGGTTTGTGGTTCCTTATTGACCGTCCGTCGTTGTATTGTGTCATGCGAGGAGGTCGTTGCATGGCCTTCCAACCTTTGGAAATGCGAGTGACTCACGTATAAAACTAGTTTTATCACTGACACAACGCACAGTTGAGAGGAGGGAACTAGACCTTGCTTTAGCATCAAACACTTCAAGTTTTGCTTCGTGACGGTCAAAGTTGTATTGAAAAAAAAAAAAGATAATTCCCCCCCACCACCCAACCCCCACCCCGATTTCTCTGTTATGATCCAGTGTTGTATATGTTACGTCTGTTATCACGTTCAAGTTATATTTCTGGTGTTACTCTCTCATTTTCTGCCATTGGCTGAACGACTTTTATCCAGGCGACCTTACTGACATTTGGCTTGGCCTGAGTGATCATTCACAGATCCATTCTCTGAAGTCTTACTCACACATGCGTTATACTAAGTCCATATTAGCCGTGAAGTCATCTCAATCTGTGTCTGAAAACGTGCTCGTGTCCTTCAGTTTCATCACTCACACTCTTCCTTCTGGCCAGCCGTGCTAGTGTGATTAGAAAAAGACTCGGGTGTGGTTAGTACACATGTTTCGCGAGGGAGGGAGAGAGGGTTCGATACCCTTCCTGGAGTAGGGATAAACTAGAGAGGGAGAGAGGGTTCGATACCCTTCCTGGAGTAGGGCTAAACTAGAGAGGGAGAAAGGGTTCGATACCCCTCCTCGAGTAGAGCTAAACTAGAGAGGGAGAGAGGGTTCGATACCCCTCCTCGAGCAGGGCTGAACTTACGACACGCCTCCGTCGTGCCCCGGACTGCCTCTGCCTCAGCGAACAGTGAGTAGGTTACCGATGGGAATGCCTTCTGGAGGGGAAAGGATGGGCTGCCGACAGATGATGATGATGGGGCGGGGCGTACCTCTTACTGATAAGAGAAGAGATTAGGTAGGAGAAGAATACCCTGTGTATTACCACTCCCTCAACTGATTAAAGGAATAATTGATAAAAAAAAAAAGATAAGATTGAAATCATCTTCAGAAGTGTATTAGAGGTGAACATGTAATTTCGAAGAGGAGAAAAAAGGGGCTAAACGGCGAAAGGGGGAGGGAAAAAAAAGAAAGATATTTGAAGTACTTTATTTATGTGTGGAGGAGAAAGCCCCTGCCTACAATACCACATCCTGTGGTAATGGAACTGAACTTCCTAAAACTCTTTGCCCACAAGGATTCCAAGTTAATTAGTGAACACAAAGTTATACCATTATGGTATTGACCACTGGGATATGTCCCCGTTGTCGGAGATATATATATATATATATATATATATATATATATATATACATTTTTTTTTTTCGTCCTTGTGAACGTCACACTTTTATTTTCATTTGTCTCCCTTGGTATTAAACTGACCGTTGACTCATTTCCCTCTGACCGGCGTTGATATCCAGTTTCTAATTACTCGCCGGCCAATTCTGGATGTGTTTGTGTCCGTGTGGACGAAGAACGCGTGGAGGCAGGTGGTCGGTCAGAGGAAAGACTAATACAGCAGGAGTGAATACGAAATTATTCGAAGAGACAACGGATCATAGCCATTACATATGTCCCATTGTTACGTACCACAAGAATAGTTAATGTTATCATTACTCTTCATTATCATCATAAATCATTTATTGTTAAAGTTATCAACCTTCACCTGAAGTTAAAGAATTTTAACATGTTGACCACAGCGGTACGACCCGTGGTTATGATGGCCTACCCGTTGACCTTAAATGACCAAGTAAAGACGAGGTCACGACAAGGTCGTTCCTTCACGGTCCAGGGTCGTAACGCCGTGCGTAAGGAATTATGACGAACGTGGATCAGCGTCGCAGGTCCAGTATTGAAGGGAGGACTCTGGCGGTTCGTCAGGTCTCACTCAATTGACCGACGTAATGTCTCACCCTAAGGTCGTGAGCAGTTATCTGATTTGATGGTGTCTAATTCCGACGTCTTAAGAGTCTTATGTTTCCCCCACCATCACTAGTGGTGGGATTCTTGTACTGCTAGACACCGCCGGAGGCGAAATTGAACAAAAAAAAGACACTATCGTATTATTCAGTCACTTCTGTGGAAGTGAACCAGTACTTTGCTCACTACCACACACACACACACACACACACACACACACACACACACACACACACACACACACACAGAGTCTTCTTGGAAGCAAAGTGTAGTGAAAGACATGCCTTTATGTGATCTGTTGGACTATAATCAATGATCCGCAGGTTGAGTTCGAGAAGTAGATATTCGGATGAATAAAGTATACACTCATCACCACACTGAGGGTGAAGAGGAGGAGGATTGCATGAGGAAGTACATAATATTATTCAGGAGTCAGTGAAAGGAACATGTAGAGGAATAGGAAGTTATGAATCCTCAAGTATGACCTTTGAACACGACAGTGTGACCCTTGAAAACGACAGTACGACCAGTGAACACGACGTGAAGACCGTCGAACACAGCAGTACGACCCTTGAAGACGACATTACGACCGCCGAACACGACAGGACGACCCTTGAACACGACGGTACGATCCTTGACTACAACGCTCCGTCCACAGAACAGTGGTTACAATCTTCGTGCACGACGGTACGACTCCCATGTTCTGTTGACCTGACCCACAGATAACCAAGTGTTGGTTGTACCATTGTGGTTATTGCCCCTACCTGACGTCATGGTCACGGAGCTGTTGGTTGGTGTTTCCAGACAGCCTTAATGGGTTCTGGAGGCCTTGGGGTAAGGGCCCTGGAAAAGGCCATTTAAGGATTTTATATCGCAAAACCGTATCCATACGCGAGGACGACGGAATTTGGGAAGTAAGAAGGATGGATTGTCAAACAAGGCATAAAGTCGGATTTAGAATAGAAAAGCAGAGCGTTTAGGCCTTAATGAGGCGAGTGAAGAAGAGTAAGAGGACATCATAGAGAGAGAGAGAGCAGAGGTAAAGTTCAGATGCGTTCTCAACCCTTTAACCAAGTTAGCTCAACGTCTTGCTAGAAATTCAGTAGAAACAATAGCTAGTCATAAAGTTCAGCTCATGTCATAGTGTGCAGCTGGAGTGTTACCACTGTTTACATTTCGCTTCACTGATAATGGTCTTAGATGCGAAAACCCCATAGTGGTAACTACAAGTACCATACTTATTGTTATATAGAGCCTGCAAGGTGGAAAAAAAAAGTTTTATACCTTTAACATTCCAATGTACAAATGAAATTTAGGTGAGATTAGAGACGAATATTTGATTCCAAAAAGCGTGGTTCACCTCCTCACATATTCACTGTCGATTAGATTTTTTCATTCATTTCTAGGTTGGCCATACCATCTCACTCTGCTGGAGAGTTTGCTCTTAAATCCATGTTTAGACTTAGTGGGAACGGTTCCTAGAGTGAGAGACGTGTTTATATTTAACAAGATTTTCTTTCCATTTCTAAGATAGCGACACCATCTGGTAAGGAATCATGCTCATCACTGAATGAATAAATAGTGAACGAATGATATCCACATTGACAGAGGGAGTGTTTATTATCATCATTATTATTCACTTGATTTTCTATTCATCTGGGAGACGGCTGGACCATAACCCTCGCTGAGGGAGCCTCGTCTTAGATCCGGAGATAAACACAGGAGCAACACCGTCTACAGTGACGGGCCGTGTGTGTTGGAGAGGAGGAGGAGGGACGTGATCGATGAGACTGAGTGTAGTTGAGACCATAAGGGCGGGTCACAAGGGTCATAGTGTGTATGGTAGCCCATGGAGGCTTGAGAGGAGTTAGGGTGGTCTAGGGAGATCTCTGTGGCCCAGGGATGGTGTGCCCTAGGAAGGCTCTGGGTGGGCCATGGGGCTCTGAAGTGGTCCAGGGAGGCAGGCCCTAGTTGGCCCAGAGAGGAGGCTCTGAGTGGCCCTAGATGGCTCTTGGTGGACTAGGTAGACTCTGGGTGACCCAGGGCGGCCCTGGGTGAACTTAGAGTGGAACAATGAAGGGCCTATGGTGACTCAGGGGGACCTAGGATGACTCAAGGAGACTTAGGGAGACTCAGGGAGGTGTATGACGACTCAGGGAGACCTAGGATGATCCAGGGAGGTATAGAACGACTCAGGGTGACCTAGGGATGACTCAGGAAGGACGTAGGGTGACTTAGACTGACCCAGGGAAATCCTGTGAAGCCCAGGGTAGCCATGAAAGGCCTAGGGTGGCAGAGAGAGGGAGGGCTAGGGTGGCCTTGGCCAGTTCATAGCTGGCCCTGGTACAGCGGCTGCTGCCAGCCAGCCAGCCTGCCTGCCTGCCTCCTGCCAGTGCTGCCAGTCAGACGGATTAACCCAGACGAGTTATCTTTATAATTGGGTTAACTCGGGGGAAAGTAATTATCGCGGTAATTATCCTTATGAATTCAGTATCTGTTCTGTTTCACGAGTTGCTAATATGGGGTCCGTGAATCTAATTAACAGATGTTCATATCGTAGAAAAAAAAAGAGAGAGAAATCATCCAATAAAAAGCAGGGAGACACATGGTATAGATATTGAAGAACCTTCGATAACATGTGTAATGAAGCAGATATTTAGCTAACCAGAATTTGCTGAAGATACCAAGTAATATTCTTATTATTATTATTATTATTATTATTATTATTATTATTATTATTATTATCATTATTATTATTATTATTATTGTTGTTATTATTATTATAATTATCATCATCATTATCATCATCATCATCATCATCATCATACACCCCCAGAACCCCATTTAGGAAGGGATTCTGCGTCTGTAATCCCAGGACCCATATCTAGGAACAGCTGGAGTTTCAAGACTGGGTTCTCCTCAGCAGCAGGAGCAGTGCAACTTTGAGGCTGAAAAGTTCTTTGACAAGACCGTACTCGTCAACTGACGATGATATGGCCTTACTAAAGTAACTCTTCACTTGAGGTATATCCCAACAGACTCCTTTTCTCTTAACCTTTTGCCACATTCTCTTGTGCTCCCAGTCACTTGCATTCCCTTCCTGCACATACCATCCATACATCTCGCTTCTCATCTCACTATCGACTCATATTCCTCACCCCACATCTCACTGTCATACATCCACCTCCCACCTTTCGCATCTCATACACATCACCCACATATTCAAGCACTGCTTCCCTCAGTGCCATTCCCTACTCTTTCTCTCCTCTAGTTTCGTTTACTCTCACCCCTGTGCCATTCTACACTTACTCTCTCGTGGCTTCTCTTCGCAAAGACAATCTATAGAGCTAGCTTTCTTTCACCGACTTTGTGATTTTTTTCTTTTTTCTATTTTACTTTACCTCGACCGGCAACCAACGTTCACACTCGACCCCTTCCAGAATTGACCAGACTTTCCGACCGCCGCCCACACCAGCACGTTCACATTGGTTCAACCTTTCCTTTGCACGCTTGTCATCAGTTAACACATTTCGTTAACAACCCCCCCCCCCGCAAACCTCGCTCACCCACGTATGATCATTAATGCATCGTTTCTTGCACCATGTGTTCCTGAACAACCAAGCCTCTCTATATCAGCACACAAGTGGACGAAACCTTTTTATTCCACTTCCATTCATACTGTGGTCTTAAAAGTCTTCTCTCACTCATACCTCACCCTTGTATTCATATCCTCTAGCGCCAAGATCCGTTCCCTTACGTCAAGATTACAAAAGCACTCACTCAGATCCTCCAAAAATGTAAGTCCCTGCTTCTAACTTCCTTTATTAGCATAAATTTCAACCATCACCCACCCCTCGTAATCTATTTTCATTCTAACCAGCATCAGTCTGGAATTCACTGCCTTACACTATTCACCACAGTTCCACAGTTCATTCTAGTGACCTCACCAGCCCCGGAGTTTACCCTCAGCACATTCTCGAACCAATCTACCCACATTCCCTTCAACATTGTGTCACTTCGAGTTAGAAATGACATCCAGGTTTCTATCATAATACACGAACACCCGTATATCCCTTCTAGTCATCGTGGTTGCGACCACGCGCGTTCATTCATACACTCCAGCCTGAAGCTTGGAGGACAGTTGCTCGCTTGCCTCCGTCCGCTGTTTCTGGTTCTAGAAATCGTGTTGATACATTAGTCAAGGTTTCCAGCCCACTTGTTCCAGTCTCTGCTAGTCGCCTCACAAGATAAGCTGGGCGGAAGTAGGTGATGATAAAAACAATAATGACAATAATGATAAGGATAATGATAATGATAATAATGATAGTGATAATAATAATGATGGTAATAATGATAATATTATTATAATAATAATAATAATGATAGTAATAATAATAATAATAATAATAATAATAATAATAATAATGATAATAATAATGATAATGATAATAATAGTAATGATGATAATAGAAATAATAATAATAATAATAATAATAATAATAATAATAATAATAATAATAATAATAATGATGATAATAATAATATTGATATTAATAATGATAGTAATAGTAATAATAATAATAATAATAATAATAATAATAATAATAATAATAATGCTAGTAATAATAATAATAATAATGATAATAATAATGATAATAATAATGATAATAATGATATTAATAATAATAATAATAATAATAATAATAATAATAATGATAATGATAATAATAATAATGATAATGATGATAATAATGATATTAAAGATAATAATGATAGTAATTATAATAATAATGATAATAATAATAATAATGTTTATAATAATTATAATAAAATGATAGTGATAATGATGATAATGATAATACCGATGATGATGATGATGATGATATTGATTGTGAAAATGCTGATGATAAGAAATAGATATGTTAAAAAATCAAGCGACATATCTTGGTTGTGGTGCTGGGCGAGGCCGACATTTTCAGAGAGCTCGCTGGATGTATTAATGCGTCTCCCAGCCGCTTCCATCACGAAGACACTCGCCTCAGATGAGACGCGCAACTCCGCCCCAAAGTTTCCGCGAAACTTGAAATCAGTTGGGAGGAAAGGAGGAAATACTGTAGTGGGAAGATAACCCATCGGCTGGTAACCAAAGAGGGAGGGAGGAGGGAGTTACGTGGGAGACGTGTTCGAGACAGTGCGGAAGACAGTGAGGTAAATGGAGAGGGGTCGGTATTTGGGGCACACATACTCCCAGACCTCCTCTCCAGTAGCAAAGTCATGTTGCCTACCTCCGTACCAGCAACAGAGGCGTGTGTGACACACACACACACACACACACATTGTCTGTCTCCTTATCAATAATAGACACGTGTGGGACTAACGTTCTCTCCCTCCTCTCCTCCTCCTCTCCTCCTCAGCCAGTAAACAGACGCGTGAGGGACACATCCTCTCTGTCTCCTCCATTAACCAAAGACACGTGAGACCCCCTAGTGCCTTATCTTCTGACCATCAACATACACAGAGCTGATCAACTGTGCTCTGTATCGTATGTAAATCTGAATACCAGAAAAATAAGATCTGACTTTGTTAACATAATCTGAACCCATCAAACGGTGAACTATGCTGATTGAAGACAATAAAACTTCCTTTATTCGTTGCGAAAACTTAGGCCTCCCTCCCCTCCCCCCGCACGGCCCATATCCATCAATTCAACCCTTTCACCTTTGATCAGATCCACCTGACATCTGGGAGTCGTATGAGAGGCGTCAGTAAGGCCAGTGGTTTCGTAGATTGAAAGGTTAATGTTACTCAGAGGGTAGATGGCACTCAGAGATGAACATAGACGAATCTATAGCTATTCTGAGAATCAGTATTTTCTTTTTTTCTGTATTTCCAGGGTTCGATCCTCGAGCACGGCGGTGCGATCCTTCATCATATCGGTACGACCCTTGAGTATATCGGTGCGACCCTTGAGTATATCGGTACGACCCTTAAGTGTATCGGTACGACCCTTGAGTATATCGGTACGACCCCTGAGTATATAGGTACGACCCTTGAGTATATAGGTATGACCCTTGAGTATATCGGTACGACCCTTGAGTATATCGAAACGACCCTTGAGTATATTGGTACGACCCTTGAGTATATCGGTATGACCCTTGAGTATATCGGTACGACCCTTGAGTATATCGGTATGACCCTTGAGTATATCGGTACGACCCTTGAGCATATCGGTATGACCCTTGAGTATATCGGTACGACCCTTGAGTATATCGGTACGACCCTTAAGTATATCGGTACGACCCTTGAGTATATCGGTTCGACCTTTGAGTATATCGGTACGACCCTTGAGCATATAGGTACGACCTTTGAGCGTATAGGTACGACCCTTGGGCATATCGGTACGACCCTTGAGTATATCGCTACGACCCTTGAGTATATCGGTACGACCCTTGAGTATATCGATACGACCCTTGAGTATATCGGTACGACCCTTGAGCATATAGGTACGACCCTTGAGTATATCGGTACGACCCTTGAGCATATAGGTACGACCCTTGAGTATATCGGTACGACCCTTGAGTATATCGGTACGACCCTTGAGTATATCGGTACGAAACTTGAGCATATCGGTACGACCCTTGAGTATATCGGTACGACCCTTGACCATGTAGGTACGACCCTTGAGTATATCGGTACGACCCTTGAGTATATCGGTACGACCCTTGAGCAGGTTGGCACGACCCTTGATAACGACGGTGCGACACATGACATTTACCCTTGACCTGACCTCTGAGGGTCATGTCAAGGGCAAGGCAGTCCCGCCCATTACCCACTGTAAGACAATAGAGTAAGATAAGTAAATTATGGTAATTAGAGTGAGTATGGCAGTAGAATGAAGATTGGAAGACAGTAGAGAGAGATGAAAAACAACAACCTGGGAGTGAAAATTGACAGCCACTGAAGTCCCCGGCTCGCGTCGTCTAAGCCTCCCGATAACCAGGAGAGAGAGAGAGAGAGAGAGAGAGAGAGAGAGAGAGAGAGAGAGAGAGAGAGAGAGAGGCGGGGGGGGGGGGGGGAGTCAGCATCTTCCTATTGCAATAAAGTGAGTCAGAAAATAGAGCAGTAAAGTGCGAGGTAAGTATAGAGCTGGGGGGGTGGGTTGGGGTTCATCTCATCATCATGTCTGGTAATTAAAAGATTCCTTACCTCACTAACGACCAACATTTTTTCCCCTCCCCCAGGAGTTTTGCTACCCTGGGGGCCCAGTCGCTTCCCTCCTCTTATTATCTTTATTTACCTTATTTTTTATTTACCTTATTTTCCTTTTCGACTTTAAAGTCTTTGTCATCTTTACCTCTGCCTTCCCCCCTCTTTCTCCTCCCCCTCTTATCTACTTTTGACCGTCTCTACCTTTCGGTTCTTCTGTACCTCACTCTGTACCTTTTCCATTTTCTCTACCCTAGTCTTACCTATTTGTCTTCTTCGAATCATTGCCTGCCTTCCTCTCCTCCATGATCCTTTACTTAATTACATTGATTTGATCATATTGATCACACTGATTAATCATATTAATCATGTTAATCACATTGATTAATCGTATTAATCACATTGACTATCCATATGAATCATATAAATCGCATTGATTAATCATATTAATCACATTGATTAATCACATTAATTAATCGTATTAATCTTATTAATCACATTGATTAATCTTATCAATCACATTGATTAACCATATAAATTCCATAAATCACACTGATTAATCATATTAATCACATTGATTAATCTTATTAATCATTCACTTTCCTATAATTACCGTCACTGCAGATATCTGTTTATTGCTTTCATCAGTATGTACAACCATTACTGTTTGCCAATGATAAATGATAATATTCTGTGGTAATGACTTCTTTTTTCAGTATACGTGTACGTAATTCCCACCTCAAGTGAGGTAGACTCAGGAACTGAGCCATGTGAGCAATACTTCTTAAATGGCATCATCTTCTAAGCCCAGTTTTGGAAAGAAATGATAGTAATGATAATAGTAATAACAATGATAAAATAATAATAATACTAATGATAATGATATTAAAAATAATGATAATGATAATAATAATGGTAATAATAATTAATGATAATAGTAATGATAATGATGATAATAATAATAGTAATAATAATAATAATGATAATGATAATAATAATAATAATAATAATAATAATAATAATAGATAATGATAATAATTAGTAATAATAATAATAGTAATTGTGATAATGAAATAATAGTGATAATAGTAATATTGATAATGATAATTTGTGATAATAACGATATTGAAAATATTGATTTTATCGTTATTATCCTAGGAATTTCTCCTTCTCCTCCTCGCCCTCTCAGTTTTCTCCTCGACCAAGTTCTTCATTTCTATGTCTTCCTCTGTTCTTGTCTGTCGTGCCTTTCCTTCCATTTCTCAGCTTCATCGTGTTACTCCCTCTAGTTTTTATCACCAGTCTGGTTTCCTCTCTCTTCTGCTTCCTCTTATTTCAGGTTTGGTTCCCATTTCTCTTCTTATTATCCTTCAGAAATATTAAGGATTGGATGTTTTACAACAGCCGGTTCTGTATATATATATACATTTATTTATATTTATTTTGCTTTGTCGCTGTCTCCCGCGTTTGCGAGGTAGCGCAAGGAAACAGACGAAAGAAATGGCCAAACCCACCCCCATACACATGTATATACATACACGTCCACACACGCAAATATACATACCCATACATCTCAATGTACACACACACACACACACACACATATATATATATATATATATATATATATATATATATATATATATATATATACACACACACACAGACACATACATATGTACACATGCACACAATTCACACTGCCTTTATTCATTCCCATCGCCACCTCGCCACACATGGAATACCATCCCCCTCCCCCCTCATCTGTGCGAGGTAGCGCTAGGAAAAGACAACAAAGGCCTCATTCGTTCACACTCAGTCTCTAGCTGTCATGTAATAATGCCCGAAACCACAGCTCCCTTTCCACATCCAGGCCCCACAGAACTTTCCATGGTTTACCCCAAACGCTTCACATGCCCTGATTCAATCCATTGACAGCACGTCTACCCCGGTATACCACATCGATCCAGTTCACTCTATTCCTTGCCCGCCTTTCACCCTCCTGCATGTTCAGGCCCCGATCACTCAAAATCTTTTTCACTCCATCTTTCCACCTCCAATTTGGTCTCCCACTTCTCCTCGTTCCCTCCACCTCCGACACATATATCCTCTTGGTCAGTCTTTCCTCACTCATTCTTTCCATGTGCCCAAACCATTTCAAAACACCCTCTTCTGCTCTCTCAACCACGCTCTTTTTATTTCCACACATCTCTCTTACCCTTACATTACTTACTCGATCAAACCACCTCACACCACATATTGTCCTCAAACATCTCATTTCCAGCACATCCACCCTCCTGCGCACAACTCTATCCATAGCCCACGCCTCGCAACCATACAACAATGTTGGAACCACTATTCCTTCAAACATACCCATTTTTGCTTTCCGAGATAATGTTCTCGACTTCCACACATTCTTCAAGGCTCCCAGGATTTTCGCCCCCTCCCCCACCCTATGATCCACTTCCGCTTCCATGGTTCCATCCGCTGCCAGATCCACTCCCAGATATCTAAAACACTTCACTTCCTCCAGTTTTTCTCCATTCAAACTTACTGTATAATTACCGTAGGATCAGTATCTGTGAACGGGGTCCTGGTGATTTCCAGGACCTTTCTAAAGGCTCCTGTAGCCCAGGGCGGCGCTACTTCCGGGAGCAGGGAAATGTAAACTCCTTTGAAGTGAGAAGGTCTTTGATGAGACTACTTCCCAGTGATACAGCTTCGCTAAAGGTGACTTTCCCTCCCACTGCAACCTCGTGCGATTAGGAATAATAATAATAATAATGGTAATAATATATATCTATATCTATCTATCTATCTATCTATCTATCTATATATATATATATATATATATATATATATATATATATATATATATATATATATATATATATTTTTTTTTTTTTTTTCACACTATTCGCCATTTCCCGCGATAGCGAGGTAGCGTTAAGAACAGAGGACTGGGCCTTTGAGGGAATATCCTCACCTGGCCCCCTTCTCTGTTCCCTCTTTTGGAAAATTAAAAAAAAACGAGAGGGGAGGATTTCCAGCCCCCCGCTCCCTCCCCTTTTAGTCGCCTTCTACGACACGCAGGGAATACGTGGGAAGTATTCTTTCTCCCCAATATATATATATATATATATATATATATATATATATATATATATATATATATATATATATATATATATATTTTTCGTCTGTTTCCTTGCGCTACCTCGCAAACGCGGGAGACAGCGACAAAGTATAAAAAAAAAAAAAAAAATATATATATATATATATATATATATATATATATATATATATATATATATATATATATTCAGCCACACTTTTTAGGGCACTTGAAATGTAGTTTAGCTTTCAGCATATCCGCGTCGGTGTGCAGTTCTTCATTATATATGCATATACATATAGAGCGATGTGGTATACAGGGGGCAACGTATTAACAATGGACTGAGCAAGAGAATGTTAAGTGGTTAGGCTAAACCACGGAAAGATCTGCGGGTTTCTGGTGGTGGTTTTCGTGTATTACACGTGACAGCTGGAGAATGAAATTGAATCAATTAAGCCATTCTTCGTCAGTTCCTGGCACTACCTCGCTACTCAGAAAACGGCAAATGATTATGAAAATAGGAAAAAAGAAATATGTATATATATATATATATATATATATATATATATATATATATATATATATATATATATATATATATATATATACCTGGGGATAGGGGAGAAAGAATACTTCCCACGTATTCCCTGCGTGTTGTAGAAGGCGACTAAAAGGGGAGGAAGCGGGGGGGGGGGAGGATGGAAATCCTCCCCTCTCATTTTCGATTTTCCAAAGGAAGAAACAGAGAGGGGAGGGAGGTGAGGATGTTTCCTCTAAGGCTCAGTCCTCTGTACTTGACTCTCCCTCGCTGGCGCGGGAAATGGCGAATAACATTGGTATGAAATATATATATATATATATATATATATATATATATATATATATATATATATATATATATATATATATATATATATATCACACAACCAAGTTCGACATGCCTTTCCCTCCATCAGTTTCCAAGGTGCTGCACATACGGACACGCGCAGCTGACTGACTGCTTGGGACCTTCCAGTAAGAACTCCTAAAGCATTTCCAGGACACCCACCCACCTTACGTGTGGTCTTGACGTCATGCATCAGAGATAAACTTGAAGCGATGTTGCTTTCGCTGTTGTTGTTGTTGTTATTGTTGTTGTTGTTGTTGTTGTTGTTGTTGTTGTTGTCCAACAGATCACCGAGAAAGTTGGAGGACAAACGTAGGTTTGGTCTCAAAAGTCCCCCTTATGTTTTCGGAGTCGCGTTCCACCCGTGTAACATGGACAGGTCTGAGACAACGATAAAGGCAGGTCCAAAAGACGGCTGGATATTACTAAACGCAAGAGACCAGCGGAATAAGACAAGCCCAAGAGACCATCGGATCTAAGACTAGCCCAAGAGACCGTAGGTTTTATGCTGGTCCACCAGGAGAACGTTAGATAAAAGCACGGTCATTAGACCACGGCATGTAGACCAGCTCACCCAGCCTGCAACGTATAGACCAGCCTTGAAGACCCTCAGCCTCGCTAAACAGCTCATGAGATCGTGGTGCACAGGCTAGTCCCAGAGACCACGATGGCCCGACGCTTCCAAGACTCAGCGGTGTGTGACACAGTTCGTGAGGCAGGGTATATATACACAGATATGCAGTATACACCCACACAGTTACCTTGCATATACGTATATATATATATATATATATATATATATATATATATATATATATATATATATATATATATATATATATATAAGTTTCGAACGGGAAAAAGGAAAGCATCACGGAGCGTAATACGAGACTTGCCCGCTGTCTCAAAAATATTTAAGACACAGGTTTTTAAAAGCTCGGGGATTGTTATTACAACTTCTCGCTGCTCTGCTGGAGTTACGAATATTAAATAATTATTTTACGGTCCTTCCATTTCTTCTGTATTAGCACCAGAAAGCAGAAGTGGGGGGAGAGGGGAGGAAAAAATAATACAGGAGCTTATTGGTCTTAACTGTGCGTTTCGCTTGGAGGAAAAATTCTTAAAAGAACGATGTCGGGGTAAGCGTTCTGGAGACAGTAATGTGGGTTGAAAGTTTTCTCCTCTTTTGTCTTTAAAAAAAAGAAATAATTGCAGGGAATATTTGATCCGCTTGAGGATTAGGACTCAATGATTAACTAAGGATACGAATGCTGTTGTCGGGTTGTAATATCGGGATCATTACAACATGGAAATGACTTTAGATGTATCGGGAAAGAAATGGAATGATCAGATCAGAATATCGGGAAAGATTTCTTTGAGAATATCGAGTCAAATATCGACCGGAAGAAATTGGGCATTGTTGGTGATAAGAATATTCTGTACCAAGTTGTATCATGCCACTAGGAAGTCACGAAGACAGGGATATTGCTTATAGATATTAGGCAATATCGGAGAGCGAATCAGGTACGAATATTGGTGCTACATTACGCTGGAGTATTGGCTTTAAGAACGTCTCACACATTCCTTGAAAACTAGGCGCTCTCGAACACCATCAACCAAATCAGGTGGGATGTATGACCAAATCACATCATCAATTAATCATTTGGAGTAATGAAAACGAATTGATCAGTTATGTACTCAGGGCAAACTAAACTAAAAAGGAATTAAAGTTATTATTTTTGTTATATTTTTCCTTGAAGTTAAGGAGACTTGTACGTATGTCACAGTAATATATATTATGTACAAATGAACATTAAGAAATATTTAGGTACAGAATATGTGAATAATACATAATTCAGAAATGTAATTATAACTGTAACATTAAACTAATACCTTACATACAGGTGATTACAGGTATTTGCTGCCTTTTAATCCTAGATATAAGTTGTAAATGGTGATGTTTTTTCAGGATACAGAGGATACAATATATATATATGTATATATATATATATATATATATATATATTTCCATCATACTTTGTCGCTGTCTCTCGCGTTATCGAGGTAGCGCAAGGAAACAGACGAAAGAATAGCCCAAACAACCCACATACACATGTATATACATAGAACGCCTACTCACGCACATATACATACCTATACATTTCAACGTATACATACATATGCATACACAGACATATGCATATATACACATGTACATATTCATACATGCTGCCTTCATCCACTCTAGCCGCCACTCCGCCACACATGAAATGGCACCCCCTCCCCTCGTGTGCGCGCGAGGTATTGGAGGAAAAGACAACAAAGACCACATTCGTTCACACTCAGTCTAGCTGTCATGTGTAATGCACCGAAACCACAGCTCCCTTTTCGCATCTAGGCCCCACAAAACTTTCCACGTTTTACCCCAGACGCTTCACATGCCATGGTTCAATCCATTGACAGCGCGTTGACCCCGGTATACCACATCGTTCCAATTCACTCTATTTCTTACACACCTGTCACCCTCCTGTATGGACAGGTCCTGATCGCTCAAAATCATTTTCACTCCATCGTTCCACTTCCAATTTGGTCTCCCACTTCTCTTCGTTCCCTCCACCTCCGACACATATATCCTCTTTGTCAATCTTTCCTCACTCATTCTCTCCATGTGACCAAACCATTTCAATACACCCTCTTCTGCTCTCTCAACCACACTCTTTCTATTATCACACATCTCTTTCACCTTTTCATTACTTACTCGATCCAACCACCTCACCACATATTTTCCTCAAACATCTATCTATCTAGCTATCTGTCTATCTATCTATCTACATATATATATTTGATGTTAAATTCTATACTCAGGGACAGAAGACCTTATCGAGGCCAGGTCTTGAATGAAGAAAAATGAACTACACCTTTTAAGGTGAACTAATGCCCCTTAAAAAAAGAATCCGATCGTAGCTAATAAGAAGGGCGATAGATGCTAGAGTTCGAAAGCTTCGCGGTGTATGGAATTAAACAGACATTACAACGTCCACCCTCGAGTTGCCAGTGGCCACACAGTTATCACATGATATGGTGTCTAGGTAATGGAGGGAGAACACAAGCAACGTAACTAGAGATTCGTCACTAAACAGACATATAAACTGTTGGAAAAGAGCTTTTGCAGTGACAGCGGCTGAGAGGAGATTTACCAAGTGATAATAAGTATGATTGGAGCAGTTTGAAACAGTATAAGAAGTAATAATCATAAGGTGGATGTTGTCTAAGTTACTGACTATATGTATTGAGGGCAAAGATGGGTATGTTTGATGGCACTGTAGTTCCGACGGTGTTGTATGGATGCGAGGTGTGGGCCCTGGGCGAAAAAGTGTGGAAGTATGTGAAAGCGTTGGAAGTTATAGGTTTGAAGTACAGTATGTGGTGGGAGGGGGGGTTGATCGAAGAAGATATGACAGGGTAAAAGAGAGATATGTGGTGCCAAAAGGAGTATGTATGCGAGAGCTGAAGAGAATGTGCTGAAATGGTTTTGACATATGGAGAGGATGAGTGAGGAGAGGCTGACCAAGAGGATATATATATATATATATATATATATATATATATATATATATATATATATATATATATATATATATTTTTTTTTTTTTTTTTTTTTTTCATACTATTCGCCATTTCCCGCCTAGCGAGGTAGCGTTAAGAACAGAGGACTGGGCCTTTGAGGGAATATCCTCACCTGGCCCTCTTCTCTGTTCCTTCTTTTGGAAAAAAAAAAAACGAGAGGGGAGGATTTCCAGCCCCCCGCTCCCTTCCCTTTTAGTCGCCTTCTACGACACGCAGGGAATACGTGGGAAGTATTCTTTCTCCCCTATCCCCAGGGAATATATATATATATATATATATATATATATATATATATATATATATATATATATATATATATATATATATATATTTATATATGTATATATGTATATATATATATATATATATATATATATATATATATATATATATATATATATAAAAAAAAAGTGAAATAAGTATAAAGATTGAGTTAAGGATGCTGTGGACGCTCAAGACATGATCTTGTAGGAGGGTGTGATGCAGGCATAGTATAAAGCGAACGTTCTATAGATAGGCTTAACTATAGGATATGAAACGGTTATGGGAACCATATAAAGATCTCTGGAGCTTGGTTGTGGCTTGGGGGATTTGGTTTCGGTGCATGACTCATGACAGCTAGATGGTGGATGTGTGCGAATAAGGCCTTTTATTCATTGTGTCTCGCGGTACCTCACTAACGCTGGAGGCTGCGAACAAATATATATATATATATATATATATATATATATATATATATATATATATATATATATATATATATACATACATACATATGTGTGTGTATGCGTGTGTATATATATATATATATATATATATATATATATATATATATATATATATATAACATTTTTGTTTCATCCAGCTTTACGGAGTTCCCAGTCAAATGTTCATGACACTCGCTATAACATTTTGTATTAAAATTTTCCTGGAATGAGTTAGCATTTTAAAATGCTTTTTGCAGCTTGTTCTGCATACTGAAAAAGGTGGACGTGAGTGAGAAATTTGTTGATGTAAACATATTTATTTCTGTTTACACTCTAATATCTGGATATTTTTCCTCTCTCTTTTTTTTTTGTGAAATATATTCTAAATATGTCCAGTGTTCACGTCTGTTGATGAAGTTATTAACCTCTTATATCACGATGTGGTGTGATCAGGTTATTCCTGCATCTTGTGTGGGGGAAATAGACTTGTTATTTTGTTGGATGACGTGAACGGCATTGAGCATCTTTAGTGATGGGCAGTCAGGCACTGCAGAGCTTGCGTCAGAGAATCGTGTGAGGACGACTCTTTGACTCCGATCTCTTCGAGGGAGTGTGTGTTTTTTGGACTCCTCCTACCCAGTGAGGACGACTTCTTGACTCTGGTCGCCTCGAAGGAGTGTGTGTTTTGGACTCCTCCAACCCAGGACTCTGGCTAGCATCCTTCATATAACTATTTGGACAGAAGGAGAGACTTGGCTGAACGTTATCCTGAGGTCCCAAGACGTCGTACCAATTAAGCTGTCTCAGTTTTGTAGAGTTGGATGATCCTCATCAGAAAGAAGGAAGTTGTTACAGTACATTGCTATCTGTGCCTATCTCCTGCTGTCGTGCTCTGTACCCAGCCATAGCTCTCTCCTGACGCAGAGGTGCGATCACTTCACTTTAGCCATAGGTCTCTCCTGACGCAGGGATACCGCCGCTCTACCCAGCCTTAGCTCTCTCTCCTGACGCAGAGCTACGACCTTTCTACCCAGCCTTTGCTCTCTCCAGACGCAGAGGTACGACCATTCTACCCAGCCTTTGCTCTCTCCTGACGCAGAGGTACGACCATTCTACCCAGCCTTTGCTCTCTCCTGACGCAGAGGTACGACTCCTCTATCCAGCCTTAGTTCTCTCCTGAACGAGGTGAGCGACCATCATTGAAGCATCGATCATCATAGTAAGAATTAAGTAGAGAAATTACCTTTAAGCATCAGAATGTATGAAGCTGTAATTTATTGAAGGAAAAATGATAATTTCAAGCAGTGTTGATAAAAAGAGAATACGGCTTGAGATGAATAAAAAGGACACTGAATAACCAAGGTTTCAAGGGCCATATATACACGGTTGAGAACGTGGACTGTCTTAGAATTTGCCTTTGGCCACCTGAAGATGGCACTCAAGTTCTTTAGATTGATGGCTGCGAAAAAAGAAGTTGAGAGTCGAGAGCCTTAATGCCATGATACACTCAGCCGTACAAGCTCTCTCCAGTGTGTATAAGCAAGAGCCGCTTCTTGGAATCGAACGAGGATTACTGGGAAACGTCGTGGGATGGTGGTCGGAGCGTTGTTCTCACGACATCAGTAACCCCTGGTCCGCTCCACCGTGCTGGCGGCCGTTACCAGTGACCTAGTGGCATGCTGACCGCGCCGGCTGGGGTGGACGATTGCCTGTGTGACTAACTCAAGAACTGCTTGTAGTCCAAATTGTACCAGTAGTTCCATAACCCTGGACCAGATGGGGTGTGTGGTCAGGTATATATATATATATATATATATATATATATATATATATATATATATATATATATATATATATATATATATTCCTGTGAGTCCACGGGGAAATGAAACACGATAGGTTCCCAAGTGTACTTTCGTGTAATAATCACATCAGATCATTAGGGGAGATACAAGAAAGAAGTATAACAGTCAACTGATATACAACGATGAGACGTAGCTAGGACGCTATTTAGTAAACATATATATATATATATGTATATATATATATATATATATATATATATATATATATATATATATATATGGAGAGAGAGTGAGAAAAGTGAAAAGAGAGAGGATCGCTTTCCAGTATTCATTTCTCCCCTTCCCTCGTAGATGTTTCCCAGGGGTGTATGTCTTTCCTGACCGTGACGTCATGACCGAGAGGCGCGGCCATGTTGGAGGACAAGGGCCACAGGCCGTTGTGGTAGGGAGGGGAGGAAAGGAGCGGAGGGGGCGGGCGTGATGGCCACGCTTAGAAACCAAGAATACCTCCTCCATATTCCTGTGGCATATCCTCCTGCATAAAGATGGCATAAGAGCGTGACAGGAGGGTGTCATGGGCGTAACCTCATGCAGGAAGGTGGCATGAGATTGTGAATAGAGAGTGTCATGCAGACGACCTTATGCACAATGGTACGACCCTTGAGCAAGGTGGTACGGCCCTTGAGCACGAGTGTACGAGCCTTGTTTTCGAATGGCGTAAATTAGATCGGTCATTTCGAATTTCGCTACCTCAGAAGGTCGTACCGACGTGCTCAGGAGTCGTACTGTCATGCTCAAGAGTCGTACCGTCATGCTCAAGAGTCGTACCGTCGTGCTCAAGGGTCGTGCCGTCGTGCTCTAGAGTTGTACCGTCGTGCTCAAGAGTCGTACCGTCGTGCTCAAGGGTCGTACCGTCGTGCTGAAGAGTCGTACCATCTTAATTGGGGAGGAGGAGTTGTAAAGTATGCATTCATCATAGTCAGAGGCTCTCTCTCTCTCTCTCTCTCTCTCTCTCTCTCTCTCTCTCTCTCTCTTATGCACACGCGCTGAGTTCGAAGTCCCCCCGTGTATTGCTGAGTTCGAGCAGCGCCTCGAGAATGACATAAACCAGCTGGGGGTATCACTGGTTTATGTGTTCGCCTCCCTGGATGATCATGGTCCTATTTGGTTTATGTCTGGGCAAACTGGTACGTATAGCATATTGCCAGATCGTGACATTGGTGTGGAGCTTGCTTCGTCTAGGTGGAGTCTAGAGCCTTGTCGAGGTGGAGTCTAGAGCCTTGTCGAGGTGGAGTCTAGAGCCTTGTGTTGGTGGAGTCTAGAGCCTTGTGTTGGTGGAGTCTATAGCCTTGTGTTAGTGGAGTCTAGAGCCTTGTGTTGGTGGAGTCTATAGCTTTGTCCAGGTGGAGTCTAGAGCCTTGTCGAGGTGGAGTCTAGAGCCTTGTGTTGGTGGAGTCTAGAGCCTTGTGTTGGTGGAGTCTATAGCCTTGTGTTAGTGGAGTCTAGAGCCTTGTGTTGGTGGAGTCTATAGCTTTGTCCAGGTGGAGTCTAGAGCCTTGTGTTGGTGGAGTCTAGAGCCTTGTGTTGGTGGAGTCTATAGCCTTGTGTTAGTGGAGTCTAGAGCCTTGTGTTGGTGGAGTCTATAGCTTTGTCCAGGTGGAGTCTAGAGCCTTGTTTTGATGAAGTGTAGAGTCTTGTTTTGGTGGAGTCTAGAACCTTGGGTAGGTGGAGTCTAGAGCATTTGTAAGAGGAGTCTATACTCTTGTCTAGGTGGAGTCTAAAGCCTTGGGTAGATGGAGTCTAGAGCCTTTTTAGGAGGAGTCTATAGCCTTGTCTAAGCGGAGTCTAGAGCCTTGTATAGGTGGAGTCTAGAGCCTTGTCTTGGTAGAGTCTAGATCCTTGTCTGGGTGGAGTATAGAGCCTTGTTTTGGTGGAGTCTAGAGCCTTGTATAGGTGGAGTCTAGAGCCTTGTCTTGGTAGAGTCTAGATCCTTGTCTGGGTGGAGTATAGAGCCTTGTTTTGGTGGAGTCTAGAGCCTTTTCTAGGTGGAGTCTAGAGCCTTGTGCTGGTGGAGTCTAGAGCCTTGTCGAGGTGGAGTCTATAGCTTTGTCGAGGTGGAGTCTAGAGCCTTGTCGAGGTGGAGTCTAGAGCCTTGTCTAGGTGGAGTCTAGAGCCTTGTCTAGGTGGAGTCTAGAGCCTTGTCTAGGTGGTGTCTAGAGCCTTGTGTTGGTGGAGTCTAGAGCCTTGTTTTAGTGGAGTCTATAGCCTTGTCTAGATGTAGTCTAGAGCCTGGTCTAGGTAGAGTCTGTACCCTTATCTAGTAGAGTCGAAAGCCATGTGTGGATCCTACCAAGTCAGTCTGGTGGAACGTAATCTGTCTAGTAGAACCAGATTTTCTCTCGTGGGAGACTGGCATTGCTGGTGAAGCCAGCCCATGTCTAGAGAAGCCTAAAGACACACTGTGGAGCTTAGTGGCCAGGCTTCCACCACTGTTATCCTCCGTCCTCATCGTAATGTCACTCAAACTCACAATAAGCAATAAAGAAATGCCTTCCACACAACACTGACATCTTCACCAGAGATTCACCACACATCAACATACATCAATGCCACTCCTTCAGAAAATCTTCTCATCAACCTTACAGTTTGCATCAAGTGATGACAAATTATACATAGAGCAAATAAAAAGGCGAGAGATGAGATTACGTCAGGAGGAGACAGTAGTACCCGACTGCCTAAAACTTAGCCAACACTTAAAGAACAGAGGTTTTACTAGAATTAATGTACTTTCCATAAACTTCTAGTTTCCTTTGGTTATCTCAGGAAAAGATACGAGAGAAAATCAGTAAAAGGATGTAAAGTTCTTGACTTTCTGTCTGTCTGTCTGTCTTTCTGCCTGTCTGTCTGTTTGGGAGAGATACTTTTACGCTCATTTTACCCCGTCCCTTAACCTTAACCTAACCTTCTCTTGACCTTATAGATACGTAAACCTATACACTAGCCCTGCAGGTACCTGTTCATTAAGCACGTCGGAAGGGGAGGATGAACAGCGGGGTTGGCTGTGAGCCACCTGCCGTATCCGGGATTCAAACCCGTCAAGCTTTGTGGGTCGCAGAGCTGACCACTGCGCTGCGGAGGCTTGACTTGTGTTTGTGTGTGTGTGTGTGTGTGTGTGTGTGTGTGTGTGTGTGTGTGATTACCTATATGTATAACAAGGGGAGGGAGTTCATCAATCGTGGTGGGCCCCATCTCTTGAACTTTCTCTCCTGCCGTACAGGTTTTTAGACTTCTGTTTGCCATCCACCTTCAAGTTCTTCTCTCAGTCTATTCCATTTTTCCACTACTTTATCACGAATTATTTGCT
>NC_092281.1:24757218-24764718 GCF_036320965.1 Panulirus ornatus | reverse complement strand
TTGATGTGTGGATTTAGTGAGTTACAAGGGTATTTGTGTAGTGTTGCAGAGTGTGGCCACTCACTCGACATACGAGGATTTTGTAACTCTAGCTCCATACCTCTTTCTCCTGCAGTGACATACAGTACCCATTCCTACAACATCGTCGTCCCTTCCTAACCGAAACTTTCTATTCTTCTCTCCACCAGGAATTTCCTACTGTCACAGCTTCTGTCATTCCCTGATATTTCCAAATCACGTACACCTAGAGTGTGTCATTTCGCTTATCTCGAAGCCAAGCACTACTGTCCCCGATCTGTGGACATGGGAGACGTCATGAACACATTCGAATGTAGATTGAGAATGAAATTACCCAGAGGATGGATCCGTCGTCGCAGACCATCCATGACGGCATAAGTTTAGATCTGGATGAGGATACTGTCATCATGTTTGCCTCTGTTTCTCTATCTCTTCAGATCATTTTTCTTGTTTCATCTGAAAGCCTGGTCTGAGTGAGGGCTTTTGCGTGTGACGGGAGCCTTCCGGCATCAACATTGGGAGGCCGAGCACCTTGAGTGTCCAGCATGTTGGTGGAGGAAGTGGTGGTATACACGAGGTGAAGCTGACAGTGTAGCACAGATCGGCCTCGCACAGAGGAATGCGAGCTGCGTGCACAGAAGCTGTCTGATTGATTAGCGATGTGACAAACATGATATGACAGTAGACGCATTCCTCCTGAACCGATTTCAGATAAGCTTAGATATTTTCAACTTCTCACGTGGCGTATTAGCTTGCCCTTCTCCCACCCCAGTGACGTCCAAGCATCGTCTGGCAACATTGTACGTATCTGTCATGTATCCGTCCGTCTGGTTTAAGACGGAATGACCCGATGACACTCGTTCCGAGCCCTGTACACCCTATGTCATCCAACACACGTGCAAACTGAAATACATACGCAGTCGTCCATACAGACGTAAAGTAGGTACATAGAATAGCATGACTGAGGACATGGTTGATGCTGAGATCATACATGAATTCTAAGTTGTATGATCGAGTAGAGATGGGGCCCCCCACGAGTGTAAAACTCCCTTCCTGCACAATGGAAATACGTAACTACATAGCTACACACTGTAATGCAGCTGCATGTGCTTGATTCTTGATGACTGACAGTGTAGACGGGTAGGGTGTGCAGCAGGATATCTTGTGGCAAACCTGGTTGAGACAGATTTGTGTGGCGTGTCGGGCGAGCGTTCAATACCGTAAGGTGAATGTAGGACATTCTGGTCTCATACAACTGTTCTCCTCATTATCTCATACCTGGATTGGAGGACTGTGGCCCCGGGTCTGATAGTAATGCTTGTAAGGGAAGATTTATTACGAGGCTTATTAAGATTTTGTGTGGTAGAAGATATGTAAGAGACTGTTATGATTTATGTAACACGGTACAGTATGGGTGAGTCAGCCTTCAACACGATGGTACGACCCTTGAGCACGATGGTACGACCCTTGAGCACTATGATACGACCCTTGAGCACTATGGTACGACCCTTGAGCACTATGGTACGACCCTTGAGCACTATGGTACGACCCTTGAGCACTATGGTACGACCCTTGAGCACGATGGTACGACTTTTGACACGGAGGTACGACCCTTGAGCACGATGGTACGAGCTTTGGCACGGAGGTACGACCCTTGAGCACGATGGTACGAGCTTTGGCACGGAGGTACGACCCTTGAGCACGATGGTACGACTTTTAAGTACGAAGTTACTACCCTCCAGCTCGATATGACGACCCTTGGGTACGATGACCTGACCTGACCTGACCCTATAAGGGTTCAGGTCATAGATCAGGCCATCCCGACCCATAAGGTCGTCCCGTCATTCTCAGCGGTCGTAATCGCTCAGGACACACACACTCTCTCTCTCTCTCTCTCTCTCTCTCTCTCTCTCTCTCTCTCTCTCTCTCTCTCTCTCTCTCTCTCTCTCTCTCTCCATACCATGAACCTACCAGCTCTTATCTTTACAGAACGACTCGACGACATTACGAAAAAAAAAAAAAGGGCCATAATTACATAGATTCTGCGGTATTACACTTCTGGCGGTGTGTGGCATTTCCTTCCCCAAGGCGTCGGGGGAGATAGTGTGGAGGTCATAAGACTCACTCAGGTATCGTTACGCTCTGTATTATAGGCCTTTTGAGTTATGGCCGCCCTCACCACTAAAACTCCATTATGTATGCTATTTTCGTGCTCTCACATGGCTCTGGTGAGCATGTTTGGCTTATGGGTGGGTTATGTGTCGCAAGGTATCACCAGATTGGTTTATGGACGGCCATGGGGAGTTAATACGTCATGGGGAGTTAATGGTATCACATCATGCATGAATCTGGTTATCGAGGGAAATAAGATATCATTTTTGATTATCATTGCCTCTAATTGCTCCCTATCTGCTTGCAGTCAACTGTGGTATCTGCCAATGATGTTAGATTATTGTTAATGTTATTAGTGACTCGATATATATTTATATATGTTTCTTTTCTTTCATACGATTTGCCACTTCCCGGATTAGCCAGGTAGCGTTAAGAACAGAGGACTGGGCCTTTGAGGGAATATCCTCATCTGGCCCCCTTCTCTGTTCCTTCTTTTGGAAAATTAAAAAAAAATGAGAGGGGAGGATTTCCAGCCCCCCCGCTCCCTTCCCCTTTAGTCGCCTTCTACGACACGCAGGGAATACGTGGGAAGTATTCTTTTTCCCCTATCCCCAGGGATAATTTATATATATATATATATATATATATATATATATATATATATATATATATATATATATATATATGTGTGTGTGTGTGTGTGTGTGTGTGTGTATTGTCCACTGACTTCATTCGCATCATAGAGGATTTTACAATATCTTACGTTTTACACACTTGACCTGTGGCCCCTGAGGTCTTGTGCACCTGATCTGTGACACCCCTGCCTCACACACTTGACCCAAGGCACCACAGGTTTCCCACACTTAGCTCGTGGCACCTGCAGGTCTCGCACACTAGACGTGTGGCACTATAGATCTAAGTCACCTACCTAGTCCTCATATATATATATATATATATATATATATATATATATATATATATATATATATATATATATATATATATATATATATATATATATATATATTATTATGATTATTATTATTATTATTATTATTATTATTATTATTATTATTGTAGTATTATATATTATTATTATTATTATTATTATTATTATTTTTATTATTATTATTATTATTATAGTTTATCGTTGTCTCCCGCGTTAGCGAGATTGCGCAAAGAAGCAGACGAAAGAATGGCCCAACCCACCCACATACACATGTATATACATAAACGCCCACACACGCACATATACATACCTATACACTTCATCGTATACATACATATACATACACAGGCATATACATATATGCACATGTACACATTCATACATGCTGCCTTCATTCATTCCCGCCTCCACCCCGCCACACATGCCTCGAGGCTGCTCTCCAATTAGAAGCAGGGAAAGTCCGGACTTTTACGGAGGGAGAAGTTCCTTGACTTTGTGTGGTGACTTGCCGTTATGGTTAGCATCAGTGATGATGGCTCATAGTGGAACCCACCGGGTTCGAATCCTGGGCCGTGTATTGGGCCCACAGCCAATCCCAGCTGTTTATCTCTCTCTTTCTCCTCGTAGCACCTCGATAAATGGGACCCTGTCTTGGGTAAGGATGTGTATGGGTATATATATATATATATATATATATATATATATATATATATATATATATATATATATATATATATATTTATATATGTGTGTGTGTGTGTGTGTGTGTGTGTATACGAACAAAATACATATGAAGGCGTACCTTCATAGAACATACAAACCTCTATATCAGCCAGGATCGAACCCGGGACCCCTGTGCAACAGGCGGGAGCCTTACCGCTAGGCTATGATCGCACCTAATAGGGAAATGACTATTCGAATACTATGTACTCGAATACCCTTCGTCTCGCGTTGGTGAGCAACGGGGTCTACACCGGTCATTTCCCATCAGGCTCACATAACAGTGAAAACATGGCCCAAATTCATTCATACAAGTTTGAGAGGCGGGGAGTTTAAGACTCGCTCCCCGTATCATCCAGATTGTAATCACATATACTAGTTAAACACACACACACACACACACACACACACACGCGCGCGCGCGCGCATCTGTGCCTTGGTATTCATTGGTGAACCTTCCCGATGCTCAAAATGTAAGACACAATCTTTGCTGCATCACTTTTGTGAGTCGTTATCGGCAGCTTGGGACGGGATGCCGTGAATTAAATACCCTCGCCGAAGCTGAAGACATTTACCGTTGTTAGCGTAAAGGTCGCCGGAGTCTAAGCTGTCACCGTGGGTGAGGTGGTCCCTCTGCATTATGTACAGGTTCAGCATACAAGGTCGCCACCATCTTAATGGCAAGGTTGCTACAGTGTAGGCTGGCTGCCACATGAGGAATGATTTTCGATTCTGTTTTTGGATGTGTGTTGGTATATATATATATATATATATATATATATATATATATATATATATATATATATATATATATATATATATATATATATATTATACTTTGTCGCTGTCTCCCGCGTTAGCCAGGTAGCGCAAGGAATCAGACGAAAGAATGGCCCAACCCACCCACTTACGCCCACATACGCACGAAATGTACAGGTATATACCTATACATTTCTACGTATACATACATATACATACACAGACATATACTTATATATATATATATATATATATATATATATATATATATATATATATATATATATATAAGGTTATTTAATGTATGTATGACTCATGGTGAGGTGCCTGAGGATTGGCGGAATGCGTGCATAGTGCCATTGTACAAAGGCAAAGGGGATAAGAGTGAGTGCTCAAATTACAGAGGTATAAGTTTGTTGAGTATTCCTGGTAAATTATATGGGAGGGTATTGATTGAGAGGGTGAAGGCATGTACAGAGCATCAGATTGGGGAAGAGCAGTGTGGTTTCAGAAGTGGTAGAGGATGTGTGGATCAGGTGTTTGCTTTGAAGAATGTATGTGAGAAATACTTAGAAAAGCAAATGGATTTGTATGTAGCATTTATGGATCTGGAGAAGGCATATGATAGAGTTGATAGAGATGCTCTGTGGAAGGTATTAAGAATATATGGTGTGGGAGGCAAGTTGTTAGAAGCAGTGAAAAGTTTTTATCGAGGATGTAAGGCATGTGTACGTGTAGGAAGAGAGAAAAGTGATTGGTTCTCAGTGAATGTAGGTTTGCGGCAGGGGTGTGTGATGTCTCCATGGTTGTTTAATTTGTTTATGGATGGGGTTGTAAGGGAGGTAAATGCAAGAGTCCTGGAAAGAGGGGCAAGTATGAAGTCTGTTGGGGATGAGAGAGCTTGGGAAGTGAGTCAGTTGTTGTTCGCTGATGATACAGCGCTGGTGGCTGATTCATGTGAGAAACTGCAGAAGCTGGTGACTGAGTTTGGTAAAGTGTGTGGAAGAAGAAAGTTGAGAGTAAATGTGAATAAGAGCAAGGTTATTAGGTACAGTAGGGGTGAGGGTCAAGTCAATTGGGAGGTGAGTTTGAATGGAGAAAAACTGGAGGAAGTGAAGTGTTTTAGATATCTGGGAGTGGATCTGTCAGCGGATGGAACCATGGAAGCGGAAGTGGATCATAGGGTGGGGGAGGGGGCGAAAATTTTGGGAGCCTTGAAAAATGTGTGGAAGTCGAGAACATTATCTCGGAAAGCAAAAATGGGTATGTTTGAGGGAATAGTGGTTCCAACAATGTTGTATGGTTGCGAGGCGTGGGCTATGGATAGAGATGTGCGCAGGAGGATGGATGTGCTGGAAATGAGATGTTTGAGGACAATGTGTGGTGTGAGGTGGTTTGATCGAGTAAGTAACGTAAGGGTAAGAGAGATGTGTGGAAATAAAAAGAGCGTGGTTGAGAGAGCAGAAGAGGGTGTTTTGAAATGGTTTGGGCACATGGAGAGAATGAGTGAGGAGAGATTGACCAAGAGGATATATGTGTCGGAGGTGGAGGGAACGAGGAGAAGAGGGAGACCAAATTGGAGGTGGAAAGATGGAGTGAAAAAGATTTTGTGTGATCGGGGCCTGAACATGCAGGAGGGTGAAAGGAGGGCAAGGAATAGAGTGAATTGGAGTCATGTGGTATACAGGGGTTGACGTGCTGTCAGTGGATTGAATCAAGGCATGTGAAGCGTCTGGGGTAAACCATGGAAAGCTGTGTAGGTATGTATATTTGCGTGTGTGGACGTGTGTATGTACATGTGTATGGGGGGGGGGGGGCCATTTCTTTCGTCTGTTTCCTTGCGCTACCTCGCAAACGCGGGAGACAGCGACAAAGTATAAAAAAAAAAAAATATATATATATATATATATATATATATATACATGTACTTATTCATACTTACTGCCCTCATACATTCTCTCTCTCTCTCTCTCTCTCTCTCTCTCTCTCTCTCTCTCTCTCTATATATATATATATATATATATATATATATATATATATATATATATATATATATATATATATATATATATTCTTTGTTTTCTTTCGTACATATTCGCCATTGTGAAGAACAGAAGACTGATCCTTGGAGGGAATATCCTCACTTGGCCCCCTTCTTTGTTCCTTCTATTGGAAAATTAAAAATGAGAGGGGAGGATTTCCATCCCCCCCGGCTCCCTCCACATTTAGGCGCCTTCTACACTACACAGGGAATACGCGGGAAGTATTCTTTCTCCCCTATCCCCAGGGAGAGAGTATTATTAAATGTTAGGGAGAATAAGATATTTTGGAAGTGCGTAAGACAAGAGAACGAATGGGAACATCGTTGAAGGGGGCTAATGGGGAGGTAATAACTAGTAGTGGTGATGTGAGAAGATGAAGTGAGTATTTTGAAGGTTTGTTGAATCTGTTAGATGATAGAGTGGCAGATATAGGGTGTTTTGGTTGAGGTGGTGTGCGAAGTGAAAGGGTTAGGGAGAATGAATTGGTAAACAGAGAAGAGGTAGTGAAAGCTTTGCAGAAGATGAAAGCCGGCAAGGCGGCGGGTTTGGATGGTATTGCGGTGGAATTTATTTAAAAAGGGGGTGACTTTGTTGTTGACTGGTTCGTAAGGTTATTCAGTGTATGTATGGCTCATGGTGAAGTGCCTGAGGATTGGCGGAATGCATGCATAGTGCCATTGTACAAAGGCGAAGGGGATAAAGTTGAGTGTTCAAATTACATAGGTATACGTTTGTTGAGTATTCCTGGGAAATTAAATGTGAGAGTATTGACTGAGAGAGTGAAGGCATGTATAGAGCATCAGATTGGGGAAGAGCAGTGTGGTTTCAGAAGTGGTAGAGGATGTGTGGATCAGGTGTTTACTCTGAAGAATGTACGTGAGAAATACTTAGAAAAACTAA
>NC_092281.1:24729718-24754718 GCF_036320965.1 Panulirus ornatus | reverse complement strand
AGGGTAATCTAATCACGTGCATTTACTTCTTAGAATCGACAGTGAACAATTATTTCGAAATGCGTGAGAACAGAAATATCTGGGGGATATAGCATGAAATGAAGCTAAAACTTGTTAAGATAGATGTAGAAGTGAAATTTTATGGTATAACACTGGCAGACGAATGGCATGCACGGAAATAGCACTTGGGGACAGCTTGTAGAAGAAGTTTAAGAAGTTGTATGATAGTTGAGAATGTTTGGGTGATGACGCGCCTCCCTGCCCGTACAGTAAGAAATAAGTAGAAGTCCCATACACATACATACACAGTCACATCAAGACACGAATAAAAAGACATGGCAGTCTTGTACATAGCTTTGTAATACTCCATCATTCTCTCTCTCTCTCTCTCTCTCTCTCTCTCTCTCTCTCTCTCTCTCTCTCTCTCTCTCTCTCTCTCTCTCTCTCTCTCTCTCTCACGCAACACGACCCAGAACAAAACTATCATCTGGTAACCAACGCAGTCACAGCGACATTCCCACCACCCGCCCCTCACCCTCTCCAGACAATTTTAATCACCCGTCAGCCCGACGCCAGTGCACACTTGATAGCCACCGGCCGTGAAATGACAAGCTGATGCGATTTTGTCACCCAGATTAAAGTATGTGGCGAGGCCCCCGCCTCAAGTGGAATGAAGACGGCGACACCTAGACGCAGGTAAATTGGGAGAAGAAACGCGGTGGTTCATCTGGATGTGGCGGATTAATCCACTCCTTTGAACAACAGGACGGGTCGACGCCCGAGCCCTGTGGTACCCATCCTTGAGCATTGTGCTATGACCTCCTCACTCACAGCTGTGTGATGCTTGAGAACAGCTGTACGATCCTTAGGCTCAGCTGTACGATCCTCGAACACAGCTGTTAACACCGAGGAGCACAGCTGTACTATCCTTGAGTATGGGGTTGCAATCCCTCGAGCACGAAGGTACGATGTTTGTACTCGAGGATACAGTCCTTGAGCACGACGGCACGACCCTTATGCACGATGGTACAACTCTTAAGCACGACGGCACGACCCTTATGCACGATGGTACGACCCTTAAGCACGACGGCACGACCCTTATGAAGGATAAACTACCACAGTGAAATCACACATCGTTAATGCAGGTCCACCTTCCCTTGGAAACACCAACCTTCCTCCTCATACAAACAAGCCTTTATATATATATATATATATATATATATATATATATATATATATATATATATATATATATATATATATATATATTTTTTTTTTTTTTTTTTTTGGCTTTGTCGCTGTCTCCCGCGTTTGCGAGGTAGCGCAAGGAAACAGACGAAAGAAATGGCCCAACCCACCCCCATACACATGTATATACATACGTCCACACACGCAAATATACATACCTACACAGCTTTCCATGGTTTACCCCAGACGCTTCACATGCCTTGATTCAATCCACTGACAGCACGTCAACCCCGGTATACCACATCGCTCCAATTCACTCTATTCCTTGCCCTCCTTTCACCCTCCTGCATGTTCAGGCCCCGATCACACAAAATCTTTTTCACTCCATCTTTCCACCTCCAATTTGGTCTCCCTCTTCTCCTCGTTCCCTCCACCTCCGACACATATATCCTCTTGGTCAATCTTTCCTCACTCATTCTCTCCATGTGACCAAACCATTTCAAAACACCCTCTTGTGCTCTCTCAACCACGCTCTTTTTATTTCCACACATCTCTCTTACCCTTACGTTACTTACTCGATCAAACCACCTCACACCACACATTGTCCTCAAACATCTCATTTCCAGCACATCCATCCTCCTGCGCACAACTCTATCCATAGTCCACGCCTCGCAACCATACAACATTGTTGGAACCACTATTCCTTCAAACATACCCATTTTTGCTTTCCGAGATAATGTTCTCGACTTCCACACATTCTTCAACAACTATCACCAGCTACGTCTCTCCATGGATGACGGATGATATAGTGGTGATGAGGAGGCAGGTCAGTCATCCACTGGCCACCACATCCTCCGGGTCTCTGGTTGGTCATTCGTCTTGATATATAAATATATTTTCTTTTTTTTCCAAAAAAAAAAGTGAAATGCCCCTCAAGTTCGGACCAGGAATTTACTATCACCATAAAATTCACACAAAAAAGGCCATTTCATCGTGTCATTCGAATTTACAGTTGCCATAAACCCCTCCTTCCCTCCCTTCCTCCTCCCCAGGTCATCCAAGCTTTGCCTCTTTTCAAACTTCGAATTTACAGTAACTATCAAAATTCTCCACATAATTGCGCCGTGTAGTACGGACTGCCTGCACCAGGATGAGACGAGACGTAGGAAGTGTTCTGGACACAGACTGTAATGCCTCGGTCTATATAGGAACTGCTTCCTGACAGACACGTAAAGACGAGGGTCATTCTTACGTCACACTGAAAGACGATGACGTCATGTGTGTGTGTGTGTGTGTGTGTGTGTGTGTGTGTGTGTGTGTGTAGAAAACGTGATGCATGTTTTTCGTTTTTTCAATCGTGAAGGATTAACACTAGCAATATTTACCTCCAGTTTGTTTGTTTTTTCTGGTATATTTCTATCTCTTTTCAACGTTTGACATGAAAGTCATTACTGGGTATGTTGTGTGTTATGCTCAGGGCTGAGTCTGTGATGCCTCCAGGACCTGAGGCTCAGGCTCAACGCCTCACTGGCGAAGTGTCACAGTTGAGACTTCAGTCCAGGAAGGCTTCTCTCACGTACGATATTTGGAGAAGGACACTCTCTCTCTCTCTCTCTCTCTCTCTCTCTCTCTCTCTCTCTCTCTCTCTCTCTCTCTCTCTCTCTCTCTCTCTCTCTCTCACACACACACACACACACACACACAACCACAATGAAGTCGCACATCCATAATGCAAACTGCTAACACGTCCGTTGGTGTTATGTGAGGCTGTGTTGTGATGGTATATCTCGAGCGATATTACGGTAGATTAGATCTAACACATAGGATGTGATAGGAACATAGATCTAACTCACAGGATGTGATAGGAGCATAGACCTAACACACAGGATGTGATATGAGCATAGACCTAACACATAGGATGTGATAGGAACATAGATCTAACACACAGGATGTGATAGGAGCATAGATCTAACACATAGGATGTGATAGGAGCATAGATCTAACACATAGGATGTGATAGGAGCATAGATCTAACATATGGGCAAGGATCACAAAGGTGTCCTCCAGGGTCGTACAGCTATGCTCAAGGATCGTGCAGTTGTTCCACGAACTCCAAAGTGTAACTTAATTCCTCCACAAGTGGGCAAAAGAAAAAAAAAATAACATCTCATTCGATTGTGAGCGCATAGTTAATTCATAAGAACCAAAATACCACCATCTGTTTTCTGTTGGTTAACGAGTCGACATGAACTCCCCTCCGTTGACCACCCGCGCCTAGCGATCATTTCAGGCAACGCTCACTTTGCGCGTAGGGGTATATATATTCCTGAAGAAGGTTTCTGCGCAGGCCCTTACGTTAGAGGAATAGGTCTCAGAAAGCTCTCCCGTGTGTGTACTCACCATTCCACTTCACACACACACACACACACACGTACATGTGTGTGTGTGTGTGTGTGTGTGTGTGTGTTTTATCATAAATTAGCGGCGGTGAAAGAGTTTGCAAAACTGTTGTGGATATTTGTGAGGCGTGCGCGTTAGTTGGGCATGGGTGACCACACTGGCAACGCGGCGGCCCTGTTAAGAGAATATTAAACAGGCTGACTGTATCCACGTACGTGAGAATTTATCCGTATTAAAAAAAAATTATGGTAAGACCTCGTTCCCGTGATGAGGGCTTCACACGTTATCATGTGATGGTGACAATAGCCGAGGAAATGTGCCATGTTAACTGTAAAGTCAAGAGAAGAAAGGGTTGAAGGATAACACCGTGGGTAGAGGATTGTGTTGATGGGGTAGGGCTGCTGCTAACACGTCCGTTGGTGTTATGCGAGGCTGTGTTGTGTTAGTGTATCTTGAGCGATGTTTACGGTAGATTAGATCTAACAACATAGGATGTGACAGGAGCACAGATCTAACAACGTAGGATATGATAGGAGCATAGATCTAACAACATAGGATGTGATAGGAGCATAGATCTAACAACATAGGATGTGACAGGAGCATAGATCTAACAACGTAGGATATGATAGGAGCATAGATCTAACAACATAGGATGTGATAGGAGCATAGATCTAACTCATAGGATGTGATAGGAGCATAGATCTAACAACATAGGATGTGCTAGGAGCATAGATCTAACAACATAGGATGTGATAGGAGACTAGATCTAACAACATAGGATGTGATAGGAGCACAGATCTAACAACATAAGATGTGATAGGAGCATGGATCTAACACATGGGATGTGATAGGAGCATAGATGTAACAACATAGGATGTGATAGGAGCATGGATCTAACACATGGGATGTTACAGGAACAAATTCAACACATGGGACATAACAGGTGCATACATTTAACACATGGTATATATGACAGGACCATAGATTTAACACATGGTATATATGACAGGACCATAGATTTAACACATGGTATATATGACAGGACCATAGATTTAACACATGGTATATATGACAGGATCATAGTTTCAACACATGAAAATATCAAGCACCTAACCTTTGCAGTGCAGTGTGAACAAAGAAAATTAAGATCTTATCATTTCATGATAAGGAAACTTTCGGAAAGGTGTACATTAAGCCCGTGTTTTCCAGCATCTCATCTCAGGCATGTTACAGTGAGTTACATAGACGATGTCACAGTCTGAGTACCTTACGTCACCTTACGGTGCTGTAACGTATAGAGTGAGTCCACTCAGGTCATGTACCGCTGTACCAGCATCACAGGCTGGAGGGTGTGAGTTGGATTCGTGTCAGTCTAGGGGATAAATACGTGACTGAAGACTTTCTTCGAAGGTGCTGTTATTCTGTGTTGGGTGAGCTCTTCTCCCAGTTGTGTAATGTGGTGTCAGGGTGTTGTGATGTGAGTGTGAGGTCGTCTGCATGAGAGAGGACCCTCATGTTGAGGATTAGCCTGAGGTAATGAGAGTTCGCGTAGGAATATATATATATAATGTGTGTGTGTGTGTGTGTGTGTGTCTGTCTGTCTGTGTGTGTGTGTTTATATTATTATTATTTATCTTGCTTACTGATTTATGAACCATACAAGTCTTTGTCATCATTATATTGTTTTTTCCATCAGTAAGTGTCGTGTCATTGATGTTGAATGGTATTGTACTCATTGTCCAGCCCACTCTTTTGTTCCGAGCTAAAACGCGTCAGAATATGCTTCTGGCATCAATATACCCCGAATAATGGCTTATTACCCCCCGGTAATTGGTCAAATGAAAAGGTATGACTACAGCAAACATTAACGTTATTATTAGAGAGAATTCACAATGGAGTTATCATATATATGATGAGTCAACAGACTGTGTGGCTGTGGCCTTTGAACCTACAAGTGTACTCGAGGATAACTTGAGAGTGAGAGGTGAATCTACTCGAGTTCTCTTGTGTAGGAGGAGTAGCAAGTGTTGAGGCTCACCCATTCTACCCTCCAGCCCTTCCTCTTAACCTCTTAACTCTCCTTGTATTACTCGACGAGACCTTCGAAGACCTCCTATCCCTCTGAGTTCGCTAACGTTGCCTCAGGTGTCGTCCCGTATGGCGGGTTAGGTCTTGCAGGGCACCTTTGTGGAACCCAACATTATACAAGTAACTCAGTCTGTCCAGAAAAAAAAAGAATAGGCTACGAATCTTCTTATGGAGTTACAGTTATGAAACAAGCGATCGATTCGTTATCGTACGTGAGAAAGTCTACAGTTACAACCTTTCAGTAAAGCTCTGCAAGGTCGATATAATCAATAAGACAATACAAACGACTGTAGTTGTTAGTTGTAAGTGAGGGTGTGTTCCCCCGGAGGTGTGAATGTGTAAGTTGTGGCAGCAACCACGTACTGCAGGACCGATGAATCACTGCTGATTTTACTTAGTTGAAAGCAAGTGTAGAGAACCTTTGTCTAAGGTTCTTCAGTGCGACGATATGTTCCTTTGACGAGAGGATGCGGGGTGGTAAGCACGACGGTGCGGCCACTGAGAACGACGATACGACACTTGTGTATGATGACCTGACCTTTTGACGTAACCCTTAAGGGTCAAGCTAGAGGCCTGGCTATCATAACCCAATATTGTACCGTCGTGCTCAAGGGGTATGAGGTTGTCCCTGGATCATATCCTCTGTTGCAAGGTCGAGGTTCTTGTAACATCAACCAAAACTGAATAAAGAAGTTCAATTTCACCGAAGTATGTTCCCTCGACGCGTCCGAAGATGTGCTGAATTGATAATGCGTGAGGGAAGGTTCTCAGCGTTTGGACACGCCAGGCAGGGTACGGTGGCTGGAGCTGAGAAGGTAGTCAGGGGTTCAAGTTTTACCTCTGCGGCGTTGTTTAAAACAGGCTGGCGTTGGCTGGGGATAGTTCAGCGTCCAGTCCAGTCCCTCACCACACACAAACCAGTGTGTCGACCACCGCTGCTCCACCTCACACCTTACCATACCGGTCGGTGATGTCGTGAAAGAAAATGATCAGAGAAGAAAATGGTCAACCAAATTGGTGTCTCATGTGTAAGATCTTTATGCTTGTTCTAAATTGTGTGATTCGCGCGGTTAATTTCATGTGTTCCACGGGTCGATTTTTTTTTCTTTCTTTTTTCGGTGCTTGGCCATCGACAAGAGAAGACGCTCACATGATAGCGAGAGCAAATTGTTGTTAGAACTGATATCATCTCGCTCACAAGTGGTGCTGATTGTGGAAATTAGGAAGACGTTATTCGCATACCAGGAAAAAAAAAGGCAAAATAGAATAGGTTGGCGGCATATAGTCATGGGGCATTTCCATTCCAATGGGAAATTGAATGAACATGAAGTTGAAAGGGTGGAGAGGTGGTTGGTTCGAGACTCGTATGCGAAGGAGATGAGAGAGAGAGAGAGAGAGAGAGAGAGAGAGAGAGAGAGAGAGAGAGAGAGAGAGAGAGAGAAGGCAGAGGTCCTGGAACGTAATCACTCGTAGAAAAAAAAATATATATCTCGTGTATTGATCTTCTTTGTGTGAGCTGAACTAAACATAGGCCACGGACGGCTGACTCACTGCTGACAGACCTGTGTGTGTGTGTGTGTGTGTGTGTGTGTGTGTGTGTGTGTGTGTGTGTGTGTGTGTTCCCACGGTCGGGAGGGAGGTGGCCAGGCCAGACGGGTGGTGTGGTGGACGATCACTCAACTTGCTCGCTAAATGCAAAGTTTCTACGCCGCCACCTGCTCGGATTGTTCAAGCGTCTCGTGCATTGTATGAACGCGCCATAAGCCTCACACACACACACACACACACACACACACACACACACACACACACGTGCACATTGTTCAAGACGCACTGTTCTCCCCGCCAGATGGCCAGTCATCCACCTAACATAACATCTGTAGATGATCTTTTAACAGACAGACAAAACGGTGTGCACACGGCCGCCCGTGATCATGCCTCCTCCCCCTCCCCCTCCTCCACCTCCTCCTCCTCCTCCTCCTCCTCCTCCTCCTCTTACAGTAGGCTACGCCGCTTCACGCTGACTGGCGGTCAAGTAATCTCCCAGACCGACATGGCCGACGGTAGAGAGACGGGGTAAGATTCAAAGACTCCATCCCCTCCGCTGTGTCCCGCGCCGGTACAAGATCGTACGTCCCATTCTTCCATCACGACGCGTCGGGCTCCACAGGCGAGACAGCTGGGGGCAGGTCCGCCGCTTCCGTTTGTATATGAGCGAGCCTTACAGTCCGTAGAGAGAGAGAGAGAGAGAGAGAGAGAGAGAGAGAGAGAGAGAGAGAGAGAGAGAGAGCTCCTCGTCTACCGTCAGTGCCGCTATCAGCCCGCTCGCTCTCCCCAGTGCTTAAAGGCCCCGGCCTACCTCCTCCCTCCTCTTTGCCACTCCTCTCCTCAAGGCTTTCCAGGTGTATCTGTGGGAAAGGGACGACCGACCAATTTAGCGCCGTGCCCCGAGGTGTGCGGTGGATCTGGTGGCGCTGCGCTGGTCCGCTGGCGACAGAGGAATCAATGGTGGGCATCAAGAAAGCCTCCGCCACACAGCCAGCGCAGGGAGAACTCAATTTCCTCAGAGCTGATGGATCTGTAAGTCGGCCGCCCTCACGATGTTAACATTCAGACCTGGAGGAGTAACAGGTGAAGGTCCGCGTGAATCTCCACCCGCCTTCGTTCATATGAATCTCCACCCTCGTCCATGTGAATCTCCTCCCTCGTCCATGTGAATCTCCTCCCTCGTCCACGTGAATCTCTTCTCTCGTCCACGTGCGTCTCCACCCTCGTTCACATGAATCTCCACCCGCGTCCACGTGAATCTCCGCCCTCTTCCGTGTGAGTCTCCACCCTCGTCCATATGAATCTCCCTCATCCTCGTGATTCCCCACCGTCCCTCATCCTCGTGAATCTCCACACTGGTCGAAACCCAAGCTCCTTCGGGTGTGGCACGTCTCGATCTTGTTACCAGGACAAGGGAGACTTTAAACAGCCTTTCGAGTTCAGGAACAAGGATCACAGGAACCATTACGTAGCAGTCGACTACAGAAGACGCCGCCAATTAACTGATAAGAAGGAAGCAGCAACTCCATCGGAGCCACAAAGGACACTCGATGACTGGCCATCTTTGCGATCGTCCACGAAAGAAAATAGCAATTAAGTTGAAAATAGCGATCATCATAGCAATTACGTTGAAATCATTCGAATTCTATTTTCATTGCCTTTCTCCATTCGTTAATGAGGTAGCCTTGATTAGGGAGGGCGACCTCAGCTGCCCACCGTGCCGTCGTAGCTCACATGAAGAAGATAAAGAAGTCATTAAGGTTAGGTAATACAGAGACGTCATCACAGCGAGGATTACACTTCCGACTGTCCAGTGTTTGCTAGACGAGAGACGATACTACGCCCCACCGCTCATTTCACGAGTCACCTGACCGACGACATAAAAGAGTTAGTGGTGCGGACAAACTACGGGGGGGGGGAAGAAAACGGGAGTATTTGGCAGGGAATGACGCGAGGCTGAGGGCCTGGCTGGCTCGTTGGCCTGGCTTGGCTTGGCTGGTCGCATCAACACTTTTAATTCTGTGACATACGGCAGTTTAGACGTGTATTGACGAACGATGAAATATTACGCTGTTAATTAATACGAAACGTTTTGATATAGCGTGTAGGTTTTTTTTTTTTTCATTTTTCATATTTATGGTAATTACTAACACTATTGTTCAGGACTAATAGATCAACATGCAAATGGAAATATTCTCAACATTATTGGCAATCATGATCGCATGTATGTACTGACGCGATGCACGACTCTCAGGGAAAGACGAACTTGTTTAGCATACCCGATATATATATATATATATATATATATATATATATATATATATATATATATATATATATATATATGTAATTCTCTTCACGTATACATGGCGTGGATCGAGTGCATACAACCATGCACCATTTGTGGGAATTAATTTTGCAGACCTGGGGATCCTGCCTGGCCCAAGCTCCGCAGGCAAGATGGAATAAGGGTAGGGCTACTCAGTTGCCTGAGAATAGACTCGATTTCCTATCATATATATATATATATATATATATATATATATATATATATATATATATATATATATGTATTTATTTTTTTTTTATACTTTGCCGCTGTCTCCCGTGTTAGCGAGGTAGCGCAAGGATACAGACGAATGAATGACCCCCAACCCACCCACATATACATGTATTTACATAAACGCCCACTCACGTACATGTACATACCTATACATTTCATCGTATACATACATATACATACACAAACATATACATATATACACATGTACATATTCATACTTACTGCCTTCATCCATTCTCGTCGCCACCCCACCACACATGAAATGGCACCCAACCCCTACGCCTACACGCGCGCGGGGTAGCGCTATGAAAAGACAACAAAGGCCACATTCGTTCACACTCAGTCTCTAGCTGTCATATCTAATTCACCGAAACCACAGCTCCCTTTCCTTATCCAGGCCCCACAGAACTTTCCATGGTTTACCCCAAACGCTTCACAAGCCCTGGTTCTTTCCATTGATAACATGTCGACCCCGATATACCACATCGTTCCAATTCACTCTATTCCTTGCGCACCTTTCACCCTCCTGTATGTTCAAGCCCCGACCGCTCATTATTTTTTTTCACTCCATCCTTCCACCTCCAATTTGGTCTCCCACTTCTCCTCGTTCCCTCCACCTCTGGCACATTTATCCTCTTTGTCAGTCTTTCCTCACTCATTCTCTCAGTGTGACCAAACCATTTCAATTCACCCTCTTCTACTCTCTCAACCACACTCTTTTTATTACCACACATCTCTCTTACCCTTTCATTACTTACCTGATCAAACTACCTCACACCACGTATTGCCCTCAAACATTTCCAACAAATCCACCTTCCTCTGCACAATCTCATTTATAGCCCATGCCTCGCACCAATTTAACATTGTCATAACCACTATTCCTTCAAACATACCCATTTTCGCTCTCCGAGATAACGTTCTCGCCTTCCACATATTTTTCAACGCTGCCAGAACCTTCGCCCTCTCTCCCACCCTGTGACTCACTTCCGCTTCCATGCTTCCATCCGCTGCTGAATCCACTTCCAGATATCTAGAGCGCTTTACTTCCTCCAGTTTTTCTCCATTCAGACTTATCTCCCAATTAACTTGTCCCTCAACCCTACTGAATCTAATAACCTTGCTCTTATCCACATTTACTCTCAGCTTTCTTCTTTCACACACTTTGCCAAACTCAGTCACCAACTTCTGCAGTTTTTCACCCAAATCAGCCATCAGCGCTGTATCATCAGCTAACAACAACTGACTCACATCCCAAGCCCACCCATCCACAACAGACTGCATATATATATATATATATATATATATATATATATATATATATATATATATATATATATATATATATATATATATATATATATAAGAGAAGTAGCGTCCAGAAAAAAAATGGCTTAATTTACACAAACCCAGTCTCTAGATATCATGTATAATGAGGGAAACCTAAGAGTACCATTCCCTGGCAAGCTGTATAGACCACTACGCACGCAGTTTACCTTGACTGTTTCACCCTCCCTGGTTCAGCCCATTGACAGCACGTCGCTCCCCATATACAACATCGAATTGATACATTCTGCCCAACGCCTACCTCTCGCCTTGGTTGTGTTCAGGTCCGTCATCCCAAAGCTTTCGTCACTCCATCCTTCCATCTACTCTGCAACCCATCATCCTTGCTCTCTTCACTTTAGACATGCAGATCCTATTGGTCAGCACGAACCATTTCAGCATACCATGAACGACCTCCACAGTCAGGACTGCTGTCCCTACCACGCCACTCTCTCAGACTCATTTCGTACAAGATTGTCCTGCCTCACACCACACATTGCTCCCAGGCATTTCCTTTGAAACACATCCATCCTCCTTTCTTTTGTGTTTGAGGCCCAAGACTTGCTACCCGGAGAATACAGACGGGACTACTGTACCTTCGATCCGTCCCTTCTCAAACCACAACATACTCTGACCTCTGCTTACGATATACGTTTCTTAACACATCCTCCTCCACCCTGAGACTGAATTCAACCCTATGGTTCCAACCACTGCCACGTATGCTCGCCCACTCCTAGGTACCTGAATGACCCCCACATCCTCCAGTTCCTCCCCATTTAAACATGCAGTCAAACTATCCTCTCTCCAACCCTCCCTCTTCATAGCAACTTTTTATCACACTTTTCTAAACTCTAACTCCAAGCTTCTGGACTCTCGCTCTTGAGTCCGCCACAGAGCTGTGTCGTCTATAAACATCAACTGGTTTCCCTGCCATACAGTCCACTCTGAGTGTTCTATAGACTAGCCCCTTACTTCAGGATCCTCTCATTTACCTCTCTCACCAGCACATCAATTCACTGTTAAACATTAATGGTGACATCACACCCCCTTGATGCAGACCCACATTCACCGTGAACCACACACTCTCCTCCCTTACTACTCGCACACCTTCCACACTCTCCCGGTAAAACATCACAGCATTTAGTAACTTCCTGTTTGCGTTATATATTCCTAGTTCCTCCACAAGGCATCTGTCATACGCATGGGAACGTGGCCTGTGTGCAATGATACCAAGAGACGGGTGAAGAATGGCATAGGGTGAGAGTAAGCTATACTTGTGGGGAGAACTTGGAGAGGAGGGTATGTAGGGAAGTAGTACCTATATGTGCGGATAGAATGTGTGGCATGCGGATGGGTGGGATGTGGATACATAAGAAAGAGCGGTGAGTCGTGGAATGAGAAAAGTAATTCGTTAACGATAGGAAAAAAGAGGGTGCATGTACGGTATGTGTAAGGAAGAAGTGCAGATGATTAGAAGGAGTACAAGAGAGAGCAGCACTGATGTCAAAAGAAAGGTATGAAAGCAGAAAAAGAGCGCAAATGAGAGATGGGATGAGAGAATATCGGCAAACTTCAGAGGCAGTAAGAAAATTTTTCTGCAAGAAAGTGAATGTTGTGAGGAGAACGCGGAAACAAATGGGAGAGGAAGTAAGGAGAGTTGATGGGGATGTGGTAAAAGAAAAAGGTGTGAAGAAGAAAAGTGAGCATTTTGAGGGATACTGAGTATATTAGATTACAGAGAGGCGGACATGGTGTTTTTTTTTTTTTTTTTTTTTTTTTTTTTTTTTTTTTAGTCGAGGTGGCATGCGAAGTGAGGGAGTCTCAGCAAACACCATGGTGAAAAGAGCAGAGGAAGGAAAACCCTTGCTTAAGATGATATGTGGCAAAGCACCGGAAGAGGATGGAATTGCACTTGAGTTTATCACGAAAGTTGTAACCCGTTACCCGTCGTTCCACCCGTCGCTTATACCATCTGTAGCAGTGTTTACCTGGCCAGGTAACTCACAGCTTCCAGCTGTCTGACGTGAATTACTTCCATCGAAGTCTGACGTTTGTGCTACGTTGACCTCACCAAGCTATGAGTAACAGTCCTTTGTCCTCTATATTTTCTCATGTGTGTTTCAACCCTCCTCCCATTTCCATAGTGGAGAAGTAGCGTTAAGCATGGACAGGACCTACGGGAAGTTCACTCCAGTACAGTTGTAGAGTCGAGTTGAATTTATGATAATCAGAAGGATACATGTCGTTCCATGTCTCGACTGGATCAAGATGGCTCACGTAGCCTGCGAATTTATGGTGATGAGCGGGAAGGTGCAGCCTTCAGACGTCCCAAGACTAGCATGAATCCTCTCGTCCTCCGTCTCCCAGACCGTTTCATTGTCGTAGACGCGGATGTACGACCGAGTCGCCTACCCCCTCAGTTCAATCTCGAGAGTCCCCTCCTCGCTACCCCACTGTGTATCTACATGATTCCCTCAATGACACGGGGGCCTCCACCCGGGCGAGCGATGGCTCGAGATGTAAGGTGGCTCCTCCCTCGGCACTGACGAGATGGAGGGATGTTAACAACATGTTCATACGTCTCTCTCAGGTCTCTTGTTCCTGTTCCGATGTTCTCTCTCTCTCTCTCTCTCTCTCTCTCTCTCTCTCTCTCTCTCTCTCTCTCTCTCTCTCTCTCTCTCTCTCTTTCTCTCTCACTCTCTCTCTCTCTTTTGATCATAAGCAACTCACAGTATATTCGGAATGATACATTCTCTTTTATTCGTATCTGTGTCCCCCTCCCACCGTACCCTGAGCTCAACACAATATGCCCAATACCTACCTGTGAAATTAATAACAGAGGAAAAAAACATATATATATATATATATATATATATATATATATATATATATATATATATATATATATATATATATATATATGTCATGGAAAATAACGTATCACTTTTTCATACATATATGAAATTCAAATGAGATTGTAATGACAGGGTGATCCAGTAAACACAAACATCATTATTCTGAGAGATTATTATTATTCACATCGCAGTTCAGTAAATTGTAATTTGCTGTTCACCGTGAAAATCCCTTGGTTTAAGGACTGTTATTGTATGTAAGTTTGGCCCACAAGTTAGACACATCCTATTATGCCAATTTTTGAGGAATCCATTTAATGTGAGGTCTGAATATTCGACCAGTTCTACCCCATGGAATCGGTGAGTCCAATTCAGCTGCTTTGTTCAGCGTTGGGACCGTAATTGGTTCATGATTGCTGGTAATTACGATAAGTAACAGTAAATACAGTATTTGGAATTATATTGGACTTTACACACGGATTACGCTGAGCGTTTCCTCTGAAGTGTTTGGCTTTCATGGAAGGATATACACAGACTTATGTTCTAAGGCTTTTGGCTAGCACTATTCAAGCCTAATATGTCCCTTTCTGGTTACATTCTAATGGTTAGTTTATAACTATAATACATGGGTATCGATCGTATAGGCTTAGCTATCCCATGTTTGGGGTTAGATCTGTAAGGCTTCTAATTATAAAAAAGAATGATGGCGTAATTGGAGTGGACAAAATACATGTCTTACCATAATCATGTAAGATGAGAATTACTTTTAAGACTTCCCATTACGGAGAAAGGAAAAAAAAAAGGAAGAGACATCCCTTTAGATGAGATTACAGAGGATACATAACTGTCTTCTCAAATCCTTTTCAATTCATGCTCATATAAAGAATGGGATTACACATACATGTCTACGGGACATTAACATTAACATTACGAAAAGCTCGTCATTTTCCTTATACGAAAATAAAGGCCTTTTTCTACTGGAGGATGGAGATTGTATGTAAGTACCCTGTATCCCAAGATCTTAAAGTGATAAAAAGTGATGACAGGAGGAGCTACTGGCATCAGTATAGAAGGTGTTGGAGTAAGAGGGTCGAAACCTAAGACTGGAGGTGAGTAGGGTAGCGAAGAGTCTGGATCCAAACGATGAAAGATCATCGATGCATTAGATTTCACCGCTGATTTGCCCTAATGATAAAGCAGTGAGAGAGAGAGAGAGAGAGAGAGAGAGAGAGAGAGAGAGAGAGAGAGAGAGAGAGAGAGAGAGAGATTAGGTACTCCGCTGTACACACGAAGTGGTAGGGTTCTGGAAAAGAGAGAACTTTCCACTCATTAAAGTAAATAACTTAGCAGGTGGAGGAAAGTACGATCCCAACTTCCCCTTCCCAAAATAGTCAGCCGATCGTGAAGAAATATATCACGTTGCCGGAGGCATAAAGTTAGGTTGAACGAGTCCCTGCGTATTCCATGCGACACTTGTGCGTCGCTTGCAGGGGCATCGTAGTTACTGGGGAGTGACACCAGAATGAACGGAAATGTTCTTTGAAAGATATGAGAGAAAAAAAAAACTTTCCTCTTTGTTCCATGGCAGAAGATGGTATTGTCTACAGGTCATGTCAGGTTAGGTTCTAGGCTAAACTTTTATGAATATGAGCTGAACTCGAGTAAGATCCGAGGTAGAGTCGTGGGTCTTATGCCGTTCAGGTCTGTAGACTGAGGGGAAGCATCTTAATTTTCGTGAGTATTTGATTTAGACACTTCAAGTTATGACCAAAGTTATGTGACAGGTTAAGCTCGACTCCCAACAACTCCCGACGACGAGCCGTGGACAAAGCAATTCCCTAAGTGTCTCTGCAATGCTACCAGGCCTCATAGTATCACTGCAGCGGTACAAACACCGTCTCACGCAGCCCAAAATCCCTTCATGCACACAGTGCAGCTGCCGAGTGCTTACTGCTCAGGTCCCCTGCACTCTCTAGAGCACTTAGATGCACACACGATGCAGCTGTCAAGTGCTTACTACTCTGGTCCCCTGCTCTCTCTAGAGCACTTAGACGCGCCCACGATGCAGCTGTCAAGCACTTACTGCTCAATTCCGCTGCGTTCTCTAGAGCACTTAGATGCACACACGATACAGCTGTCAAGCACTTACTGCTCAGGTCCCCTACACTCTCCAGAGCACTTAGATGCACTCACAACATGAGATCGCTTCATGACCTGTGGTCCCGACTGGTGGACATGGCAAGCTTCCTGAGTGCTGCAAGAGCCTCAGAAGGATAGAAGGGAGTCGTGTGGCAGGAAGTAAGTAAGTAATGCACAATATTTCTTTTTTTTTTTAAAGTTTAAAGGGTACGACTTTCGGGGCCTTCGGTGCATTTTATATAGTGACAGAGCCGCTCACGAGTAGTGATCTACCGCACGTAAAAGAACAAAGAAGTCCTGGAAACGAGACAAGTGTGGAGAGCATAAGACAGAATATGCCTGGAAAGTCCGATGCGTCCACGTTCATGAAAAAAAAAAAAAGAAGAGATATCTGCCGCGTCAAGAAAAAAATCCCTGAAAGTTGAATTTATGAATGAAGAGAGAAGAAGAGGAGGAATGAAATACGCTATTCAGACTGGAAGCCAAAGATTGCGAACTTCAGGCTGACCAATAAACTGAGCCAAGGAAAAATTCCATCACTTGGCAGGTGAGTGATGTGAAGTTTACCGCTCACCATGGAAACAAGAAGGAGGGAAGGCCCGCCTTTATTTGGAGGAGGAACTTGATGTTGGTGGGATCTTACTGTGAAAAAATAAGCTGCCAACAGTGAAAAAAAAAAGTCGATCTTAGTCAACATTATTTAGAAAAAAAAAAGATATATGGCCATTCTTATCTTCAGGTGAAACCTGTCGTCACAGTTGATCATTTCTTTGCTGTGACCAACGCAATGAAACAAGAGCTGCAAGATGTTTGTGGACGGAGGAGGAGGAGGAAGCGACCGCTCGTAAGAAATGGATGAAGAGAGAGACTCTACTGACCAGCTGAATGATCCTGTCTGACAGATGAGGACTCGAGGGAAAAGAGTGGTATGTCCAGAGCTAATGAAGAGATGGTGTGTCGCGAGAGGAAAAATCTTCTGTTATTCTTTTCTTTTTTTCTTCCTCTTTTACTCCAACGAACTGCAACTTCTAACAAGTCTTGAGAGCTGAGAGACAATCTTCGAATTTCGAGACTTGTGCTTCTCCGGACCTGATGATAATGCATGAGCTAGCCTCCTCCCACAGTGGCAGGATAAATGTCGCCTTTAAAGTTTTATTCCAGGACGTGAAGGTGTTTTGTTGAGGAGACTCCACCGGGTTCTGAAGTGAATGACTGGCATGTATGCCTAAGACACGACACTGCTCTTAGTTTCCCAGTACGATGGGGAGGGAGGGAGAGGAACCATCTGCTGGAGTGACATTTCCAGTGGTTAGCCATGAGTCACCAGGCTGGAATGGTGCCGAGCCAAGGCGCAGGTCCTGGATTGGAAAGTAGACTGAGGAGGTAAATTCCAACGGAATCAGTCATTATACAACGACTGGGATGGTCGCATAGGAAGTGGTTATAGGGTTTATGAAATGGGGTACAGTGGATGACATGTTTAGGGTTCATGGAAGGGGTATAGTGGATGACGTGTTTAGGGTTCATGGAAGGGGTATAGTGGATGACATGTTTAGGGTTCATGGAAGGGGTATAGTGGATGACGTGTTTAGGGTTCATGGAAGGGGTATAGTGGATGACATGTTTAGGGTTCATGGAAGGGGTATAGTGGATGACTTGTTTAGGGTTCATGGAAGGGGTATAGTGGATGACGTATTTAGGGTTCATGGAAGGGGTATAGTGGATGACGTATTTAGGGTTCATGGAAGGGGTATAGTGGATGACGTATTTAGGGTTCATGGAAGGGGTATAGCGGATGACTTGTTTAGGGTTCATGGAAGGGGTATAGTGGATGACATGTTTAGGGTTCATGGAAGGGGTATAGTGGATGACATGTTTAGGGTTCATGGAATGGGGGCAGTACGCGAAGTCTAACAGTTCACGGAATCAGCATTAACAAAAAAATGAGGTTTTAGATGCAAGAACCCAGCTCACAACATGAGTATTCTTTGTTCCAGTTAACGTTTGTGTAAAATACAAAAACGGATCTGTTACGATATTGTCATCTCCCGAGAGATTACCTCCTCCCACCCCCTCCAAATATTTTGTAGGATAATCTCTTGGGGCAAATGGAGATATACCGGAGATAGACTCAACCGGATTAGGGGAATATACTGGATTAGGTGTCTTTTCTTCCCCCAGTTGTGAGGGGATTCATGGCGAAGATAGGATGAAGAAGATGCTATTATCAGTGCATTGAGATTCAAGTTGTACGTATGAAATGTAGGAATATCACCCCTAATGACAGACTTGAAATAGATGATGCAGATATGATGAAAAAGGAAGGAAAAAAAAAAGAACACCAAGTGGTTCTAAAACGAGAAACCCAAAGACCAAGGAAGGTCTGCTGGGGACTTAGACTGGGAAAGCTTCATATTCCTGTGAGAGAAGGAAATACCATCTGTTGAATTATAAGTTTAAACGCACTGCACTAAGATTAGTGTGGCTGCCTCGTATATTACTAAATCTAATTAACAAGGGGGGGGAAGATGAACGCAGTTTTTTGGCAGGATGGTCACAAATTACTTTCATTTTCTCTCTCTCTCTCTCTCTCTCTCTCTCTCTCTCTCTCTCTCTCTCTCTCTCTCTCTCTCTCTCTCTCTCTCTCTCTCTATCTATATCTGTCTATCTATCTACCTATATATATATATATATATATATATATATATATATATATATATATATATATATATATATATATATTCCCTGGGGATAGGGAAGAAAGAATACTTCCCACGCATTCCCCGCGTGTCGTAGAGGGCGGCTAAAAGGCACGGGAGCGGGGAACCAGAAACCCTCCCCTCCTTGTATTTTAACTTCCTAAAAAGGGGAACAGAGGAAGGAATCATGCAGGGAGCGCTCATCCTCCGAGAAGGCTCAGATTGGGGTGTCTAAATGTTTGTGGGTGTAACCAAGATGAGAAAAAAGGAGAGATAGTTAGTATGTTTGAGGAAAGGAACCTGGATGTTTTGGCTCTGAGTGAAAGGGAAGAGTGGTTTGGGAATGTCTTGGGAATAAAGTCAGCGATTGGTGAGAGGACAAGAGCAAAGGAAGGAGTAGCACTACTCCTGAGGCAGTAGTTGTGGGAGTATGTGACAGAGTGTAAGAAAGTAGACTCTAGATTGATATGGGTAAAACTGAAAGTGGATGGAGAGAGATGGATGATTATTGGTGCCTATGCACCTGAACATGAGAAGAAAGATCATGAGAGCCAATTGTTTTGGGAGCAGCTGAGTGAGTGTGTTAGCAGCTTTGATGCTCGAGACCGGGTTATAGTGATTGGTGGATTGAATGCAAAGGTGAGTAATGTGGCAGTTAAGGGTATAATTGGTGTACATGGGGTGTTCAGTGTTGTAAATGGGAATGGTGAAGAGCTTGCAGATTTGTGTGCTGTAAAAGGACTGGTGATTGGGAATATTTGGTTTAAAAAGAGAGATATACATAAGTATACGTATGTAAGTAGGAGAAATGGCCAGAGAGCGTTATTGGATTACGTGTTGATTGATAGACGCGTGAGAGAGAGACTTTTGGATGTTAATGTGCTGAGAGGGGCAACTGCAGGGATGTCTGATCATTATCTTGTGGAGGCGAAGGTGAAGATTTGTAAAAGTTTTCAGAAAAGAAGAGAGAATGTTGGGATGAAGAGAGTGGTGAGAGTAAGTGAGCTTGGAAAGGAGACTTGTGTGAGGAAGTTCCAGGAGAGATTGAGTGCAGAATGGAAAAAGGTGAGAGCAGATGACGTATGGGGTGTGGGGGTAGGAATGGGATGTATTTAGGGAAGTAGTGATAGCTTGCGCAAAAGATTCCTGTGCATGAGAAAGGTGGGAGGTGGGCTGATTAGAAAGGGTAGTGAGAGGTGGGATGAATAAGTAGGATTGCTAGTGAAAGAGAAGAGAGAGGCATTTTGACGATTTTTGTAGGGAAATAGTGCAAATGACTGGGAGGTGTATAAAAGAAAGAGGCAGGAGGTCAAGAGAAAGGTGCAAGAAGTGAAAGAGAGGGCAAATAGGAGTTGGGGTGGGGAACTGCTGTTAAATTTCAGGGAGAATGAAAAGTGTTTTGGAAGGAGGTAAATAAAGTGCGTAAGACAAGAGAACAAATGGGAACATCGATGAAGGGGGCTAATGGACAGGTAATAGCAAGTAGTGGTGAAGTGAGTAGGAGTTGGAGTGAGTATTTGAAGGTTTGTTGAATGTGTTTGATGAAAGAGTGGCAGATATAGGGTGTTTTGGTCGAGGTGGTGTGCGAAGTGAGAGGGATCACGGAGAATGGTTTGGTAAACAGAGAAGAGGTAGTGAAAGCTTTGCGGAAGATGAAAGCCGGCAAGACAGCGGGTTTGGATGGTATTGCAGTGGAATTTATTAAAAAAGGGGGTGACTTTGTTGTTGATTGGTTGATAAGGATATTCAATATGTGTATGGTTCATGGACTGGCGGGAATGCATGCATAGTGCCATTGTACAAAGGCAAAGGGGATAAAGGTGAGTGTTCAAATTACAGAGGTATCAGCTTGTTGAGTATTCCTGGGAAATCATATGGGGGGGTATTGATTGAGAGGGTGAAAGCATGTACAGAGCATCAGATTGGGGAAGAGCAGTGCGGTTTCAGAAGTGGTAGAGGATGTGTAGATCAGGTGTTTGCTTTGAAGAATGTATGTGAGAAATACTTAGAAAAACAAATGGATTTGTAAGTAGCATTTATGGATCTGGAGAAGGCATATGACAGAGTTTCTCTGTGGAAGGTACTAAGAGTATATGGTGTGGGAGCTAAATTGCTATAGGCAGTGAAAAGTTTTAATCGAGGATGTAAAGCATATGTACGATTAGGAAGAGAGGAAAGTGATTGGATCCCAGAAAGTGTCAGTTTGCGGCAGGGGCTCGTGATGTCTCCATGATTGTTTAATTTGTTTATGGATGGGGTTGTTAGGGAGGTAAATGCAAGAGTTTTGGAGAGAGATTCAAGTATGCAGTCTGTTGTGGATGAGAGGGCTTGGGAAGTGAGTCAGTTGTTGTTCGCTGATGATACAGCGCTGGTGGCTGATTCGGGTGAGAAACTGCAAAAGCTGGTGACTGAGTTTGGTAAAGTGTGTGAAAGAAGAAAGTTGAGAGTAAATGTGAATAAGAGCAAGGTTATTAGGTACAGTAGGGTTGAGGGACAAGTCAATTGGGAGATAAGTTTGAATGGAGAAAAACTGGAGGAAGTGAAGTGTTTTAGATATCTGGTTGTGGATTTAGCAGCGGATGGAACCATGGACGCGGAAGTGAGTCACAGGGTGGGGAAGGGGGCGAAGGTTCTGGGAGCGTTGAAGAATGTGTGGAGGGCGAGTTCGTTAATCTTGTAGAGCAAAAATGGGTATGTTTGAAGAATAGTGGTTCCAACAATATTATATGGTTGCGAGGCGTGGGCTATAGATAGGGTTGTGCGGAGGAGGGTGGATGTGCTGGAAATGAGATGTTTGAGAACAATATGTGGTGTGGGGTGGTTTGATCGAGTAAGTAATAATAGGGTAAGAGAGATGTGTAGTAATAAAGAGAGTGTGGTTGAGAGAGCAGAAGAAGGTGTATTGAAATGGTTTGGTTGCATGGAAAAATTAGTGAGGAAAGATTGACAAAGAAGATATACGTGTCAGAGGTGGAGGGAGCGAGGAGAAGTGGGAGACCAAATTGGAGGTGGAAGGATGAAGTGAACTAGATTTGAGCGATCGGGGCCTCGACATACAGGAGGATGAAAGGCGTGCAAGGAATAGAGTGAATTGGAACGATGTGGTATACCGGGGTCGATGTGCTGTCAGTGGATTAATCCAGGGCATGTGAAGCGTCTGGGGTAAACCATTGGAAGTTTTGTAGAGCCTGGATGTGGAAAGAGAGCTGTGGTTTCGGTGCATTACACATGACAGCTAGAGACTGAGTGTGAAGGAATGTGGCCTTTGTTGTCTTTTCCTAGCGCTACCTTGCGCGCGCGCAGGGGGAGAGGGATGCCATTTCATGTGTTGTTGTGCGCTGTATCGTCAGCGAACAACAACTGACTCACTTCCCAAGCTCTCTCATCCACAACAGACTGCATACTTGCCCCTCTTTCCAAAACTCTTGCATTCACCTCCCTAACAACCCCATCCATAAACAAATTAAGCAACCATGGAGACATCACACACCCCTGCCGCAAACCTACATTCACTGAGAACCGATATATATATATATATATATATATATATATATATATATATATATATATATATATATATATATATATATATATATATACATATATATATATATTCCCCCTGGGGATAGGAGAGAAAGAATACTTCCCACGTATGCCCTGCTTGTCGCAGAAGGCGAGTAAAAGGGGAGGGAGCGGGGGCTGTAAATCCTCCCCTCTCGTTTTTAACTTTCCAAAAGAAGGAACAGAGAAGGAGGCCAAGTGAGCATTTCGCTCAAAGGCTCAGTCCTCTGTTCTTAACGCTACCTCGCTAACGCGGGAAATGGCGAATAGTATGAAAAAATGAATATATATATATATATATATATATATATATATATATATATATATATATATATATATATATATATATATATATGAAAAGACTCACCAGGGCTTGCATGAACATTTTTGGTTTTACCGACGTGTGTCGGTAATTACCTATACCATCGCCAGAGCTGATAAAGAAAAAATAATATGCATTTTGTAATACCTACTTTACGGGTTTCTATTAAAAGCATAAAATCGAAAAATGTCCTTGACGTATATATCATAAAAGCAGAGCGTGAAATGAATAATCGTGAAAAAGAATGAATAAAATCGCAAATTAAAATCGATTATTCATGTCCCCTTTACTGGGAAGGGAAGAGTGGCAGTGCACACCGTAGGAAACAGAATGTCCTACTACGTCAGTTTTAACTATAGGTTAATGTTAGAATAAGTTTTGTTTTTAAAGCAAGGGGTTCCAATCCAGTCGTATCCTACGTTGAAGGATGTTATTTCCATGGAATTGTAGTCGTCGATTGTCTAACAGCAGAAGTGCAATAGTTGTAATACTTTGTACTGTATTAGCAAGACGAAGTGACCCCCTCAGGACACATACCTGTGAACACTTTTGGCCCATCAGCACGAAACTAATTACATGATCGCCGCAGTGCATTTCTCAGCAATACGGAACCACGCTCACGACATTGAACCACTTGAGGGACAGACTTGTATCTGCCATTTATGATTGTAGACAGAGCGTATGACAGGTATGATAGAGATGCTGTGTGGAAGATGTTACGTATATGTGGTGTAGGACGAAGGCCACGAGAAGCAGTGAGGAGATTCTGTCAAGTGAGTGAGGTATGTGTCCCAGCGGGAAGAGAGGATGGTGTGTTTGTGGTCCAAGGTGAAGATATGTCTACGGCAGGGTTCGTGATGTCGCCATGGTTGTTTAAATTGTTTTTTTGTTTTTTTTTTAATGAGGTAGTCAGGGAGGGAGATGCAAGGGTCGTGGAAAGAAGGATGGGTTGTTTGAGGTCTACTGGGGGTAATAAGAACATGGGAGGTGAGTCAGCTGCCTGAGTCTGGGAGAGAATGTGAGAGGAGAAAGCTGAGATTTACTGTAAATCAAAGTAAGCTTATAGCAGGGAAAGGAATAGGCTGGATGAAGTGTGGGTCTGAAAGGGGAGAACCTGGAAAAAGTTGAGTGTCTCAGATACCTTGGGTTAGACATGACAGCGGATGGAACCATGGAAGCTGAAGGTACCCATAAGGTGGTTGATGGAGCTAAGGTCCTGGGTGCATTGAGTGGAAAGAAATGCCACTGTCTGCAAAGCAAACGCGGGTATGTTTAATGGTATAGTAGTCTCAACGGTGTTGTATGAATGTGAGGTGTTGGTGACATGTCAGGAAATAGGGAAGAGGTTGAATGTGTCAGAAATTGAACGCTTGAGAATACGTAGCATTAGGGCAATGGCAAGGAATGATAGGGTTAGAGACAAGTCTGGCGGTAAGAGGTTATACCAGGACTCCTGTTTGTGTTTGTGTTTACACCGTGAGTGATTAAGTCACCTCCGACGCGGCTTTCTCGTCGTCACTGAACGAAGAGGAGTAGAGTCTCGTGGTGGAACTTCTCACTTCAAAGGAGTCCATCATTTCTCTGCTCCTGGTTGGAGGGCAGTGATCCACTACCCTGCTACGGGGTCTACCTCTGTTGTCCAACTATACTACACTCCCTTACCACACACACCCCTCTTACATGCCTCCACCACACACACCCCTCTTACATGCCTCCACCACACACACCCCTCTTACATGCCTCCACCACACACGCCACTGACGAGCACCCCTGCCACACACCCATGTCCCACACATTAGCACCACACACCACAGCCACACTCCCTTACTGCACATCCGCGCCCGGCGCGAATGCTCATATCTTACATGTAGCTCTGCTAGGCGTGCACTCGTCCCGCACCCTGCCACCATCAACGCCCCAGTGAAACGCCCCTGACACGCACTCCTCTCCCTCCCTGCACGCCCTCCAGTACACTGAGGTGTTTCATTTTGCTTTAAGCTACTGACTTCACCTGAACCAGTTTTTTTTTCTTTTGTAACCTATTTCTTCGCCTATTTTCATACCTAATTTTCTTCCCATTTCTTAAACCCAATTTCTTCTCCAGCTTATCCCCCGACCGTGAACACCCATTACCTGTTCCCAGGCGTACCATCTGTCTATTAACAGCCACTACCTGTGCTTCTGGCTGGCTGGCCACCATCAGGCTGGTGTGGCTTCCTCACAGAGCCCGTGAGAGTGATGGAGCGAGGAAGTAAGTAAACCCGCTCGTCAAGAAAGTGAGTAGCAGACATGAATGGAACTCTGCATCAATACATGG